>NW_026692847.1:1200000-1800162 GCF_021218885.2 Marmota monax
AACCCGAACCTAACCCTAACCCTAAACTTCACCATAACACTAACCCTAACCCTAACACTAACACAAAACCTAAACCAAATCCTAACTTTAACATAACCCTTACCCGAACCCTAACGCCAACCCTAACCCTAAACCTAAAGCCAATCCTAAACCTAACCCTAAAACAAACCATAACCCTAACATTAACACTAACACTAACTCCAACCATAACCCTAAACCTAACCATAAAACTTACCCTAAACCTCACCATAACCCAAACCTTAACCCTAACAAAATCTAAAAATAATCCTAATACTAACCCAAACCCTAACCCTAAACCTAACCCTAACTCTAACCCTAACCGCAACCCTATCCCCAACTCTAACCCTAATTCTAACCCTTACCATAACACTAACCCTAACCAAACCCTAACCCTAACCCTAACTTAACACGAACCCTAACTTGAACTTTATTCCTAATACTAACCCAAACCCTAACCACAACCCTAACACTAACCATAACCTAACCCTAACCCTAATTTTAACACTAACCATAACCATAAAACTAATGATAATACTAACTTTAAAACTATCCCTAAACCTAACGCTAACCTTAAACCTATACTTAACCCAAAGAATACTACTAACCCTAATCCTAACCCTAACCCTAACACTATCCTTAACCCTAAACCTAACTCTAAACCTAACCCTAAACCTAACCCTAAACCTAACTCTTACCCTAACTGTAACCCTGTCACTAACGCTTACACTAACCCTAATCATAACTGTATCCATAACCCTAAACCTAACTCTAACACTAACCCTAACCATAACCCTAACACTAACCTTATACTAACAGTAAACTTACCCCTAACTCTAACCCTAACCCTAAATTTAACAATAAACCTAACCCTAACCCAAACATGAACCCTAACCCTACCCCTAACCCGAACCTAACTCTAACACTAAACCTCACCAAAACACTAACCCTAACCCTAACACAAACCCTAAACCAAATACTAACCTTATCCTAACCCTAACCTTAACCCTAACCCCAACCCTAAACCTAACCCTAAAGCTAATCCTAACCCTGACACTAACCCTAAGCCTCACCCTAACCCTAATTCAAAACCTAATATTTACCTTAACCCTACCACTAACCCTAAACTTAACAGTAAACTTAACCCAAACACTAAATCTAACCTTAACCCTAAGTCTAAATATAACGCTAACCCTAACCATAACTGTAACCCTAACAATAACATGACCCCTAACTCTAACCCTAACACTAACTCTAAAAGTAACCCTAAACCTGTCCCTAACATTAACCCTAACAATAACCCTTAACCTAATCCTAAAACTTACACAAACCATAATCCTAACCCTAACCAGAACAGTAACCCTAACCCTAACCCTAATTTAACCCAAACCCTAACCCTAATTCTAACGCTAATCCTAACCCTAACCCTAACACTATCTCTAAACATAACCCTATACTTAACCCTAACCCTAACCTAAACCTAAACCTCAACCTAACCGTAACCCTAATCCTAACCTTTATCATAACCCTAACTATAATCCTAACCATAACCCCTACACAAACCCTAATGCTAAACCATACCCTAACCTAAACCCTAATCCTAACACTAACCCTAACCCTAACATTAACACTAACACTAACTCTAACTGTAACTCTAAACCTAATCCTAAATTTTACCCTTACCGTAAACTAACCTTAAGCCTAACACTAACCCTAAACCTAATCCTAACACAAACTCTACCTTAACCCTATTCCTAACCTTGAATGAAACCCTAAGCCTAACCCTATCCCTAAAACTATCCCTAACACTAGCAATAATCCTTACTTTAACTCTAACCCTAATCCTAAACCTAAACCTAACCGTAAAAATATCTCTAAACCTAATCCTAAACCTAAAGCTATCCCTAAACCTAACCCTAATCCTAACACTAACTCTAAACCTAAATATAATCCTAACCCTAATCCTAACACTAACTCTAAACCTAAATATAATCCTAACCCTTACCCTAACACTAACCCTGACTGTAACCCTAACCATAAACCTAAAGCTAACACTTACCCTAACCTGAAACCTAACACGAACCCTAAATCTAAACCTAACCGTAACCTAACACTAATCCTAAACCTGACTCTAACATTAACCCTAATTTTAACACTTACTCGAACCCTAACATTTACTTTAACCCTGCCTTAACACTACCTTAACCCTAACTGTAACCCTAACACTAATCCTAACCATAACAGTAACTCTAAACATAATCCTAACTGTAACTCTAACACAAATCCTAACCCTAAACCTAACACTAACACTAACTCTAACCCTAACACTAACCCTAAAATTGACAATAAACATAACACTAAACCTAACCCTAACCTTAACCCTAACCTAACAATAACCCTTACAATAATACTAACCCTAACCTTAGCCCTAAACCTAACATTACCCTAACCCTAACCGTAGCCATAACCCCAACAGAATTACTAACCAAAAACATAACCATAAATATATCTTAAAATTAACCCTAAATTTTACCTAACACTAACACTAAAACTAAGCCTAACCCTAACACTAACACTAACCCTAAAAGTAACATAACCCTAATCATAACAATAACCCTAACACTAACCGTAACACTAACTCTAACCATAACTTTTAACCTAACCATAAACCTAACACTAACTCTAACCCTAACACTAAATCTAATCCTATCCCTAATACTAATCTTTACATTAACCTTAACCCTAAAGCTAGCCCTAACACTTACCTAACCCTAACCCTAACTCTAACCCTTACAGTAAACTGAAAACTAACCCTAACCCTAACACTAACCCTAACCCCAACCCTAATTTTATTACTAACCCTAACCCTAACCCTAACCCTAAACCTAACACTAACCCTAACCGAACCTGAACCCTAACCCTAACCCTAACCATTACCTAACCCTAAGCCTAACCATAACCCTAAAACAAACCCTAACACTAAACTTAACCCTAATCTTAACACTAATCATAACCTTAACAATAACCCTATAACTAACCCTAACCCTAAGCCTAACACTAAACCTAACACTAACCGTATCCCTGTCCCTTACTTTAAGCCTAACACTAACACTAACTCTTACCCTAACACTGTACCTAAACCATCATTAACCCTAAAACTTACCCTAACCCTAACCCTACACCTCAATCTAACCCTCTTTCTAATCATAACCAAAACCCTAATTTTAAATCTAACCCAAACACAAAACCTATACCTAACCCTTAACCTAACACAAAACATACTTCTTACCCTAACACTAACCTTAACACTAACCCTAACCAAAACCCTAACACCAATTCTAAAACTAAACCTAAACGTAACCAGAAACCTAACCCTAAACCTAACCCCAAAACTAACCTTAACCATAAACATAACCCAAACCCTAACACTAAATGTAACCATAATCCGAACCCTAACCATAACACTAACCTTAACTCTAATTCTAACCCTAAACCTAAAAGTAACCCTATTCTTATCCCTAACCCTAACACTATCCCTAACCCTAACCCTAACACTAACACGGAACCTAACCCTAAACCTAACCCTATTCTTAACCCTCACCATAACCCTTACCATAACCCAAACCCTAACCCTAACCCTAACACTAATCTTAACCCTTAACCTAAAACTAACCCCAACCTACATGTAACCCTAAAACTAACCCTATACCTAAACGTAAGCCTCAATATAACCCTAATCCTAACCATAACCCTTACCTTTAACCTAACACAATACATATCCCTCACACGAACACTAATCCTAACCCTAACCCTAACCCTATACCTAACTCTAAAACTAACCTTAAACCTAACCCTAACTCTAACCCTAATCCTAACCCTAAACATAACCCTAACCCTAATTCTCAAATGAACCCTAACCCTAACCCTAAGCTTAGCCCTAACCCTAAACCTATCACTAACCCTAACACTCTCCCTTACCCTAACCCTAACACTAACACTAAAGCTAGCACTAAACCTAACCCTAACTCTAACACTAACCCTGAAACTAATCCTAACCCTAACCATTAAACTAACCCTAAACCTAACCCTAAACCTAACACTAACCCTAAACCTAATCCTAACACTAACCCTCAACCCAATACTAACCCTGTCACTAACCATAACCCGAAGCCTAACCCTAAACCTAACACTAACCCTAACCCTAACCCTTTCTTTAACCCTAACACTAACACTAACCCTAACACTAACGCTATCACTATACCTAAACTTCCCGTAACCCTAAAACTAACTCTAACCCTAAAACTATGCCTCACTCTAACCCTCTTTCTAATCATAACCAAAACCCTAATTTTAACTCTACCCTAACACTAAACCTAAACCTAACCCCTACCCAAACACAAACCATAATTCTTACCAGAACACTAAGCTTAACACTAACCCTAACTGAAAACGTAACCCTAAATCTAAAATTAACCCTAACCCTAAATTGAACCCTAAGCCTAACCCTAACCCCAAAACTAACCTTAACCATAAACCTAACCCTAACACTAACCCAAACCATAAGCCTAACCCTAACCTTAACTCTATCCCTAACCCTAATTCTAACCCTAAACTTAAAGTAACCCTAAACCTATCCCTAACCCTAACACTATTACTAACCTAACCCTAACAAAACACTAACACTGAACCTAAACTTAAACTTAACCCTACCCATAACTCTCACCCTAAACCTTACCTTAACACTAATCCTAACCCTAACCCTAACACTAACCCTACCTACAAATAACCCTGAAACTAACCCTACACCTAAACCTAAGCATCACTCTAACTGAATCCTAACCATAACCCTAACCCTAACCCTACCCTTAACTCTAACCCTCTTTCTAATCATAACCAAAACCCTAATTTTAATTCTTACCCTACCACAAAACCTAAAAGTAACCCTTAATCTAACACAAACCATAATTCTTATCCTAAAAATAACCTTAACATTAACCATAACCTGAACCATAACTCTAACCCAATAACTAGACTTAACCTTAAACATAACCCTAACACTAAACCTAACCTAAACCTAACCCTAACTGTAACACTAAACCTAACCCTAATTCTAACCCTAAACCTAAAAGTAACCCTAAACCTATCCCTAAACCCTACACTATCCCTAACCCTAACACTAAAACTAACACTAACACTGAACCTAAACCTAAATCTAACCCTACACCTATCCCTCACCCTAATCCTTACCATAACACAAACCCTAACCCTAACACTAATCCTAATCCTAAATTTAACACTAACCCTAACCTACAACTAACACTAAAACTAAAACAAACCTAATCCTAAGCCTCACTCTACCCCTAATCTTAACCCTAAACCTAAGCCTTACCCTATCCCTAACCCTAACACAAATCCTAAACCTAAAACTTAACATAACACAAACCATATCCCTCAAACACAATCCTAATAAATCTAACTCTAACCCAAACTCTAAAACTAACCCTAATCCTATCCTGAACTGTAACACTAACCCAAACTCTAACTCTACACAAAACCCCAAACCTAACCCTAAAAGGAACCCTTACCCTAACAGTAATACTACCTAACCATAACCCTAGCCCTAAACCTAAACCTATCTATAACCCTAACACTCTCCCCAACCCTAATGCTAACACTAACACTAAAGCTAACCCTAAACCTAAACATAAACCTAACACTAACCATACAACTAACCCTAACCGTAACCCTTAAACTAACACTAAACCTAACCCTAACTCTAATCCTAACACTAACCCTAACCCCAACACTAACCCTATCACTAACCATAACCCTAAGTCAAACCCTAAACCAAACACTAACCCTATTTCTAACACTTACTTTAACCATAACACTAACCATAATCCTAACACTATACCTAACTACCCGTAACCCTAAAACTAACCCTAACCCTAACCCTACACCTTACTCTAACCCTCTTTCTAATCATAGTGAAACCCTAATTTTAACTCTGATCCTAACACAAAACCTAAACCTAACCCTTACCCTAACACAAACCATAATTCTTACAATCACACTAACTTTAACACTAACCCTAATCCAAAACCTAACTCTAATTCTAAAACTAATCTTAACCCTAACCCCAACCCTAACCCTAACCCCAAAACTCACCTTAAACATAAACCTAACCCTAACACTAAACCTAAATATAACCCTAACCCTAACTCTAACACTAACTCTAACCCTAATTCTAATCCTAAACCTAAATATAACCCTAACCCTAACTGTAACACTAACCCTAACCCTAATTCTAACCCTAAACCTAAAAGTAACTCTAAACCTATCCCTAACCCTAACACTATCCCTAACCCTAACCCTAAAACTAACACTGACAATGAACTTAACCCTAAACCTAACCCTTCCCTTAAACCTCACCCTAACCCTTACCATAACACAAACCCTAACCCTAACACTAATCCTTACCCTAACCCTAACACTAACCCTAACCTACATGTAACCCTAAAACTAACCCTAAACCTAACCCTAAGCCTCAATCTACCCCTAATCCTAACCCTAACCCTAATTCTTACCCTATCCCGAACCCTAACACAACCCTAACCCAAAACCTTACCATAACACAAACCATATCCCTCACACAAACACTATCCTAACACTAAACCTAACCCAACCCTAACTCTTAAACTAATCCTAACCCTAACCTGAACCCTAACATTACCCTAACCCTGAAACTAACCCTAAACATAGCCCTAAACTTAAGCCTAAAACGAACCCTAAAACTAACACTAACCCTAACTGTAACACTAACACTAACCTAACCATAGCCCTAACACTAAAATTATCACTAATCCTAACACTCTCCCTAACCCTAACCCTAACACTAACACTAAAGCTAACCCTAAACCTAACACTAACCCTATCCATAACACTAACCTGAACCATAACTTAACCCTAAAACTAACCCTAACCTCAAACCTTACAGTAACCCTAAACCTAACCATAACCCTAACTCTGACCCTAAAACTAACCCTAACCATAACCCTTACCATAACCCTAACAGGAAGCCTAACTCTAACCCTATCCCCAGTCCTAACCCTAAAACTAACCCTAAGCATATCCCTAACGCTAACACTATCCCTCACCCTAACACTAACACTAACCCTTACAATAAACCTAAACCTAAACCTAACTGTAACCCTAACCCTAACCCTAATCCTAACACTCTCACGAACTCTAATCCTAACACTAACCCTAAACTCACCATAAAAGTAATCCTAACCCTAATACTTACTCTAATCCTAACGCTAACACTAAGCCTCAACCTAACTCTAACACTAACCCAGACACTAGTCCTAAACCTAACCCTAATTCTAACTGTAACACTAACCCTAATCCTAACCACAAACCTACAACTAATCCTAAAACTAACCCTAACGAAAACTCTAACACGAATCCTAAACCTAACCCTAACCGTAACCCTAACACTAACCTACACCCTAACACTAACCCTAACACAAACCCTAACCAGATCGCTAACCCTAACACAAATTCTAACCAAACCAAAACCCTAACCCTAACCTAAATTTAACCCTAAACCTTACCTAACCCTAACCATAACACTAACACTAACACTAACCCTGAACCTTACCCTAACACTAACCCTAATCCCAACCCTAAGACTATGACTAACCAGAACCCTAACCCTAACCCTGAACCTAACGCTAAACCTAACACTAACAGTAACCCTAAGCCTAACTCTAAATCTAACTCTAATCTTAACCATAACCCTAATGATAGCCTTAACCCTAACCCTAGCACAAACACTAACCTAACCCTAACAGTAACCCTAACATTAACCCTAAACCCAACCCTAACGCTAACTCTAAAACTAATCCTACTCCTATCCTGAAATCTAACCCTAAATCTAACCCTATCACAAACACTCACTCTAACCCTAACACTAACCCTAATACTAACCCTAACTTTAACCATAACCCTAATCTTAAATGTAAACCTAACCATAACACAAACCATAACCATAACACAAACCCTAACACTAAACCTAACACTACCCCTAAACCTAAGCATCACCCTATCCTTAACTCTAAACCTAACCCTAACCCTAAGCCTAGCACTAAACCTATCCCTATTCTTAACCCTTACACTAACATCAACCCTAAAGATTACTGTAACCCTCATCCTAATGCGAACACTAACCCTAACCCTAACCCTATCCATAAACCTAACACTAACCATAACATTAAACCTAACCCTAACCATAACCCAAACACTAAAACTAACCCTAAACCTAACCCTAATGCTAACACTAACCCTAACCTTAACTGTATTCCTAATGCTATCCATAACACTAACCCTATGCCTAACCCTGACGATAACTGGAACAATAAACCTAATCCTAAACCTAACCCTAAAAATAACCCTAACACCAATCGTAACCCTAACACCAACCTTAACCCTAACACTAAATGTTACACTACTCCTAACCCTAACCAAAACCCTAACACTAACCCTAACCCTATCCTTAACCCTAATGGTAATCCTAATCGTAACCCTAACCCTAACCCTAACGCTTACAGTAACACAAACCCTAACACTTTTCATAGCAGTAACCCTAACTCTAACCCTAAAACTAACACTAATCGCAACCCTAAAACAAAAAATAACTTTAACCCTAACACTAAACATTACCCTAACCCTAAACCCAACCCTAATCCTAACCGTAACTCTAACCCTAACTCTAAACCTAACAAAAACCCTAACCTAACCCTAAACCTAACACTAATCCTAACCCTTAACCTTACCCTAACCCTAACCTGAATACTAAAACTAACCCTAACATTACCCTAACCATAACCCTAACCTATCCCTAACTTTAACGTAACCATAACCCTAACCCTAACACATACCCTAAACTAACCCTAAACCTAAACCTGTCCTAACCCTAATTCTAACACTAACCCTAACCCTGACCATATCCCTAACACTAACACTCACCTAATCCTAACCGTAAACCTAACACAAACCCCGACACTAACCCTTCATCTAAATATAACCCAAAACCAAACACTAATGCTAACCTTAACCCTAACTCTAACACTAACCCTAACCCTTACCCTAACCCTAGACCTACCTCTAACCCTATCTTTTACCCTAAGCCAAATCCTCATCCTAATGCTACCCTAGTTCTAACCTTAATCCTTAGCCTTCCCCAAACCCTAACTCTTTTACTAGTCCTAAAAATAGCTCTCATTCTAGCTCTAACCCTAACCCTAACTCTGACCCTTTTCTGACCCTAACATTAACCCTTGATGTAAACCTGACTCTAACCCTAAACTGAACCCTAACACTACCTCTACTGGTAAACCTGTAGCTAAACCTAACAGTAACACTAGCACTAGACAAACCTAATTTTAAATAGTCATAAAACTAGACCTAGCCCTAAACAAAAACCTATCACTAGCCCTAACAATAACCCTTAACCTAACGTAAAGAGTAAACCTCTTACTAGAACAAATGCTAGTCCTAATTATGGCTCTAAACCTAAAAACTAACCCTAACCTCACAATGACCCTTAATCTAATAGAAACCCTAGCTCTAAACCTTATCCTAAAACAAAACCTAACCCTAACACTAGACTTATCCATAACCCTTACCCTAAAACTAGCCATAACTATATCCCTCGCTCTTACATTACCCAAGCCCAAACATTAGCCCTAAACATCACACAAAACCTAGCCCTTATCCTAGCCCTAAACCTAGCCCTAAACCTAGCCCTAATCATAACCCTAACCATAACCTTAGACCAAACCCTAATGCTAAACCTCGACCTAGCCCTAACCTTAGCCCAAACTCTAATCCTTAGCTTAAAGATAACCCTAACCCTAAACATAACACTAGGCTTGACTCAAAACCTAACCCTCGCCCTAGCCATAGCCCTAACTGAAATGCCTACAGTTACCCTAACCCTAAAATTAACCTTAGGCCTAATCCTAACCCTAACACTAAGCCTAATCTTAACCTTCACCCTAGCACTAACCTTAGCTCTAACCCTATGCATTACCCTAAAGAAATGCCTAACCTAAATGCTAACCCTAGGCCTAACAATAACCCTATCGTTAACACTAACCCTATCTATTACTCTAAACCTAACCGGAACCATAAACCTAATTCTATGCATTACCCTAACCCTAACCTGAACCCAAACCCACCGCTAATTCAAGCATTAAACCTAAAACTTAACCTAAACAAAACCCTAGCCTGACCCCTGACCCTAATAATACACCTAGCTCTAAACTTGACCCTTACCCTGCACCTAAACCTTACAATAGACATAGCCATAACCTAACAATAAAACTAATACTAACCATAAACCGAAACTTGATATTAGCCCTAGCATTAATCCTAGCCTCACCCTAACACAAACCCTAAGCCTAGCCCTAAACCTAGTCTTAATTCTAACCCCAAACCTAACCTTAGTCCTAACCCTAAATCTAACCCTTTCCCTAGACCTAAAGCTAGCTATAACCCTATCCCTTCCCCTAAACCTAATCCTAACCCTAACACTAACACTAACCCTAACCGTAGGCCTAACTCTAACACTAACCATAGTGCTAATCATAGCCCTAATTTAGCCCTACCCTAAACTTACCCCTAACCTTAGCCCAAAGACTAACTCAAACTCTCAACCTAGCCCTATTTTTAGTTCTAACCCTATCTGTTACCATAACCCTAACACTAGCCCTAAACTTAGCCCTAACCCTAGGCATAGCCCTGAATCTAGATCTAACCATAACAATAAATCTAAGCCTAAACTTCACCCTACCATTAGCCCTAACACTATCGTTAATCATAAAACTAGCCCTAACACTAGGCCTAATTCTAAAACAATACTGAGCCATAGCCCTATCCCTAACCCTACCTAACCTTAACCCTAGACATGTTACTCGCCCTATCACTAGCCCTAATCCTAGTTCTAAGCCCAGCCTTAATCCTTACCCTGATCTTAACCCCAGCCCTATCCCTAATTTTATCCCTTGTCCTAGCACTAAACATAACTGTAACATCATACCTTACCATAACACTAACAATAACCTTATCCCTATCCCTAAACCTAGGTCTAAACCTAACACTAACCATAGCATTAATCCTAGCCCTAATTTAGGCCTAATACTAAACCTAACCCTATCCCTATCCCTAAGACTAACTCTCTCACCCTAGCCCTATCCCTAGTTCTAAATCTATCCCTTACCATAACCAAAAACCTAGCCCTATCCCTAGCCCCAACCTTAGCCCAAACCTTTGTCCTACCCCTAAACCTGGATCAAACCCTAACCTTAAGCCTAAATCTCACCCTAACACTAGCCCTAACAGCAATGCTAATTGGAAAACTAGCCCTAAACCTAACCTAGCCCTAAAACAAAACTGAGCCATAAACCTAACCCTAACCCTAACACTAACACTAAACCAAACAGTAACCCTAAACCTAGCCCTAAATCTTGCTATAAATTGAGTGCTACACCTAACCCTAGAAGTAACCCTGAACCTGACTCGGATCCTAAAACTAACCCTAGCTCTAAACATTGCCTTAATGCTAAACCAAGAACGAGCCCTAATCAGAAACCAAGTTCTTTCATTTGCCATAGCCCTAATGCTAACACATATCCTAGTGCTAATGCGAGCCCTAACCCTAGGTTTAACTCTAAGACTAACCCTAACCCTAACCCTATCCCTAACCATATCCCTAATCCTAACCCTATGGCTAATCCTATCCATTACCCTAAGCCGAACCCTCACCCTAATGCTACCCTAGTCCTAACACTAATACTTAGCCTATCCCAAACCTTAACTCTATTACTAGTCCTAACCCTAGGCCTCATTCTAGCTCTAGCCCTAACCCAAACCCTGACACTTATTCTGACCCTAACACTAATCCTAGATCTAAACCTGACACTAACCCTAACCAGACCCTAACTCTACCCCTACCAGTAAACTGATACCTGAACCTAACAGTAACACTAGCACTAGACCACACCTACTCCTAAATAGAGTCATAAATCTAGCCCTAGCCCTGAACAAAAACCTTGAACTAGCCCTAAAAATAACCCTTAATCTAACACAAAGACTAACCATATCCCTAGACCCAACGCTAATCCTAATTCTGACCCTAACACTAACCCAAACACTGACGCTTACCCTAACAGTAACCCTAACCTAACCATAACCCTATCCATATCCATACCCCTAATCCTAACCCTACCTGTAATCCTATCCATTACCCTAAGCCAAACCCTCACCCTAATTCTACCCTAGTCCTAAACCTAATCCTTAGCCTATTCCAATCCCTAACTCTATTATTAGTCCTAACCCTAGGCCTCATTCTAGCTCTAGCCCTAACCCAAACCCTGACCCTTATTCTGACCCTAACTCTAACCCTAGAACTAAACCTCACACTAACCCTAAATTGGAACCTACCCCTACCCCTACCAGTAAACCTGTACCTAAACCTAACAATAACACTAGCACTAGTCCAAACCTAATACTAAATAGAGTCATAAATCAGGCCTTAGCCCTAAACAAAAACCTTGAACTAGCCCTAAAAAGAACCCTTAACCTAACACAAAGACTAACCATATCCCTAGACCCAACACTATTCCTAATTCTGGCCCTAACAGTAACCCAAACACTGATGCTTACTGTAACACAAACCCTAGCTCTAAACTTTATCCTAACCCAAAACCTAACCATAACACTAGACTTATCCATAACCCTAACCCTAAAACTACTCATAACCATAACCCGAGCTCTTACATTACCCATAGCCCTAACACTAGCCATAAACATCACACAAACCTAGCCCTATCCTAGCCCTAAACCTAGCCCTAATTGTAACCCTAACCATAACCCTAGACCTAAACCTAACCCTAACCCTCGCCCTAGTCCTAACCCTAACTCAAACCCTAATACTTACCCTAAACCTAACCCTGACACTAAACCCAGGACTAACCCTAACTCTAGCCATAAACTTAACCTTAACCCTAGCCCTAACATTAGCTCTAACTCTATCCATTACCCTAAAGATAAGCCTAAACCAAATGCTAACCCTAGACCTAAGGCTAACCCTATAGCTAAAATAACCATATCCATTACTCTAAACTTAACCTGAATCCTAAACCTAACCCTATCCATTACCCAAATCCTAAACCGAACCTTCAATCTAATACAAGCCTTAACCCTAAACCTTAACCTAAACCAAACCATACCCGGACCCTGACCCTAATGAAACACCTAGCTCTAAACCTGACCCTTACCCTAAACCTAACCCTTACACAATACCTAGCCATAACCTAACCATAAAACAACTACTTACTTTGAACCTAGACCTGACATTATCCCTAGCCCTAATCGTTGTCCTAGCCCTAACACATACCCTCATCCTGGCACTAAACCTAGCCTTAATCCTAACCCTAACCCTAATCCTAACCCTAAATCAAATTCTAACCCTAAACCTATCTCTAAACCTAGCTATAACCCCATCCCTTCCCCTAAATCTAACCCTATCCCTAACACTAACACTAACCTTAACCCTAGCCCTAACCCTAACACTAACCTTAGCACTAATCCTAGTCCTAATTTAGCCCTAACCCTAAACCTAACCCTAACCCTAGTCCAAAGAATAACTCTAATTGCACTCCAGTTCTATTTCTAGTTCTAACCCTATCTGTTACCATATCCCTAACACTAGCCCTAACCTTAATCTTAATGCAGGCCCTAGCCCTAAACCTAGATCTAACCATAAGAATAAATCTAAGCCTAAACATCATCCTACCACTAGCCCTAACACTATTAGTAATCTTAAAACTAGCCCTAATGCTAGCCCTAGCTCTAAAACAAAACTGAGCCATAGCCCTAACCATAGCCTAATGGTAACACTAGACCTGACATAAGCCCTATCCCTAATTCTTACCCTAACCATAACACAAAACCTAACCCTACACCTAGCCTTAATCCTAGCCTTAATTCGAGTCCTATCCCTAACTCTGATCAGTAACACTGATCCTGACTCTGACCCTAACACTAACCCTATCTCTAATCATCTCCCTAAACCTAAACCTAATCTAAACACTAGACATTGACCTAGACCTAATGATAGCTCTAAAACTAACCTTAATCTTAACTCCAGTTCTTACAATAGTCATAGTCCTACCTTATCCCTAACCTAAACCAAAACCTAGCCCTAATCTGATCCCTAACCCTAGCATTAACCCTATCCCTAACCCTTACCCTACCCCTATCACTTAACCTAAAACTAACCCAAAAATTATACCTTGACCTAACCCTAACCATGGCACTAATCCTAACCATAACCTTAGCCCTAACCCTAGCAATAATCTTATTTATTACCTTAAATATTACCATAACTGAATTCTAACCCTAGGCCTAAAATTAACCATAGCTCTAACCTAACAATAACCCTAGCTCTAACTGTAGCTATAATCCTATCCATTACCCTAACCATAACCCTAACTGAATTCTATCCCTAGGCCTAACCTTAACACTATCCCAAACCCTAAGGCTGTCCATTACCCTAAACATAAACTGAACCCTAAACCTAACCATATCCATTACCCGAACCCTAATACTAATCCTAATGCTAATTTGAGCTCTAACCCTAAACCTTAACCTCACACAGACGTTAACCCTGATTCGGACCCTAATAATACCCTAGCTGCAAAGCTGACCCTAACACGCAACCTAACCCTTACAATAGATCTGGCTATAAACCTAACCCTAAAACTATCCCAAACCATAACCCTAGACCTGACATTAGCCCTAGCCCTAATCATAGCCCTAACCCTAACACAAATCCTAGCCCTAATCCTAGCACTAAGCCTAGCCTTAATCCTAACCTTTTTCTTAACCCTAGCCCTATCCCTAATCTATACTTTGACCTAGCCAAAAACGTAGCTGTAACATCATACCTTACCCTAACCCTAGCACTAAACCTAGGCCTAAACCTAACCCTAACCCTAGAACTAATCCTAGCCCTAATTTAGCCATAAACCTAAACATAACCCTATCCCTAGCCCTAAGACTAACTCTAACTGTCACCCTAGCTCTAGCCCTTGTTCTAAACATATCCCTTACCATAACCCAAACTCTAGCCCTACCCTAGCCCCAACCTTAGCCCTAACCTTTGCCCTAGCCCTAAACGTGAATCTAACCCTAAATATAAGCCTAAATCTCACCCTAACACTAGCCCTGACCCTAATAATTGGAAAACTAGCCCTAATTCTAACCTAGCCCTAAAACAAAACTGAGCCATAAATCTATCCCTAACCCTTAACCTAAACCAAACACTAACCCTAGAACTAGTCCTAATTAGAAACCAAATTTTTTCATTAGCCATAGCCCTAAAGCTAACACAAATCCTAGCACTAATCCAAGCTCTAAACCTAGGTTTAACCCTAAGACTAATGCTAAACCTAACCCTAATTCAAGCCCTAAGCCTATCCCTAACCCTAATCCTACCTCTAAACCCATCCCTTTCCCTAAGCAAAACCCTCACCTTAATGTTACCTAGTCCTAACCCTAATCCTTAGCATACTCCAATCCCCAACTCTATTACTAGTTCTAACCCAAGCCCTCATTCTAGCTGTAACTCTAACCCATACCCTGACCCTTATTCTGACTCTAACACTAACCCTAGAACTAAACCTCAAACTAACCCTAAATTGGACCCTACCCCTACCCCTACCAGTAAACCTGTACCTAAACCTAACTGTAACACTAGCACTATACCAAACCTAATCCTAAATAGTGTCATAAATCTAGCCCTAGCCCTAAACAAAAACTTTGCACTAGCCTTAAAAATAACCCTTAACCTAACATAAAGACTAACCCTATCCCTAGACCCAACACTACTCCTAATTCTAGCCCTAAATCTAACCCTAACCCTAACCCTAGCCCTTAACCTAGCCCTAATCATAACCCTAGCCCTGACTCTAACTCTAACCATCTCCCTAGCCCCAACACTAGCTCATACCCTCACATTTATCCTAAATCTTACCCTAGCTCTAATCCTAACCTTAACCCTAGCACTAACCTTAGCTCTAACCCTATCCATTACCCTAAAGAAAAGCCTAACCAAAATGCTAACCCTAAGCCTAATGATAACCCTATCACTAACACTAACCCCATACATTACTCTAAACCTAACTGGAACCATAAACCTAATTCTATCCATTATCCTAACCCTAATCCGAAACCACCACTAATTCAAGCATTAACCCTAAATCTTAACCTAAACCAAACCCTACCCTGACCCTGACTCTAATAATACACCTAGCTCTAAACTTGACCCTTACCCGAAACCTATACCTTACAATAGACATAGCCATAACCTAACACTTAAACTAATACTAACCATAAACCTAGACCTGACATTAGCCCTAGCCCTAATCATAGCTGTAGCCCTAACACAAACCCTCAGCATAGCCCTAAACCTAGCTTTAATGAAAACCCAAACCCTAACCTAGCCCTAACCCTAATTCTAACTCTTGCCCTATCTCTAAACCTAGATATAACGCCATCCCTTACCCTAAAACTAACCCTATTCCTAACACTAGCACTAACCCTAACCCTAGCCCTAACCCTAACACTAACCCTAGCGCTAATCCTAGCCCTAATTTAGCCCTAAACTTAAACCCACCCCTAACCCTAGCCCTAAGACGAACTCTAACTCTCGCCCTAGCCCTATTTCTTGTTCCAACCCTATCTGTTATCATAACCGTAACACTAGCCCTAACTTTAGCCCTAACCATAGCCCTAGCCCTAAACCTAGATTTAACCATAACAATTAATATAAGATTTAACCTTATTACTAGCCCTAACAATATTGCTAATCCCCAAACTAACTGTAACCCTAGCTCTAGCTCTAAAACAAAACTGAGCCATAGCTCTAACCCTAACCCTAACCCTAACCTAAATGTAACCCTAGAACTGACATTAGCCCTATCCCTAATTCTTACCCTAACACTAACACAAATCCTAACCCTACACCTAGCCTTAACCCTTGCCCTAATTCGAGTCCTATCCCTAATTCTAAAAGTAACACTGATCCTGACTCTGACCCTTACACTAACCCTATCTCTAATCATACCCCTAAACCTAAACCTAATATAAACAATAGACCTAGTCCTAATGCTAACCCTAATACTAGCCCTAATCATAACCCTTGTTCATATATTAGCCTTAGTCCTACACTAGCCCTAACCTAACCCAAAATCTAGCCCTAATACGAGCCCTAACTCTAGATTTAATTGTAGCCCTAACCCTATCCCTAGCCCTAACACTTAAACTAAACCTAACCCTAAACCTAAACCTTGTCCTAACCTTAACCTAAAACAAACCATAGCCCTATTCCTAACCATAACACTATCCCTAAACCTGGATTTAATTTTATCCCTTACCCTAACCATTAACCTTAGCAAATTCTAAACCTAGGCCTAACCCTAACCATAGTCCTAACCTAACCATAATTCTAGTCCTAACAGTAGCTCTAATCCTATTCATTACCTGAACCATATCTTTAACCAAATTCTATCCCTAGGCCTAACTCTAACCCTATGACTTACCCTAACCCTGTCCATTATACTAAAACTAACCTGAACCTGAAACCTAACCATATCCATTACCCTAACCCTAATGATAATTTTAGCCCTAACCTTAAACCTTAACCTAAGCCATACCCTAACGCTGACTCTGGCCCTAATAATACCCCTAGCTGTAAATCTGACCCTAACGCTAAATGTAACGCTTACAATAGACCTGGCCATAAACCAAAACCTAAAACTATCCCTAACCATAACCCTAGAACTGACATTAGCCCTAGACCTAATCCTAGCCCCAACCCTAACACAAACCCTACCCCTAATCCTAGCCCTAAGCCTAACCTTAATCCTAGTCCTAACCTTAACCAGAGCCCTAAGCCTAATTTTATCCCATGCCCTAGCCCAAAATATAGCTGTAACATCATACCTTACCCTAACCCTAACTCTAACCCTAACCCTAGCCCTAACTCTAGGCCAAAACCTAACACTAACGCTAGGGCTAATCCTAGCCCTAATTTAAACCTAATCCTAAACCTAATCTTATCCCTAGCCCTAAGACTAACTCTAACTCTCGCCCTAGCCCTAACCAAAGTTCAAAACCTATCCCTTAACATAACCCAAACCTAGCCCTATCTCTAGCCCCAACCCTAACTCTAACCATCACCCTAGTTCTGAACCTGGTTGTAAACCCTAACCTTAAGCCCAAATGTCACCCTAATACTAGCCCTAAACCTAATTCTAATTAGAAAACTAGCCGTAACCCTACCCTAGCCCTAAAACAAAACTGAGCCATAATCCTAACCCTAACCCTTAACCTAAACCAAACACTAACCTTACACTTATCCCTAAACTTAGCCCTAATTTGAGTCCCAACCCTAACCATAGAAATAACCCTGACCCTGAGTCGGACTGTAACAGTACCCCTAGCTCTAAACATTGCCATAATGCTAACCCTAGAACTAGCCCTAATCAGAAAACTAGTTCTTTCATTAGCCATAGCCCTAATGCTAACAAAAATCCTAGCCCTAATCCGAGCCCTGACTCTAACCCTAACCATAACGGTGCATCTAACCCATTGCTTACCATAAGCCAAATACTCACCCTAATGCTACTCTAGTCCTAACCTTAATCCTTAGCCTACCCCAAACCCTAACTCTATTACTAGTCCTAAACCTAGCCCTCATTCTAGCTTTAACCCTAATCCTAACTCTGTCCCTTATTCTGACCCTAACACTAACCCTAGATCTAAACCTGACACTAACCTTAAACTGAACCCTAACACTACCTCTACCGGTAAACCTATACCTAAACCTAACAGTAACACTAGCACTAGACCAAACCTAATCCTAAATATAGTCATAAATCTAGCCTTAGCCCTAAAAAAAACCTAGCAGTAGCCCTATCAATAACACTTAACATAACATAAAGACTAAACCTATCACTAGACTAAATGCTAGACCTAATTGTGGCCCTAACCGTAATACTAACCCTAACCCAACAATGACCCTTAACCTAATAGAAACCTTAGCTCTAAAGCTTATCCTAAACCCAAACCTAACGCTAACACTAGACTAATCCATAACCCTGACCCTAACACTAGCCATAACCATATCCCTAGCTCTTACATTACCCATAGCCCTAATGTTAGCCCTAAACATCACACAAAACCTAGCCCTTATCCTAGCCCTAAACCTAGCCCTAATCATAGCCCTAACCATAACCTTAGATCTAACCCTAATACTAACCCTTTACCTAGCCCTAACCCTAGGTCAAATGTATACAATTACCACAAACCTAATCCTAACCATAACCCTAGGCCTAACCTTAGCTCTAACCCTATATATTACTGTAAAGATAAGTCTAACCCAAATGCTATCCCTAGGCCTAATGATAACCCTATCTCTAACACTAACCAAATACATTACTCTAAACCTAACCAGAATCATAAACCTAATCCTATCCATTACCCTATCTGTAACCCTAACCCTAAAGCTAATTCAATCCTTAACCCTAAAACTTAACCTAAACCAAACCCTACCCAGACTCTGACCCTAATAATACACCTAGCTCTAAACCAGACCCCTAACCTAAACCTAACCCTTATGCTAGACATAACCATAACCTAACAATAAAACTAATACTAAACATAAACCTAGACCAAACATTAGCCCTACCCCTATTCCTATCCCTAACCCTAACACAAACCCTCAGGTTAACCCCAAACCTATCCTGAATCCTAACCCAAACCCTAACCATACTCCTAACCCTAATTGTAACCCTCACCATAGACCTAAAGCTAGCTATATCCCTATCCCTTCCCTAAACCTAATTCTAACCCTAACATTAAAACTAATCCTAACCATAGGCCTAACCCTAACATTAACCCTAGCGCTAATCCTAGCCCTAATTTAGCCCTAACCCTAAACCTACCCCTAACCCTAGCATAGAGACTAACTTGAACTCTCTCCCTAGCTTTATTTCTAGTTCTAACCCTATCCATTACCATAACCCTAACAATAGCCCTAACCTTAGGCTTAACCCTAGCCATAGCCCTAACCCAAATCTAACCATAACAATATATTTAAGCCTAAACTTCACACTAACACTATCATTAATCATAAAACTAGCCCTAAGAGTAGGCCTAGTTCTAAAAAAAAACTGAGCCATATCCCTATCCCTAACCCTAGCCTAACCTTAAACCTAGACCTGATATTAGCCCTATCCCTAGACCTAATCCTAGTTATAAGCCTAGCCTTAATCCTAACCCTAATTTTATCCCTTGTCCTAGCACTAAACATAGCTGTAACATCATACCTTACCCTAATCCTAATGCTAACCCTAACCCTAGCCCTTAAACCTACGCGTAAATCTAACACTAACCCTAGCACTATTCCTAGCACTAATTTAGCCCTAACAGTAAACCTAACCCTATCCCTATCCCTAAGACTAACTCTAACTCTCACCCTAGCCTTATCCCTAGTTCTGAACCTATTCCTTACCATAACCCAAATGCTAGCCCTATCCGTAGCCCCAAAGTTAGCTCAAACCTTCGCCCAAGGCTTAAACCTGGATCTAAATCTAAAATTAAGTATAAACCTCACCCTAACACTAGCCCTAATGCTAATTGGAAAATAGCCCTAAATCTACCCTAACCCTAAAATGAAACTGAGTCATAACCCTAACCCTTAAACTAATCCAAACCCTAAAGCTACACCTAGTCCTAAACCTAGCCCTAATTTGATTCCTAACCCTAACCCTAGAAATAACCCTGACACTGACTCGGCCCTTAACACTAACCATAGCTCTAAACATTGCCCTAACGCTAACCCTAGAACTAACCCTAAGCAGAAACCTAGTTCTTTCATTAGCCTTTATCATTAGTTCTTATCATAGCCCTAATGATAACACAAATCCTAGCCCAAATCCAAGACCTAACTCTATTTTTTAGCTCTAACCCTAACCCTAACCCTAGCCCTGAACCTAACCCTAACCCTAATCCTACCTTAAACCCTATCTCTTTCCCTAAGTCAAACTCTCACTCTAATACTACCCTAGTGCTAAACTTAATCCTTAGCCTACCTCAAACCCTAACTCTATTACTATTCCTATCCTAGCCCTTATTCTAGCTCTAACCCTGACCCTTATTCTGACCCTAACACTAACCCTAAGTCTAAACCTGACCCTAACACTAAACCCAACCCTAACACTTCCCATACAAGTAAACCTATACTTAAACCTAACAGTAACACTAGCAGTGGACGAAACGTTAATTCTAAATATAACCACAACTCTAGACCTACACCTACCTAAAAAAAAACTTGATCCCTAGCCCTAACATAATCCTTAACCTACAGCAAACACTAACCCTATCCCTAGACCTAAACCTAGTCCTAATTCTGGCTTTCACCCTAAACCTAACTCTAACCTGAACACTGACTCTAACACTAACACTAAACCTACCTCTAAGCCTGAACCTAAACCAAAACCTAAACCTAACACTAGACATAGCCATAACTCTAACCCTAAAACTAGCTCTAATCAGAACCCTAGATCTTACATTGCACATAGCCTTAACCCTGGGCCTAAACCTAACACAAAACCTAGCCCTAATCTGAGGGCTAAACTGACCCTAAGTATAACCATAATCCCAAATGTAGCCCTAACCCTAACCTTCGCATTAGACATAACCCTACCTCAAAGCCTAACCCTTAGCCTAAACATAACCCTAGCCATATTCCTAAACATAAACCTAACCCTAGTCCTAATCCTAACCTTAACCTTAGTACTAACCCTAACTCTAAACCTAACATTACCCTAACCCTAACCCTAATAATAACCCTAGCCTTAAACCTAACACTATCCTTAACCCTAATCATAAACCTAACCCTCAACTTAACCCTAAACCTAACCCTTGCCATAAACTTAACCCTAAACCTAACCATAAATCAAAACTAAACCTATCCCTGAACCTAAATTTAACCATAACCTAAACTTAATCCTAAACCTAATCTTACATCTAATCTAATACATTACTCTAAAACTAACCCTAACCCTAATGAGAACCCTAGCCCTAACCCCAAACCTAACCATAACCATAACAAGAACCATAACCTAAACCTAACACTAAACCTAACACTCCCCCTAGCCCTAACCATAGCTTAAACCCTAACCCTTACCCTAACCCTAACACTAGCCCTAGACTAATCATAACCCTAACTCTAGCCCTAACCCTAATATTAAACCTTGCCCTAACCCAAGCCTTAATATAGCCCTATTCCTAACCCTAACCCTAACCCTAGAATTAAGACTAACTATAATTCTTAAACAAGACCTATCCCTACTTCTAAACCTATCCCTTACTGTAACCCTAACCCAAGCCCTAACCCTAGTCATAATACTAAGCCTTCTCACAAACTCTAGATTGCAACCTATATCTAAAACTAACCCTAACCTGATGACTCAGCCTAACCCTGAAACTAGCTCTAACCCTAATTCTAATACTAAAATTAGCCCTAACCCTAGCCCCAGCCCTAAAACGAAACTGAGCCATACCCCCAACACTAACACTACCCTAGACCAAACCCTAAATGTACATGAGCCCTAAACCTAGCCCTAATTTGAAACCTAACCCTAAACCTAACCATGACCCTGACTCATCCAAATACTAAACCTAGCTCTAAATATCACCCTAACTTTAAACCTAACCCTAACACTACCCCTAGCCCTAAACTTAACCCTAAAACTAACCCTAATTGCAACCCTATTTATTGCAATAGCCATAACCATAACACTAGCCCTAACCCTCATACAAAACTAGCCCTAATCCAAGCCCTAACACGAGCTTTAGCCCTAAACCTAACCCTAAACCTAGTCCTAACCTTAGCTCTAACCCTATCCCTTACCCTAAGCCAAACCCTCACCCTAATGCTAACCGTATTCTTAGCACTAATCCTTAGCATAACCAAAACCTAACTCTATAACTAGTCCTAAACATAGCCTTCATTCTATATCTAACCATAGCCCAAACCCTAACCCTATCCCTGACCATTATTCTGACCCTAACACTAATCTTAGGTCTAAATCTAAACCTAACCCTAAACCGAACCCTAACACTAGCCCTACTAGTAACCTTATACATAAACCTAACCCTAACACTAGCCTAGACCTTAACGTAAACATAAATCTAGCCATAACTATAACTCTAGACCTAAGACAAACTAGACCTAGCCTTAACAATAACCCTTAACCTAAACCAAACTCTAACCGTACCTCTAGACCTAACCCTAGTCCTAATTCTGGCTTTAACCTTAACCATTACCCTACCTGAACACTGTCCCTGACACACTAACCCTAGATCTAAACTTCGCCCTGACACTAAAACTACACCTAGCCCTAACATTAACCATAAAACTAGTCTTAATCATTACACTAGTTCTTACATTAGCCATATCCCTAACTCCTATCACAAAACCTAGTCCTAATCCAAGCCCTACCTTAGCTTAAACCCTAAAGCTAACTCTAACAATAACCCTAGACTTAACCATAACCCTAAGCCTAACCATAGACCTAATCCTAACCATAACCCTAGCCTTAACCCTAGCTCTAACCATATTCATTACCCTAAGATAACTATAATCATTATGCTAACCTTAGGCAAAACCCTAAACTTAGCACTAGCCTTAACCCTATCTATTAACCTAAACCTAACCTGAACCCTAAACCTAACTGTGTCATTACCTGATCCCTAAACATAAGACTAATTTGAGCCCTAAACCTAAACCTTAACCCAACCCAAACCCTAAACTTGACCCTGACTCTAATAATACTCATAGTTCTAAACCTGACCCTAACAAGAAACCTAACATTTACAATAGACCTAGCCATAAACCTAACCCTAAAACTATCCCTAACCATACCCTAGACATGACATTAGCCCTAGCTCTAATCCTAGCCCTAACCCTAATACAAAACTTAGCCCACATCCTAGCAAGAAACCTCACCTTAATCATAACCCTAACCCTAACCCTAACATTAACCCTATCCTTAACCCTAATTCTCACCCTAGTCCTAAAACTAGCTATATTCCCATCCCCTACCCTAAACCTAACCCCAACCCTAAACCTAACACTAATCCTAGCCCTAACCCTAGGCCTAACCCTAACACTAACCCTAGCCCTAATCAAAGCCCTAGTTTAGCCCTATCCTTAAGACTAACCCTAGTTCTAAGACTAACTCTAACTCTTACACTAGCCCTATACCTAGTTCTAACCCTATCCCTTACCATCACCATACACCTAGCCCTAAACGTATCCCTACCCTAGCCCTATACTTAGCCCTATCACAAAACCTAGATCTAAACATAACTCTAAATTTAACCTTAATCCTAAGACTAAACCTAACCATAACTCTACTCTTATCCCTAATCCTTAATCTAAGCCTAAATCTCACACTTACACTAGCCCTAACCCTAAGACTAATCTTAAAACTAGCCCTAACCCTACCCATAGCCCTGAAACAAAACTGAGTCATAGCCCTAACCTTAACCCTTAAGCTAATCCAAACCCTAACCTTACAGGTAGCCCTAACCCTATTCCTAATTATAGTCTAACACTAACCCAAAAACTAACCCTGACCCTGACTCTGACCCTAACACTAACCCTGGCTCTAAACATCATCATCACTGTAAACCTAACATTAACACTAGACCTAGATCTAACTCTAAACCTATAACTAGCTAAATCATAAACCTACTTCATACATTAGCAGTAGCCTTAACCCTAGCCTGAACGTAATCCAAAACCTAGCGTTAATCTGAATCCTAAGTCTACTTTTAACCCTAAACTTAAACCTAACCCTAACCTAAACATTAGCCATGATCCTATACATAACCCTAGCCCTAACCTTAGGGCTAACCCTATGCATTACCGTAAGGATAACCCTAACCCTTCTGATAACCCTAGGCCTAAACCTAACCCTATGCATTACACTAAACCAAACCTAAACCCTAAACCTAAAACTGTCATTACCCTAACCCTAAATCTAACACTAATTCGAGCCCTGCAACTAAACCCTAACTTAACCCAAACCCTAATCCTGACCCTGATTCTAAAAATAACCCTAGATCTAAACCTGACCTAACCAAAAACCTAACTCTTACACTGGACCAAGCCATAACCTAACACTAAATATATCCCTAACTGTAACCCTAGACCTGACATTAGCCATAGCCCTAGTACTATCCCTAAACCTAAAACAAATCCTAGTCCTCATCGTAGCCCTAAACATAGCCTTAATCTTAACCCTTACCCTAACCCTAGTTCTAACCCTAATACTAACCCTTGCCCTTGCCCTAAGCCTAGCTATAACCACATCCCTTACCCTAAATTAAACCCTAACTCTAACCCTAACCCTAATAGTAACTCTTGCCTTATCCTTAGCCCTAGCACTAACCCTAGATCAAAATCTAACTCTGAATCTAACCGTAACTTGATGCCTAAGTGTAATCCTAAAACTAGCCCTAACCCTAGCCCTAACATAACCCTAGCCATAATTTAGCCCTATCCCTAAACCTAACCCTAACCCTAGCCCTAAGACTAACTCTCTCATACTAGCCCTATCACTCATTCTAACCCTATTCCTTACCGTAACCCTAACCCTAGTGCTAACCCTTTCCCTATCCTTATCCCTAGCACTAACCTTAGGCAAAATGTAACTGTAAATCTATACCTAACCTGAAGCCTAAGACTAAACCTAACAATAGCCCAAACCATAACACTAATCCTAAAATAAGCCCCAAAGCTAGCCCTAGTTCTAAAACAAAACTGAGCCATAGCTCTAACCCTAAACATTAACCTAAACCAAACCCTAACCTTACACCTAGACCTAAACCTAGCCGCCCTAATTCGAGTTGGAAGCCAAAGCCTAAAACTGACCCTGAACCTGACACTGACCCTAACATATCTAGCTCTAAACATCACCCTAATAGTAAACCTAACCCTAACACTAAACCTAGCACTAAAATCCCAAAACTAGCCCTAATTATAAACCTAGTACTTACATTAGCTGTACCCTAACCCGAGCCCTAACATAACTCAAAACCTAGCCCTAATCAGAGCCCTAACCCTGGCTTTAAACCTAACCTAACCCTAACACTAGCCCTAATTGTAACCATAACTTTAGCCTTAAACTGATCTCTAACTCTATCCATTAACATAACCATAACCCAAACCATAATGATAACCCTAAGCATAAACCTAACACTATCCCCAATTCTAACCCTTCCATTAAGTAACCTGAATCCTAAATCTAACCCTAGCATTACCCTAACCCTAATCCTAAAACTAATTCAAGCACAAACTTGAAACCTTAACCTATCCCAAACCCTAACCCAGACCTTGACCCTAATAATACCACTAGCTCTAAACTTGACGGTAAACCAACACCTAAACCTTAGCCTTGACTTAGCCATAAACCTAACCCTAAAACTAACTTTAACCATAATTTGGGACCTGAAATTAGCCCTAGCCCTAATCCTAGCCCTAACCATAAAAAAAAACAGCCCTCATTCTAGTCCTAAACCTAGCCTTAATCATAACCCTATCTGTAGCCCTTCACCTAACCCTAATTCTAACCCTCACCCTACCTCTAAACCTAGCTATAATGTCATCCCTTACTCTAAATTTAAACCTAACCTTAACCCTAACTCTAGGCTTAAGCTAAACACGAAACCTTTTAGCTCTATCTCTAACCCTAGCCCTGACTAACTCTAACTCTTCCCCTAGCCCTATTCCTAGTTTTATTTCTATCCACTACCATAAACCTAACACTAGCCTTAACACTTGCCCTAAAGTAAGTCCCAGCCCTAACCATAACTCTAAATCTAACCTTAAACCTAAGCCTAAGCCTAACACTAACACTAGCCCTAACCCTAATGATAATTGTAAAACTAGCCCTAACCCTAATCCTAGCAGTAAATCAAAATGGAGCAATAGCCCTAACCCTAAACTTTAACTTAAACCAAACACTAACACTACACTTAGACCTAAACCTAGCCCTTATTCAAGTCCTAAGCCTCACCTTAAAACTAACCCTGACCCTGACTCATATCCTAACACTCACCCTAGATCTAAACACTGCCCTAAACTCAAACTGAACAACAACATTAACAATAGCCCTAATTCCAGTCTTAACACTAACCCTAAAACTAACCCTGACCCTGACTCCTATCCTAACAAGAACCATAGCTATAAATATCATGTTAACCTTAAACCTAACCCTAGAACTCAAACTACCCCTGACCCTAACCCTAAAACCCTAATGGTAACCCTATTTCTTACATTAGTTGTTGCCCTAATTCTATCCCTAACCCTAACACAAAAACTAGCCCTAAACCGAACCCTAAACCTAGCTTTAAATCTAACTCTAACCCTAACCATAGCTATAAACTTAGATCTAAATCAATCACTTACCCTAAGTGAAACCCTAAACCTAAGAGTAAACCTAGACCTATCCCTAGTATTTAGACTATCCAAAACTCTAACCCTATTAATAGTCCTAACCCTAGCCTTCATTTAAGCTCTAACACTATCCCAAACCCTAACCCTAATGCTGACCCTTATTCTGACCCTAACATTAAACCTAGGTCTAACCCTAACCCCAACCCTAACCCAAAATTTAGCATATCCCTATTCCTAGTCCTAATTCTGAACCTAACTCCAGCCTAGCCCTAGCCATATCTAAGAACATAACCCTTACACTAAATATAACCCTAAACCTAATCCTAGTTCTAACCCTCACCTTAACCCTAACACAAGACGTAATTTTAACCATAACCCTAGCCCTAAACATAACTCTAACTGTATCCATTACCCTAAACATAACCCTTACCATAATTCTAACCCTAGGCTTATCCCTAACCCTATAATTTTCTCCAAACCTATCAATTACCCTAACCTACCCTGAACTCTAAACCTAATCCAATCATTGCGCTAACCCTAACATGAATGCTAATTCGAGCCCTAACCCTAACCTCAAAACTAAATAAAACCCTAACACCAACCATGATCCTAATAATTCCCCTAGCTATAAACCTCTTACCCTACCTAACCCTTACACTAGAGCTAGCCATAAACCTAACCCTACAACTATTCCTAACCTTAACCCTAGATGTGCTATTAACCCTAGTCATAATCCTAGCCCTAACCCTAACACAAATCCTAGCTCTTATCCTAGCCCTAACCATAGCCTTAAATTTATCCCTAACCCAAACCTTAGGCCTAACCCTAACCCTAACCCTACTCTAATCCTAGCCCTAATCTTAGCCCTAATTTAGCCCTATTCCTAACCCTAACCCTTACCCTAGACCAAAGACTAATTCTAACTCTCACCCCAACCCTAACCCTAGTTCCAACCCTATCCCTTACTAGAAATGTAAACCTAGCCCTAAGCCTTGGTCTAACCCTAGTCCTATTCATGGCCCTGGCTATAACCCCAGATCTAACCCTAACTCTAAATCTAACCCTAAGCCTAAGCCTAAACCTAAACCTAACATTAGCCCTAATGCTAACGCTAATCCTAAAACTAGCGCTAACACTAGCTCTAGCCCTAAAACAAAACCGAGCCATAGCCATAACCCTAACCCTTAACCTAAAGCAAACCCTAACCCTACACCTAGCCCTAACCATATCCTAATTCTAGTCCTAACCCTAACCCAAAAACTAACCCTGACCCTGACTCTGACCCTCACACTAACCCTGGCTCGAAACATCAACATCACCGTAAACCTCAACCTAACACTAGACCTAGCCCTAATCCTAAACCTATAACTAGCGCTAATCATAACCCTACTTCATATATTAGCCATAGCCTGAACACTAGCCCTAACCTAAACCAAAACCTAGCTTTAAACCGAGTAGTAAACCTAGCTTTAACCCTAAACTTAAACCTAACCCTAACCAAAAACTAACACTAATCCTATACATAACCCTAGCCCTAACCTTAGGTCTAAACCTATCCATTACACTAACAATAACCCTAAACCTTAAGCTAACCCTAGGCCTAACCCTAACCCTGTCCATTACACTAAACCAAACCTAAACCCTAAAACTAACCCTGTAATTACCCAAAACCTAAACCCTAACTTAACCCAAACCCTAACTCTGACCCTGACCCTAATAATAACCCTAGATATAAACCTGAATCTTACCCTAAACCTAATCCTTACAGTGGACCAAGCCATAAACCGAACACTAAATCTAGTTCTAACTATAACCCTAGACCTGACATTAGCCCTAGGCTTAATACTATCCCTAACCATAACACAAAACCTAAACCTCATCCTAGCCATAAACCTAGCCTTAATCATAACTCTAGCCCTAACCCTAATACTAACCTTTGCCCTAGCCCTAAACCTAGCCAAAACCACATCCCTTACCCTAAATGTAACCCTAACTCTAACCCTAACCCTTGTCATCACAATTGCCCTATCCTTAGCCCTAGCTTTAACACTAGTTTGAAACCTAACTTTAAATCTAACCCTAACTCAATGCCTAAGCTTAAAACTAGCCCTAACCCTGATACTAATTCTAAAACTAGCTCTAACCCTAGCCCTTACACTAACCCTAGTCGTCATTTAGACCTATCCCTAACCCTAACCCTAATCCTAGCCCTACGAATAACTCTAACTCTCACACTGGCCCTATCACTGAATCTAATCCTATCCCTTCCCATAAACCTAACCCTATCCCAAATCCTAGTCCTAACCCTTGCCCTATCCTTAGCCCTAGCACTAACCTTGGATAAAAACCTAAGCTTAAATTCAACCCTAAACCGAAGCCTAAGCCTAATTCTAACACCAGCCCTAACCCTAACTCTAATCCTAAAAATTACCCTAACCCTATCCCTAGCCCTAAAACCAAAATGAGACAAAGCTCTAACCATAACCCTTAACCTAAACCAAGCCCTAAACCTACACCTAGCCCTAAACCAAGCCCTAATTCGAGTTTTAAGCCAAACCCTAAAACTAAACCTGACCGTTACTCTGACCATAACACTAAACCGAGGTCTAAACATCATCCTAACCCTAAACCTAAACCTAACAGTAAACGTAGCCCTAAAACACTAAAATTAGCCGTAATCATAACCCTAGTACTTACATTAGCCATAACCGTAACCCTAGCACTAACTTAACCCAAAACCTAGCCCTAATCATAACCATAACCCTAGCCCTAAACTGATTTCTAACTCTATCCATTACCATAATAATAACCCTAACCTAATGCTAATTCAAGCCCTAAATTTAAACCTTAACCTATCCCAAACCCTAACCCATAACTAGACCCTAATTATACCCCTAGCTCTAAATCTGATGCTAACCCTAAACAGAACCCATTACACTAGACATACCCATAATCCTAATTCTAAAACTATCTTTAATCATAATTCTGGACCTGAAATTAGCCCTAGCACTAGTCCTAGCCCTAATCCTAAAAAAAAAAAAAAAATCCCTAGCCCTCATCCTAGCCCTAAACCTAGGCTTAATCATAACCCTATCCATAACCACAGCCCTAACCCTAATTCTAACCATCACCCTACCTCTAAACCTAGCTATAAAGCCATCCATTACCCCAAACTTTGCCCTAACGCTAAACCTAAACTCTAAATGCTAACTCTAAACTCTAACCCAAACCCTAACCTTAACTCTAACCCTAACCCTAAACATAACCCTAGGCTTAAACTCAACACTAAACCTAGCCCTAATCCTACCCCGAATTTAGCCCTATCTCTAACCCTAACCCTAAGCCTAGCCCTAAGTATAACTCTCACACTAGCCCTATCCCTAGTTCTAACCCTATAACTTATCATAACCCTAAACCTAGCCATAACCCTTGACCTATCCTTAGTTCTGGCCCTAACCCTAGATCTAACTCTAATTCCAAATTTGACCCTAACACTAAGCCTAAGCCTAACACTAACACTAGCCCTAACTCTAACCCTAGGACTAAAACAAAATCAACCCTAAACCTAACTCTAAACCTTAACTTAACACTACTACTAGACCTAACCCTAGCCCTAGGTAGAATCCTAACCCTAACCTTAAAACCAACCCTGATGCTGACTCATATCCTAACACTCACCCTAGCTCTAAACACTGCACTCACCTTAAACTGAACCCTAACAGTAACCCTAGCCCTAATTAGAGTCCTTACTCTAACCGTAAAACTAAGTCTGACCCTGACTCCTATTCTAACCTGAACCCTAGTTATAAATATCACCCTGACCTTAAACCTGACCTTAACACTAATCCTAACCCATTCCCTAACACTAAAAATAACCCTAATGGTAACCCTAGTTCTTACATTAGCCATTGCCCTAACACTAGCCCTAACCCTAACACAAAACCTAAGCCTAATCCTAGCCATAAACCTAGTTTAACCCTAACTCTAACCATAACCATAGCCCTAAACCAACCCCTTACTTAAGCAAAACCCTAAACCTAAGGATAACCCTAGACCTATCACTAATCCTTAGGCTAACCAAAACACTAACCTTATTAATAGCCCTTACCCTTGCCCTAATTCTAGATCTAACCCTATCCAAAAACCTAACACTAACCCTGACCCTTTTACTGACCTTACCATTAATCCTAGGTCTAATCCTAACTATAACCCTAACCCTAAACCTAATGTAATCCTATCCCTACACCTAATCCTGAACCTAACACTCAGCCTAGCCCTAACCATAGCTCAGAACCTAACCCTCATACTAAACATAACTTTAACCAAACCCTAGTTCTAACTCTCACCCTAACCCTAAATCAAGACCTAATCCTAAACATAACCCTAGCCCTAAGCTTAAGTCTAAATGTATCATTACCCTAAACATAAACATTATCCAAATGCTAACCCTAGGCCTAACCCTAAACATATCACCATCCCCAAAATTATCAATTACCATAAACATACCCCGAACTCTAGACCTAATCCAAAAATTACCCTAAAACTAACCCTAATGCTAATTTGAGCCCTAACCCTAAACTGAAACCTTAACCAAACCCTAACACTGACACTGACCCTAATAATTCCCCTAGCTTTAAACCTCACTCTTACCCTACACCTAACCCTTACACTAGAACTATCCATAAAACTAACCCCAAAACTATTTCTAAGCATAACCCTAGACCTGATTTTAGCCCTAGACATGATACCAGCCCTAACCCTAACACAAACCCTAGCCCTTATCTTAGCCCTAAACATAGCCTTAATTATAACCATAACCATAACCCTAGGACTAAATCTAACACTAAGCCCAGCCCTAATCTTAGATCTAATTTATCCCTCTCCCTAACCTTAACCCAACCCTAGCCCAAAGACTAACTCTAACTATCAACATAGTCCTAAACCTAGTTCTAACCCTATACTTTACTGGAACCCTAATCCTAGCCCAAACCATAGGTCTAACACTAGCCCTATTCATAGCCCTAGCAGCAACCGTAGATGTAACCCTAACTCTAAATCTAACCCTAACCCTTTGCCTAAACCTAAACCTAACATTAGCCTTAACCCTAAGGCTAATCCTAAAACTAGTCCTAACCCTAGCCCTAAAACCAAACCAAGCCATAGACCTATCCCTAACCCTTAATATAAACTAAGCCTTAACCCTAAACTTATCCATAACTCTAGCCCTAAGTTGAGTTTTAAGCTAAACACTAAAACTAACCCTGACCCTGACTCTGACCTTAACACTAACCCTAGCTCTAAACATCACCCTAACCCTATACCTAAACCTAGCAATAGACCTAGCCCTAACCCTAACCCTAAAATTAGCCCTAATCACAACTCTGGTACTTACATTAGCTGTTACCCTAAATCTAGCCTTAACTTAACCCAAAACCTAGCCTTATTCCGAGAAATATACCTAGATTTACCACTAACCCTAACCCTATCACAAATGGTAGCTATAACCCTAGCTGTAACGCTAGATTTAACCTTAACCCTAACCCTAAGCCTAACCTTATAAATAATTGTAACAATAACCCTAGCCGTACCCCTATGTCTACCCTATCCATTACCGTAACCATAACCCTAACCCTAAACCTGGGCCTAAACTTAACTGTATCCCTGATCTTAACCCAATCCATTACCCTAAACCTAACCTGAAACGTAAACCTAACGCTATCTTTACCCTAATACTAACTCTAATGCTAATTCGAGCCCTAACATTAAACCTTAACCTACCCAAAATACTAATCACAACCCTGACCCTAAGAGTACCCTTAGCTCTAAACTGGACCCTAACCCTAAATCTAACACATTAGATGTAGCTATAAACCTAAACCTAAAACTATTTTTAACCATAACAATAGACCTGAAATTAGCCCTAGTCATAATCCTAGCCCTAAACCTAGGCTTAATCCTAGCCCAAACCATAACTTGAGACCTAACCCTAATTCTATTTCTCACCCTAGCCTTAAACCTACCTATAACCTCATCCTATACCCAAAAACTAACCATAACCCTAAACCTAACCCTAACCCTTGCCCTAAACCTAGGCCTAACCCAAAGCCTAGTGCAAATCCTAGCCTTTATTTAATCCTACCCTAACCCTAAACCTAGCCATAAGACTAACTCTAACTCTTGCCCTGGCCCTAGCCCTAGTTCTATCCTTAGCCTGAATCCTAATCCTAGATCTAAGCCTAAGTCTAAATCTAAATCTAACTCTAAATTTAACTGTAACAATAAGCCTAAACCAAACCCTAACACTACCCCTAACCATAATGCTAATCCTAAAACTTGCCTTAGCCCTAGCCCTAGCCATAAACCAAAACCAAGCCATAGCCCTAATCTTAACCCTTAACCTAAATCAAATCCTAACCCTACAACTAACCCTAAAACTAACTCTAAAACTAACCCTGACCCTGACACTGACCCTAACACTAATCCTAGCTCTAAACCTCACCCTAACCTAAAATTAACCCTAACACTATATCTAGCTTTAACCTAACCCTAAAACTAGCCTTAATCATAACCCTAGTTGGTACATTAGTCATTGTCCTAACTGTAGCCCTAACCGTAACACAAATTTACCCCTAATTGGAGACCTAACCCTAGCTTTAACCATAATACTAGCCCTAAACCTAACCCTAACACTAGCCTTAACCCTAAGTCTAACCCTATTCCTTACACTAAGCCAAACCCTAACACAAATGCTAACCCAAGTCCTAATCCTAATCCTTAGCCTAACTTAAACCGTAACCTTAATACTAGTCTTAAACCTAGCCCTCATTCTACCTCTAAAGCTAACCCTGACCGTCATCTGACCCTAACAGTAACCCTAGGTCTAAACCTGACCCTAGCACTAAACCAAACCCTAACTCTAGCCCTACTGGTAAACCTATACCTATACCTATACCTAAGCTTAACACTAGACCTAGACCCAAAGCTAATCTTAAATATAGCTATAACTCTAGCCCTAGACCTAAACAAAAACCTAGCACTAGCCCTAATGATAACACTTAACCTAAACCAAACACTTACCCTACCTCTAGAACTAAACCTAGTCCTAATTCTGGCTCTAAACCTAACCCTAAACCTATCCCCAAAACTGACCCTAATTCTAGCACTGAACCTAGCTTTAAACATGACACTATCTCAAAACATAGACCTAACACTAGACCTAGCCATAACCCTAATCCTGAAACTAGCCCTAAACATAACCCTAGCTCATACATTACCCATAGTCCTAACCCTAGCCCCAAACCTAACACAAAACCTAGGCCTAATCCTCGACCTAAAGTTAGCTCTAAGCATAACCCTTAGCCTAACTCTAGCCCTAAACCTAGCCTTAACCTAAGCCTTGCCTTATACCTAACCCTAGCACAAAGCCTAACCTTTACACTAAACATAACCCTGGCCCTATCGTAAACCCTATTCCTAACCCTAGCTGTAATCCTAACATTAAACCTAGCCTGAACTTTAGCTTAAACCATATCCTAACCCTAACCCTCACCCTAGCCCTAACCCTAGCTCAAACACTAACCCTTACCCTAACCTAATTATATCCCTATCCCTAAACTTAACACTTTCCCTAACCCTAAAACTTACCATAAATAACACCATAACCGTATCCCTAAACCTAGCCCAAATCCTAGAGTTAATGCAAACCATAACCTAGCCCTAACCCAGCTCTAAACCTATCCATTACACTAAGCATAACCTTAACCCTAATGGTAATCCTAACCCGATTGCAAAACCTAACCCATCCATTACCCTAAACCTTAACTGGAACCTGACATTTATTCGACCCTAACACTAGCCGCAGGTATAAATCTTACCCTAACCCGAAACCAAACATTAACTTTAGCCCTACCGGTAATCCTATACTTAAACCTAAACCTAACACTAGCCCTAGACTTAAACCTAATCCTAAATCTAGCCATATCTATAGCCCTAGACCTGAACAACAACTAAGCCCTAGGCCTAACAATAACCCTTAACCTAACCCAAACACTACCCCTACTCCTAGACCTAACCCTAGTCCTAATTCTGGCACTAAACCCAACACTAACTCACTGACCCTGACCCTAACATAATCCTAGCCCCAAAGCTCACACTAAACCAAAACCTAATCCTAACACTAGACTTAGCCATAACCCTAACCCTAAAACTAGCCATAATTATAACCCTAGCTCTTACATTACCCATGGCCCTAATCCTAGGCCTAAAGTAACACAAAACCTAACCCTACTCCTGAACATAGCTCTAAGTGTAACCCTAAACCTAACCCTAGCACTAACACTAACCCTAAGCCTCGCTTTAGACCTAACCCTAGCTCAAAGCCTAACTTTACCCTTAACAAAACCCTAGCCATATCCCAAACCCTAACCTAAAACTAGCCCTAATCCTAACATTAACCATAGCCCTAACCATAGCTCTAATTATATCCACTACCCTAACGCTAACCCTTACCCTAACCCTAACCCTAACCCTATCCCTAGCTCTAATTCTATCCATTACCCTAAACAAAATCCTAACCCTAATGCTAACCCTAGGCTTAACCCTAACCCTATTGCAATCCCTAAACTTATCCATTGCCCTAAAACTAACCTGAACCCTAATCATAAGCCTATTCATTACCCTAACCCTAACTCTAACCCTAATGATAATTCGAGCCCTAAACCTAAACCTTAACCTAAACCAAACCTTAAGCCAAACACTGACCCTAATAATACACATAGCTGTAACCTTGACCCTTAACTAAATCTAACCCTTACACTAGACCTAACCATAAACATAAACCAAAACCTATCCCTAACTGTAACCCTAGACCTGACATTAGCCCTATTCCTAATCCTAGCCCTAACCCTAAAACAAACACTCGCTCTCATCCTAGCCCAAAACCTAGCCTTAATCATAACTCTAACACAAATTCTGTTTCCCTAGACCTAAACCTAGTTTTAACCCCATTGCTTACCCTAAACCTAACTCAAACCCTAACCCTAACACTAAACCTAGTCCTAATCCTAAACCTAACCATAACCCTAGCTTTAAGACTAACTATAACTTTCGCCCTAGACCTAGCCCTAGCCCTAATTCTAACCCTATCACTTACTGTAACCTTATTCCTAGCTATAGCCTAGAATAACCCTAGCTCTAACTTTAGACCTTGCCCTAACCCTAGATCTAAACCTGACTCAAAATCTAACACTAATTCTACGCCTAAACCTAACCCTAACGCTAGCCCTAACACTAACGCTAATCCTAAAACTAGCCCTAACCATAGGCTTAGCCCTAATACAAAACTGAGCCATAACACTAACCCTAAACTTTTACCTAAACCAAACTCTTACCTAATATCTAGCCCTATGTCCCTAATTCAAGTCCTATCCCCAACCCTAAAACTGAACCTGACCCTGACTCTGAACCTAACACTAACCCTAGCTCAAAACATCACCTTGAACTTAAACTTAACCCTATCCATTACCCTAACCCTAACCCTAATCCTAACCATAATGATAACCCTCAGCCTAACCCTAACACATTCGCTAACCCTAACCTATCCATTATCCTAAACATAACTGTAACCCTAAACCTAACCAAAAACTGAACTTAGACATAACACTAACCCTAAAACTAGCCCTAATTGTAACCCTAGTTCTTACATTAGCCATAGCCCTAATGCTAACACAAAACCTAGCCTAGTCCTAATCCAAGCTCTAACCCTAGCTTTAATTCTAACCCTAAACCTAACCCTACCCCTACCCCTAAACCTAACCCTAGCCCTAACCCTTCCACTAACCCTATTCCTTACCCAAAGCCAAAATCTAACCCTAAAGCTACCCTAGTCCTAAATCTAATTCTTAGCCTAACCCAAAACCTAACACTATTACTAGTCCTAACCCTAATCCTCAATCTAGCTCTATCACTATCCCAAAGCCTAACCCTAACCCTGACCCTTATTCTGACCCTAACACTAACCATTGGTCTAAACCTGATCCTAACCCTAAACCGACCCCTAACATTGGCACTACCTTTAACCCTATACCTAAACCTTACCCTAACACTAGACCTAGACACACACTTAATCTTTATCTAGTGATAACTCTAGGTCTATCCCTAAACAAAAAATTAGTCCTAGCCCTAATAATAACCCTTAACCTAACCCAAACACTACCCCTACCCCTAGACCAAACCCTAGTCCTAATGCTGGCCCTAACAATAAACCTAACCCTAAACCGAACACTGACCCTTACCCTAACACAAACCCTAGCCCTAAAACTTATCCTAACAAAAAAATAACCCTAACACTAGGCCTAGCCATATCACTAACCCTGAAACTATCCATCACCATAGGCCAAAACCTACCTCTAACTCTATCCATTACCCTAACCTTAACCGTAACCCTAATGCTAACCCTAGGCCGAACCCTCACACTGACTTTAACCCTAATCATTGTCCTAGTCCAAACACTAGCTCAACCCATAACCCTTAAACTTAACCTAACCCTAACACTAACCCATGGCCTAAACCTAAACCTAACCTTAACCCTAGACCTAATCCTAACCTTAACCCTATCCCTAACCCTAGCACTAAACCTACATATTACCCTAACTCTAACCCTAAACTTAATGATAATCCTATCCCTAACCCTAGCTCTAACCCTATCCATTAACCTAACCCTAACAATAACCCTGATGATAACCCTAGTCCTTACCCTAGATCTACCCTAACCCTAACCCTAGACATAAACATAAACCTAACACTTGCCTTAGAGCTAAACCTTTCTCAAACCCTAACCATTACACCAAACCTAATCTTAAACTTATCCCTAAACCTAACCTTAAGCCTAAACCTAACCCTAACCCTAACCCTAAAACGACATCAAACCCTATCCAATACCCTACACCTAATGATAACCTTAGCCCTAAAATTAACACTAACCTTGACCCTAACTGTAACTATAACCTAGACCTAACCCTAAACCTAACACTTGCCCTAGTGCTAACCATAGCTCAAACTCTAAACCATACCCTAAACCTAAACCCACCCTAACCCTAGGCCTAAACATAACTCTAGCCCTAATAATATCCAAAACCCTAGCCCTAAACCTATCCTTTACCCTAAGCTCAACCATAACCCTAAGGCTAACCCTAGGCATAATCCTAACCCTATCCTTTACCCTAAGCACAACCATAACCCTAAGGCTAACCCTAGGCATAACCCTAACCCTTTTGCTAACTCTAACCCTATCAATTACCCTACACCTAACATGAACCCTAAAATCAAACCTATCATTACCCTAACCAAACCCTAATGCTAATTCAAGCTCTAAACCTAAACCCTAAACTAAACCAAACCTGAAACCTAATTCTAACCCTAATAATACCCCTAGATCTAAACTGGACCCTTACACTAAACCTAACCCTTACCCTAGACCTAGCCATAAATCTAACCCTCAATCTATCCCTAAAGTAAGCCTAGACCTGACACTAGTCCTAGACCTAATTCTTGACATAACCCTAAAATAAAACCTAGCCCTCATCCTAGCCCTAAACCTAGCCTTATTACTAAACCAAACCATAACCATAGCCCTAAACTAGCTCTAACAACATCCCTTCCCCTAAACCTACCTATCCCTAAACCTAAACCTAAGCCTAAACTAGGCCTAACCCTAATACAAACGCTAGACCTAATCCTAGCCCTAACTTAGCCCTAAACCTAACCTAACACTAGCCCTAAGACTAATTCTAACTCTCGACCTAATCCTATTTCTAGTTCTAACCCTATCCCTTAACATAATCCTATCATTTGCTTTATATTAGCCCTAACCCTAGCCTTAGCCCTAATCCTATATCTAACCCTAGCTCTAAATCAAACCCTAACCCTAAGCTATACCTCTCACTAACACAAGCCTTAACACTAATGCTAATCCTAAATCTAGCCCTACACTAGACCTAGCCCTACAAAAAAACGGAGCCATAGCCTAACCCTAATTTTTAACATAAACCAAACCCTAAGGCTACACCTCGCCCTAAACCTAGCTCTAATTCGAGTCCTATCCCTAACCGGAAAACAAACCCTGACCCTGAATCTGACCCTAACACTAACCCTAGTTCTAAACATCACTCAAAACCTAAACCTAAATGTAAACCTATACCTAGCCTTAACCCTAACCCTAAAACTAGTTCTAATCGTAACCCTAGTTATTACATTGGCTGTAGCCCTAAACCAAGCCCTAATCTAACCCAAAACCTATCCCTAATCAGAGCACTAACACTACATTTAACCCTAACCCTTATTTTAGCCCTAACCCTTACCTTAAACCTAACCCTAACCCTATCCCCTGACATAACGCAAAACCTAACCCTAACCCTAGCCTTAATCCTAACCATAACCTACCCATAACCCCAGCTGTAACCCTATCCATTACCCTAATCCTAATCCTAACCCTAATGCTAACCCTAGGATAACCCTAAACCTATTCCTAACCATAAACTTATACATTACCCTAAACCTAACATGAACCCTAAACCTAACCATATCCATAAAACTTATCCTAACCCTAATAATCTTAACCCTAAAACTATCTCCAACCATAACCCTAGACCTGACATTAGCCCTAGCCCTAATGAAGCCCTAACCCTAAAACAAACTCTAGCCCTAATCCTAGCCTAATCTTAGCCTTAATCCTAAACCTAACCCTAACCATAGACCTAACCCTAATTTTAACCCTCGCCCTAGTTCTAAAGCTAACCATAACCATAACCATAACCCTAGCCATAAACCTAGGATCAGGCTTAATACTAACCCTAGCTCTAATCGTAGCTCTAATTAAGCCTTAATTCTAACCCTAAGTCTAACCCTAACACTAAGACCAACTCTAACTCTCGCCCTAGCCCTATTCCTAGTTCTAACCATATCCCTTATGATAAATGCAAAACCTAGCCCTAACCTTAGCCCTAACCTTCGCTGTAGCCCTAAACCTAGATCTAACCCTAACTCTAAATCTAACCCTAACCCTAAGCCTAAACCACACTCTAACACTAGCTGTAACCCTAAGGCTAATTTGAAAACTAGACCTAATCCAAGCCCTAGCTCTCAAGCAAAACCGAGCCATTTCATTGACCCTAACCCTTAAGATAAACCAAACCCTAACCCTACACCTAGCCCTAAACCTAGCCCTAATTTGAGATCTAACTCTAACCCTAGAATTAATACTAACACATCACACTATCCGTAAACCTAATCCTAACACTAGATCTCAACCTAAACCTAACCTTAAAACCAGCCATAATCGTAATGCCAGTTCTTAAATTAGCCATAGCACTAAACCTAACACAAAACCTAGCCCAAATACAAGCCCTAACCCTAGCTTTAACTCTAACCCTAAACCTGGCCCTAACCATAACCCTATCCCTAGTCCTAATCCTAGCTCTAACCCTATTTCTTACACTTAGTCAAACCCTCACATTATTGCTACCCTAGTCCTAACCCTAATTCTAAGCCTAACCCAAACCCTAACTCTATTACTAGTCCTAACCCTAACTCTCATTCTATCTCTAAACTTAACCCAAACCTTAACTCTAATCCTGACCCTTATTCTGACCCTAACACTAAACCTAGGTTTAAACCTTACCCTAACCCTTATCCAAAACCTAACACTAGCCCTACCATTAACCCTAACACCAAACCTAACAATAACACTTGCCCTAGACATAAACCTAATCCTAAATATACACATAACCCTAGCTTTAGCCCTAACAAAAACCCTTAACCTAAACCAAACACTAACTCTACCCCTAGACCTAACCCTAGTCCTCATTCTGGACCTAACCCTAAACCTAATCCTAACCTGAACCCTGACACTTACCCTAATAAAAACCCTAGCTCTAAACCTTATCCTAAACCAAAAACTAACCCTAACACTAGACAAACTCTAAATCTAGCCATAACCATAACTCTAGCTTTTACATTACCCATATACCTAACACCAGCCCTAAACCTCACACAAAACCTAGCACTAATTACAGCCTTAAACCTAACCCTAAGCATAACTCTAACCCTAAACCTAGCTCTAACCCTAACCCTAACCCCCGTTCTAGCCCTAACCCTAGCTCAAACCCTAAACCTTACCCTAAAATAACCCTAAACCTACCCTAAGCTAGGGTTACTAGCCATAACCCAAAACCTAACCTAACTGTAGCCCTAATCCTAACCTACCCTAGCCCTAACAATAGCTCTAACCCTATATATTATCCTTATGATAACCCTAATCCTAATGCTAACCCTAGGCATAACCCTAAATCTTTTACTAACCGTAAAGCTCTCCATTGCCCTAAACCTACCCTAAACCTAAACCTAACACAATCAATTACACTAACCCTAACCCTAAAGCTCATTTGAGCCCTATCCCAAAACCTTAACCTAAAACAAACCCTAACCCTGATCCTGACCCTAAAAATGCACCTAGCTCTAACCATGAACCTTACCCTAAGCCTAACACTTACACTAGACCTAGACACAAACCTAACCCTAAATCTACCCCAAACTGTAACACTAGACCTGATATTAGCCCTATACCTAATTCCAGACCTAAACCTACAAAAAATCCTAGCCCTCATCCTGCCCCCAAACCTAGACTTAATCATAACCCTAACCCCAAACCTAGCCCTAACCCCAATTCTAACCCTCACACTACCTCTAAACATAGCTATAACACCATACCTTACCCTAAAATTAACTATAACCCTAGCCCTAACATTAGGCCTAAGCTGAACAATAACCCTAGCCCTAATCCTAGCCCTAAGTTAGCCCTATCCTTAAAACTAACCAAAAGTCTATGCCTAAGATTAACTCTAACTCTCACCCCAGCCCTAGTCCTAGTTCTAACCCTATATGTTACCGTAACCATAACCCTAGGCCTAAGCATTGCCCTATACTTAGACGTACCCCTAATCCTAGATCTAACGCTAAATCCAAATCTAACTCTAATTCAAAGCCTAAGCCAAACAATAACATGAGCCTTAACCCTAATGCTCATCTTATAACAACCCCAAACCCTAAACCTAGGACTAAAACAAAACTGAGCAGCAGCCCTAACCCTAAACTTTAACTTAAACCAAACACTAACACTACACCTAGATGTAACCCTAGCCCTAATTCAAGTCATAACCCTAACCTTAAAACTTACCCTGACCCAGACTCATATCCTAACACTGACCCTAGCTCTAAAGACCACCCTAAACTTAAACTGAATCCTAACAGTAACCCTAGCCCTAATTCAAGTCATAACCCTAACCTTAAAGCTAACCCTGACCCTGAGTGATATCCTAACATTCACCCTAGCTCTAAACACAGCCCTCACCTTAAACCCAACACTAACAGTAACCCTAGCCCTTATTTGAGTCCTAACCCTAACCCTAAAACTAACCCTGATGCTGAATTATAACATAACAATAACTCTAACTCTAAATATTACCCTAACCTCAAACCTAAACCTAACACTATACCTACCCTTAACCCTAACCCTAAAACTAACCCTAATTATAACCCTGGCTCTTGCATTAGCCAATGCCCAAATCTAGCCCTAACCCTAACACAAAAACAGGCTCTAATCCTAGCTCTAAACCTATATTTAACACTAATGACAACCCTAACTCTAGCACTAAACCTAGCTCTAAGGCTATCCCTTAACCTAAGAAAAACCCTAACACTAATGGTAACCCTAGACCTATCTCTAATCCTTAGGCTAACCAAAACCCTAACCCTATTAATAATACTAACCCTAACCCTCATTCTAACTATAAACCTATCCCAAAGCCTTACGCTAACCCTGAGCCTTATTCTGACCCTAACATTAACCCTAGGTCTAAAACTGACCCGAAACCTATACCAAACACTAACACTAGCCCTAGACCTAAACCAAACCCTAAATCTAGCCTTAACTCTAGCCATGGACCTAAACATAAACCTAGCCATAACCCTAACAATAATCCTTAACCTAACTCAAACACTAATCCTACACCTACACCTAAACCTAGTCCTAATTCTGGCTCTAACCCTAACTCTAACTCTAACCCAAACACTGACCCTGCCTTTAGAGTAAACCTATCTCTAAATGTGACCCTACCTGAAAATCAAAACCTAACACTAGACCTAGCCATAACCCTAACCCTAAAACTAGCCCTCAATATAACCCTAGTTCTTATATTACCCATAGCCCTAACCCTAGGCCTAAACCTAACACAAAACCTAGAGCTAATCCTAGGCCTAAATCAAACCTTCAGCATAACCCTAACTCTCACCCTAACTTAACTCTCGCCTAATCCTAGCTCAAAGGCTAAACATTACTTTAAACATAAACCTGCACCTATCCCTCAATATAACCCTAACCTTAGCCCTAATCTTAACCTTAACCCTAGACCTAAACCTAGGTCTAAACCTACCCATTACTCTAAACCTAAACCTAAGCTTATTAATAATCCTAGGCTTAATGCTAAACCTAAACCTAAATGGAAAACTAAACTAGACCTAACCTTAAACCTCACACTTGCCATAGACCTAACCCTAGCTCAAACCCTAACCCTTACTATAAACCTAAACATATCCATAGCCCTATCTCTAAGCCTAAACCACAATCTAATGTTAAACATAGCCCTAAATCTACATCTAATCGTATACATTACCGTAAACGTAACCCTATCCCTAATGATGTCCGTAGCCCTAATCCTAACCGTAACCCTATGAGTACTATAATTTTGTCCCTAGAAGTAACCCTAAACCTAACCCTCACCTTAGCCTAACCCTAGCTCAAAACCTAACCCTTACGCTAAACATAAACCTAAGCCTAACCCTAGTTTTAACCCTAAGCCTATCCCTAATTCAAGACCTATTCCTAACCATAAACCTAGCCCTAAACGTGGCTCTAATCCTATCCATTATACTAAACATAATCCTTACCCTAATGCTAACCCTAGGCCTAACCTTAATCCTATCACTAACCCTAACCCTATCAATTACCCTAAACCTAATGTAAACTCTAAACAAAACCCTATCATTACCCTAACCCACACCCTAATGCTAATTCAAGCCCTGACCCTAAACCTTAACCTCAACCAAACTCTAACACTGACTGTGACCCTAATATATCTCATAGCTCTAAAGCTGACTTTTACACTAAACCTAACCCTTACACTAGACCAAGCCATAACCCTAATCCTAAAATTATCCCCAACCGTAAGCTTAGACCTGACATTAGCTATAGCCCTAATTCTAGCCCTAACCTAACACAAACCCCAGCCCTTATCCTAGACCTAATCCTAGCCTTAATCCTAACTCTAAACCTTACTTCAGGCCTAACCCAAAAACTAACCCCAGCCCTAATCTTAGCCCTAATTTAATCCTGTCCCTACCCTAGCCCTAACCCTAGCCCTACGACTAACTCTAACTCTCACCCTTGCCCCATCCTTAGTTCTAACCCTATCCCTTAACGGAACTATAATCCTAGCCCTAACCCTAGCTTTAACCCTAGCCCTATCATTAGCTCTAGCCCTAACCTAGGTCTAATTTTAACACTAAATCAAACCCTAACCCTAAGCCTAACCCTAAACCTAACCCTAAATCTAAATCTAACTTTAACCCTAGCCCTAAAACAAAACTGAGCCATAACCCTAATCCTAACCCTTAACCTAAACCAACCCTTAACCCTAAACCTAACCTTAGCTCTAATTCTAGTTTTTAGCTGAAAACTAGAACTAACACTGACCCTGACTCTGACCATAATACTAATCCTAACACTAAACCTAACACCTACTACTAACCCTAACCCTAAGTATAACCCTATTTGTAACCCAGGTACTTACATTAGCCTTACCCCTAACCCTAGCACTAACTTAACCCCAAACCTAGCCCTAGTCCAAGCCCTAACCTGAGTTTTAACCCTGATCCTAATCCTAACCCTCACCCTAATCAAAACCATAACCCTAGCCCTAACCCTAACTATAACCCTATCCATTGCCATAACCATAACCCTAGGCCTAAACCTAACCCTATCCATAATCCTAAACTTATGCATTATTCTAAACCAAACCTAAACCCTAAAAATCACCTTATCATTACACTAACGCTAACCATAACACTTATTTGAGCCCTAACATTAAAACTTAACCTATCCCAAACTTCTAACCCAGAACATGACCCTAATAATAACCCTAGCTCTAAACCTGACCCTAACCCTAAACTTAACCCTTACATTACATGTAGCAATAAACCTAATCCTAAGACTATCTTTAACCATAACCCTAGACCTGATATTAGCCCTAACCCTAATCCTAGCCATAACCCTAAAATGAAACATAGCCCTCATCCTAGCCCCAAACCTAGCCTCAATTAAAACCCTAACCCTAACCATAGCCCTAACCCTAATTCTAACCCATACCCTATCTCTAAACCTAGCTATAATGCCATTCCTTACCCTAAACTTAACCCTAAAGCTAACACTAGGTCTAAGGTGAACACTAACCCTAGCCCTAATCCTATCCCTATTTTAAACCTATCCCTAAACCTAACCCTAACCCTAGCCCTAAGAGTAACTCTAACTCTCACACTAGCACTATTCCTACTTCTAATCCTATGCATTACCGTAATCCTAACCCTAACTCTAAACCTAGTCATAACCATTGCCTAATCCTTATTCCTAGTCCTAACACTAGATCTAAACCTAACTAGAAATCTAACCTTAAACCTAAGCCTAAGCCTAACATTAACAGTAGCCCTAGCCCTAATGCTAATCATAAAACTAGCCCTAACCCTAACCTTTGCAGTAAAACAAAACCAAGCAATAGCCCTAACCCTAAACCTTAACTTAAACCAAACCTTAATACTACACCTACACCTAACCCAAGCCCTAATTCGAGTCCTAACCTTAACCCTAATACTAACCCTGACTCTGACTCATATCCTAACACTCACCCTAGCTCTAAACACCACCCGAACCTTAAACTGAACACTTACAGCAACCCTAACCTTAATTCAAGTGCTAACCCTAATCTAAAAATAAACTTGACCCTGATTATTAACCTAACACTAACATTAGTTCTAAATTACACCCTAATCTTAAACCTAATCCTAACACAAGAGGTTTAACCTCTAACCATAACCCTAAAACTAACCCTAAAAACTCTAGTTTTTACATTAGCCATTGCTCTAACCCTAGCCATAACCCTAACACAAAAAACTAGCCCTAATCTGAGCCCTAAACCTAGCTTTAACCCTAACCCTAGCCCTAACCCTAGCTCTAACCCTATTCTTTACCCTATGCCAAACCCTAAAGCTTATGCTAATCCTAATCCTTACGAAAATCCTTAGCCTAACCCAAACCCTTACCCTATTAGTAGTCCTAAACCTAGTCCTCATTCTAGCTCTAACCATAACCCAAACCCTAACCCTAAACCTGACACTTATATTGACCTTAAAACTAATCATAGGTCTAAACCTGAACCTAACCCTAAACCGAACCCTAACACTAGCTCTACTGGTAATCTTATACCTAAACCTAAACCTAACACTAGCCCTAGACCTAAGCCTAATCCTAATCTATCCATAAGTCTAGCCCTAGACCTAAAGAAAAACCCAGCCCTAGTCCTAAAAATAACACTTAGCCTAAAGCCAAACACTAACCTTTCTCCTAGACTTAACCCTAGTCCTAATTCTGGCTTTCACATTAACCATAACACTAAATTGAACACTGACCCTAACACTAACTCTAACCCTAGCTCTAAACATCACCTTAACCCTACACCTAACCCTAAAACTATACTTAGCTCTAACATTAACCCTAAAACTAGCCCTAATCAAAACAAAGTTCTTATATTTGCCATAGCCCTAACCTATTGAAAAATCTAGCCCTATCCCAAGCCCTACCCTAGCTGTAACCCTAAAGCTAACCATAATATTAACCTTAGCCCTAACCCTAAACCTAAGCCTAATACTAGACATAATACTAAGCATACCACTAGCCCTATAACTAGCTCTAACCCTATCCATTACCCTAATGATAACCCTAATGCTTCTGCTACCCTAGGCCAAACCCTAATCCTATCCCTAACTCTAACCCTATCCATTACCCTACACCTAACCTGAACTCTAATCCTAAAACTAGCATTAACCTATCCCTAACCATAATGGTAACTCGAGCCTTAAACCTAAACCTTAATCTAATAAAAACCCTAACCCTGACTCTGACCCTAATAATACTATAGCTCTAAACCTGACCCTAATAAGAAACCTAACCCTTACAATATACCTCGCTATAAACTAACCTTAAAACTCTCTCTAACTATAACCCTAGACCTGACATTAGCCCTAGCTCTAATCCTAGTCCTAGTCCTAACACAAACCTTAGCCCACATCCTAGCCACAAACCTCAACTTAATCATAAACCTACCCTAACCAGAACCCTAATTCTAATTCTTACCCAAGTCCTAAAGGTAACTATAATCCCATCCCTTAACCTAACCCTAACCCTAACACTAACACTAACCCTAGCCCTAAATTAGGCCTAACCCTAACACTAACCCTAGTCCTATTCTCAGCCCTAATTAGTCCTATCCCTAACCCAAACCTAACCCTAGCCCTAAGACTAACTCAAACTCTTACCCTAGCCTTATACCTAGTTCTAACCCCATCCCTTACCATCACCCTAAACCTAGCCCTTAACTTAGCCCTAATACTAGCCCTATTCTTATCCCTAGCTCAAAGCCTAGATCTAAACCTAACTCTAAATCTAACCCTAAAACTAAGCCTAAATATCACACTAACTCCAGCCCTAATCGTAACATTAATCCTAAAACTAGCCCTAGCTATACCCCTAGCCCTAAAACAAAACTGAATCATAACCCTAACCCTAACACTTAACCTAAACCAAACCCTAACCCTACACCTAACCCTAATCCTGTCTCTAATTCTAGTCCTAATCCTAACCTGAAAACTAATCTGGACCCTGACTCTGACCCTAACATTAAACCTAGCTCTATACATCATTGTAACCATAAAATTAAAACTAACACTAGACGTAGACTTAACCCTGACCCTATCACTAGCTCTAATCATAACACTAATTCATACATTAGCCATAGCTTTAACCCTAGCCCTAACCTAACCCAAAACCTAGCCTTATTCAGAGTCTAACAATAACACTTAGCCTAAAGCCAAACACTAGCCTAAAGCCAAACACTAAGGTTCAGGTTTAGACCTATGATTAGTTTTAAGGTCAATATAAGTGTCAGGGTTAGGGTTAGGGTTTGGGTTATGGTTAGAGCTAGAATGAGGACTAGGTTTAGGACTACTAATAGGGTAAGGGTTTGGGTTAGGCTAAGGATTTTTGTAAGGATTAGGATTAGCATAAGCTTTAGGGTTTGGCATATATATATATATATATATATATATATATATATATATATATATATATACACATACATATATTGTTTTCGGTGGACACAACATCTTTATTTTATTGGTATGTAGTGAGGATAGAACCCAGAGACCTGTGCATGTCAGGCGAGCATGCTACTTCTTGAGCCACATTTCCAGCTCCTAAAACTAGTTTTAACCGTAAATGTAAACCTAACCCTAACCCAAATAAAAGCCCTAATCCTATGCATTACCCTACCCTTAATCTTAGGTCTAACCCTATCATTACCCTAATGATAACCCAAACCTTATGCTAACCCTAGGCCTAACCCTAATCCTATCCATTACAGTAAACCACACCTAAACCCTAAACCTAACACTTTCATTACCTTAACCCTAAACCTAGTGATAATTCAAGCCCTAAACCTAAACCTTAACCTAACCCAAACCCTCACCTTGATCCTGACCCTAATAATAACCCAAGCTCTAAAACTGGCCCTTAGTATAAACCTAACCCCTACACTGGACCAAGCCATAAACTTAAAACTATCCCTAACTGTAACCCTAGACCTGACATTAGCCCTAGCCCTAATACTAGCCCTAACCCTAACACAAACATTAGCCCTCATCCTAGCCCTAAACCTAGCTTTAATCATAACCCTAAACCTAACCCTAGACCTAATCCTAATACTAACCCTTGCCCTAGCACTCAACCTAGCTGTAACCCAATACCTTACCCTAAACATAACCCTAACTCTAACACTAACCCAAAGTCCAAGCCTAACACTAACACTAGCCCTAATATAGTGCTATTCCTAAACCTAACACTAGCACTAAAACTAACTCTAATTCTCATACTAGCCCTATCTCTAGTTTTAACCCTAATCCTTACCACAATCCTAAACCTAACCCAAACTCTAGCCCTAACCCTTGCCCTATCCTTAGCCCTAGCCCTAACCATAGATCAAAACCTAACTCTAAATCTAACCCTAAACCGAAGCCTAAGCCTAACCATTATAAATACATTTATATTTAGACTCTGTGTCTATAGATGTTGACTTTAATTATTATTTAGAATATAGTCATTAGTTTCATAAAAAGGCACACCAATTCTGGTGGTGTATAGAGAACTGAGGGTCAGGGGTAGGATGCTATGTTAAGGGGGAAAGAAGTGAAGGTATGTGATGATTCTAACTTAGCAAATTTGGAGGAGAACTCTAATGAATAGACAGGGGGAATTTATGGAAGAAGGTATAAATTGAAACTCCTTATCTGTATACATAAAAATACCCTATGTATAAATAGTAAAAGTTAGGAGGCTGAAAGTGGGATAGAGGGAGAAAGAAAAAACAAGAAAAAATAACAAGGAAAGAAAGAAAGAGAGGGAGAAAAAAATAAGAGCAAATAAAGGGGTGGTGAGGTGGGGCCTATGCAATTCCTCTGTATTACACAATTCTAGTGATTCAGTTCTTAAAGTCCAATTTCATGGAAAGTTCTTGGTTTCACATATGTTGTGGTTGTGAGGACCAGAGGGGGAAGGGTACAGGAGAATGGATGAGAAGAGCAAGAAAAGAAAGGTAAGAAAGAAAAAAAGTCTCTCAGAACTCTGTTTTCTTTTCTTGCAGTAGGTGGAGTTGTTGATTCCTAGCTCGAGTGTCTGTGCTCAGGCAGGTGGAGGTAGCCAGGATGAGAGGCTTGAGCTTCTACCTAGAGCCTCCCTACTCTTAGTCTCTTAATTGGAAACCCGGTGCCTGTATAGTTGCTGTTCCGCATTGATAGCTACACCCCTCAAGAGCTTGTGAAAAAAATATTGAGTTATCACAGCTGGAGGTAGGGGAGTTGGAAACCAGGTACCTGATAAGCTGCAGAACCAAGCTGGTAGCCATGCCCACCAATAGATGGAGAGTAAGGTTTTGCAAGATGGATTCAATCTATTAACCATGTATGCTGTTTGGTGAGGTGGGTGGTTCTGGAGTGACCTTGTGCTGAGTCCAGAGCTCAGTCTGGTTACCCGCAAGCAAACCCTCTGTGTTCTTTGCTGCCTTCCATCTGCACAGAGAGCACACGTGCGGCTGAGACTGCTGTATGTGCCCACAGAAACTGCACAGGTCAGCCTTCCATGTGTGGCGAGAGCACCCATGGGGCCCTATTTTTTTTCAAATTTCTTTGATAATGGGCAGGATTCATCTTTTACTTAGCATTAATGTGCTCCACAGGTTTGGGCCTTGTCAGTTCAATGGTTCGCTCTCAGGATCAGTTTGTATTTTAAGGTTTCCCTTCATCGTGGCTTTTTATTTTTAATTTTCATCTTTCACTTCATTTGGCCCTATGGGGGTGAATGGAACTGGAGCTGGACTCAAACAGGGTTTGTGCTAGCTACTTGAAACTTCACACTCTCAATCAGTATTAAGTTAGAGATAGGGTTACAGCTAGTGCTCTGTTAGATTTAGTATTGTTCAAATTTCTTTGATACTGGGCAGGATTCAACTTTTACCTAACCTTACTATATTCTCTAGGTTTGGGCCTCTTGGGTCAAGGGTTTGCTCTCCTGAACAGTTTGTATTTTAAGTTTTTATTTCATTTTGACCTATGTGTATAAATGGAAATGAAGCTGGAAATCCAACAGGGTTGGTGCTAACTACTTCAAACCTCACACGCTCTATCGGTTTTCTGTGGGCATTCTCTGGTTTATTCCTTATAAATGTAGCCCTAAGCTGAAGCATGCAAAGCAACTTTATGTGAGAGGACTTTAGGATAAAATAGGGAAATATGCATGTACTGAACTACGTCCCAAATTATTTGGTCATATTTCATTGATATTGTGAAAGATTTATCTGTTAGCCTACCCAACTTGGCACCCCAAGTGTGGGACTTCTAGAATCAAAGGGACTCTAAACAGATTAAGGTTAGTGTTAGGGTTAGTGTTAGGACTAGGATTAGACCTAGTGTTAAGATAAGAGTTTTGTTTTCAAATTTCTATGATACTGTGCAGGATTAATGTTTTTCCTATTTTGACTCTACTCCAAATGTTTGGGTCTCCTACATAAAGGGTTTGCTTTCAGGAACAGTTACAATTTTCATGTTTCTCTTCTTTTTGCCCTATGGGGTGAAGGGAAATGAAGCTGGAAATCAAACAGGGTTTGGGCTATCTGCTTGAAACTTTCACACACTCCATCAATTTTCAGTGAGCATAATCTGGTGTTTGCCGTGGAAGTAGCCCTAAGATGAACTAGAAAGGAATAGCTTTATCTCTGAGTGCTTTAGGAGCCAGCAGAATACCCATGTACTGAAAGAGCTTCAAATTTTTTGGTTAGATTAATTTGATACTGTACAGAATTCATCCTTGACCTAGCCTTAGTAGGCTCCCGAAGTTTGGGCCTTCCAGGTTCAATGGCTCAGTGTCAGGAACAGTTTGAATTTTTAGGTTTCAATTCATAATGGCCTATAGGTGTGAATAGCAATGGAGCTGGAAATAAAACAGGGTTGGTGCTAGCTACATGAAACTTCACACAATCAGCTCTCTGTGGGCACTCTTTGATTTTTCTTTGTGAAAGTACCTTAAGCTGAAGCATGAAAAACAATTTATCCATGTGCACTTTAAGAAAAAAAAAAAAAAAACACAAGGAAATATAAATGTACTGAAATACCTCCCCCAATTTTTCATCAAATTCTTTGAAACTGCACAAGATTCATCTGTTAAGTTGGGCTGCTAGGATCCCCAAGTTTGGGACTTCTATGATCAAAGGTACTCTAAACAGGTTAGAATTAGGTTAGGGTTGGGTTAGATCTAGTGTTAGAGTTAGAGTGAGGTTTGTTCAAAATCATTTGATACTTGGCATAATTCATCTTTTGCCTATCCTTACTATTTTCCCCAGGTTTGGGCCTTATCTCTTCAATGGTTTGCTGTCAGGAACAGTTTGTATTTTAAGGTTTCCTTCATTTTGTCCTATACGGGCAAATGGAAATGAAACTTGAAATCAAACATGGTTGGTGCTCGCTGCTTAAAACTGGACACACTCAATCTGTTCTATGTGGGCACTTTCTGATTTCTTCCTTGTGAAATTTTCCCAAAGCTGAAGCATGCAAAACATCTTTATCTGAAATTACTGTAGGAGACAACAGGGAAATATACATGTACTGAACTACCTTTCCATATTATTTGGTCAGATTTCTTTGATAGTGCACAAGATTCATCTGTTAGCTTGCCCCACTAGGCTCCCTTAATTTGGGACTTCTATGATAAAAGGTTTTCTAAACAGATTAGGGTTAGGTTTATGGTTCAGGTAAGGGCTAGGTTTAAACCTAGTGTTAGGGTTAGAGTCAGTTTTGTTCATGTATCATTGATACTGGGCAGGATTCATCTTTTACCTAGCCTCACAATGTTCCCTGGTTTGTGCATTCTTGGTTCAATGGTTATCTTTCAGGAACAGTTTGTATTTTAAGATTTCACTTTATTTTGAACTATTTTTTTGAAGAGAAATGGAGCTCGAAATCAAACAGTGTTGGTGCTAGCTGCTTGAAACTGCACACACTCAATCAGTTCTCTGTGGTCACTCTCTGTTTTTTTCCTTATGAATGTTTCCCCAGCTGAAGCATGCAAAGCAACTTTATCCCAGAGCACTTTTGGAGAAATCAAGGAAGTATGCATTTACTGAAACACTTCCCCCAATTATTTGCTGAGATTTCTTTGATACTGTACAGGATTTATCTGTTAACTGGCCCCACTAGGCTCCCTTTGTTTGGGACTTCTATGATCAAATGTTGTCCAAACAGGCTAGGGAGAGCTGTAGGATTAGGATTAAGGATAGATCTAGTGTTAGGTTTACAGTAGTTTTGTTCAAATTTCTTTGATACTAGGCAGGATTAATCTTTTACCCAGCCTTAGTATGTTCTCCAGATTTGTGTCTTCTAGGTTCACTTGTTTGCTGTCAGTATTTCAGTTTTTATTTTAAGGTTTCACTTCATTTTGACCTATATGGGTAAATAGAAATGAAGCTGGAAATCAAACAGGGTTTTTGCTGGCTGCTTGAAACTTCACACTCTGAATCAGTTCTCTGTGAGGACGCTCTGGTTTTATCATTGTGAAAGTATCCCAAAGATAAAGCATGCAAAAACAACACTATGCAAGAGCATTTTAGGAGATAACAGGAAAATATGCATGTACTTAACTACATCCCACAATCATTTGGTCAGATTTCTTTGACACTGGGCAGGATTCATCTGTTAGCTTGCCCCACTAGGCTCCTCAACTTTGAGACTTCTATGATCAAAGGTTCTCAGAAAAGGGTTAGGCTTATGGTTAGAGTTAGGCCTAGTGTTAGGGTTAGAATGTGTCTTGTTCAAATTTCTTTGATACTGGGCAAGATACATTTTTACCTAGCCTTACTATGTTCTCCAGCTTTCGGCCTTCTCAGTTCAATTCTTTGCTAACAGGAACAATTTGTATTTTATGGATTCACTTCATTTTGACCTACATGGGTAAATGGACATGGAGCTGGAAATCAAACAAGGTTGGTGCTAACTGCTTGAAACTTCACACACTCAATCAGTTCTCTGTGGGCACTCTCTGGTTTGTTCCTTGTGAAATTAATAATAAGCTGAAGCATGCAATACAAATTTATCTGAGAACACTTTAGGAGAAAACAGGGAAATATGCATGTACTGAAATAGCTTCCCCAATTATTTTGTCAGATTTCTTTGAAACTGCCCATGATTCATCTGTAAGCTTGCCCCACTAGACTTCCCAATTTTGAAACTTCTGTGATCAAAGGTTCTCTAAACAGATTAGTTTTAGAGTTATATTTAGTGTTCGGATTAGGTTTAGACCTGGTGTTAGGGTTAGAGTTATTTTTTTTTAATTTCTATGATACTGGGAAGGATTCCCATTTTTCCTATTTGGACTATACTCCAAATATTTGAGCCTCCTACTTAAAATGTTATTCTCTCACGAACAGTTTCAATTTTCATGTTTCTCTTCTTTTTGCCCTATAGGGGTGAATGGAAATGAAGCTAGAAATCAAACAGGGTTTGTGCTACCTTCTTGAAACTTCACACACTCAATCAGTTCTCAGTGAGCATTGTCTGGTTTGTTTCCTGTGAAGTATCCCTAAGCAGAAATAGAAAGAAACAGCTTTATCTGAGAGCTTTTGGAGCAAGCAAAATACATATGTACTAAAAGAGCTTCAAAATTTTTTGGTTGGATTATTTTGATACTGTACAGGATTCATCCTTGACCAACCTTAGTAGGGTCCTCAAGTTTGGGCCTTCAAGGTTCAATGGTTCAGTGTCAGGAACAGTTTGAATTTTTAGATTTCACTACATTATGGCCTATAGGTGTGAATGGAAATGGAGCTGGAAATCAAACAGGGTTTGTGCTAGCTGCATGAAACTTCATACACTCAATCACTTCGCTGTGGGCATGCTCTGGTTTGTTCCTTGTAAAAAAGTACCTTAAGCTGAAGCATGAAACAACAATTTTTCCAAGAGCACTTTATGAGAAAATAGGGGAAATAGGCATGTACTGAAACACCTTCCCCTATTATTGGTCAGAATTTTTGATTCATCTTTTACCTACATTACCATTTTTCCCAGGTTGGACCTTGTCAGTTCAAGGTTCACTGTCAGGAACAGTTTGTGTTTTAAGGTTTCACTTCATCTTGACTTCTATGTGTTAGGGTTATTGTTAGGGCTATGGCTCTGTTTTGTTTTAGGGCTAGGACTAGGGTTAGGGCTAGATTTTGAATTAGTGTTAGGGTTAGGGCTAGTGTTAGGGTGAGGTTTAGGCTTAGGGTTAGGCTTAGATTTAGAGTTAGGGTTAGATCCAGAGTTAGAGTTAGGGCTAGGGTTTGTGTTACAGTAAAGGATAGGGTCAGAACTAGGGAAATGGTTAGGATGAAAGTTAGATTTAGATTTAGGACTAGGCTTAGGGTTAGGGTTAGGGTTAAAGTTAAATTAGGGCTAGGATTAGTGCTAGGATTAGTGTTCGGGTTAGGCCTAGGGGTAGGGCTAGGTTTAGGATTAAAATTGGTTTTAGGATTAAGTTTAGGGGAATGGGTGGGGTTATAGCTAGCTTTAGGGCTATGGTGTGTGTTAGAATTAGGATTAGCGGTAGGGTTAGTGTTTAGGTTAGGATTAAGGCTAGGTTTAGGTCTAGGGTTTCTGTTAGGTTCAGTGCTAGAACTAGGGCTAGGGCTATGTTTAGGGTAAGGGTCAGGTTTACAGTTAGGGGTATTATTAGGGTTAAGATCTGGGTTAGCATTTGGTTGAGGTCAAATTTAGGATTAGGGCTTGAATTAGTGTTAGGTTCAGGCTTAGGGTTAGGGTAATGGATAGGGTTAGGTTTAGGTTTCAGTTAAGGTTTACGGTAATGAATGGGTTAGGTTTAGCAATATGGTTAAGGTTAGCATTTGGTTAGGATTATGTTTAGTATAATGAATAGATTCAGAGCTAGGGTTAGGGCTAGGTTATTGTTTGGATTAAGTCTTGAATTAGAGTTAGGTTTAGGGATAGGCCTAGGGTTTGGTTTATGATAAGTGTTAGGTTTAGGGCTAGGGTTATGTTTATGTTAGGGTAAGTGTTAGTGTTTGAGCTAGGGTTAGGGCTAGGGTGAGGGTTAGATTTATGTTTAGGTCTAGGGATGTTTATGGTTAGGTTTTGGTTTAGGGTTTGGGTTATGGCTAGAGTTTTCATTACAGTTAAATTTAGGTTTAGGGTAATGGATACTGTTAGATTTAGGGTTAGGGTTAGGGTATAGATTAGGGCTAATTTTAGGATTAGGTTTAGTGTATGGCTTAATGTTTCTGCTAGGGTAAGGGTTATGGTGAGGTTTAGGTTTATGGTTAGGTCTTGGGATATGTTTATGTTTAGGGTTAGGTTTAGTGTTAAGAATAGGGTTATAATTAGGATTAGGGTTAGGGTGAGAGTAATTGACAGGCTGAGAATTAAAATTCGAGCTAGGATTAAGGTTAGGATAAGAGCTAGGGTTAGAGTTATGGTTTAGGATAGGGCTAGGGTAATGTTTAGAGTAAGGGTTTGGCTTTGAACTAGGGTTAGGTCTAAGGCAAGGTTTAGTGTTAGAGTTCGTTTTAGGGCTAGGGTTAGGTTTAGGGTTATGCTTAGGGCTAAGTTTAGGTCTAGGATTATGGCTAGATTTTGTGTTATGTTTAGGAGTAGGGATAGGACTATGGTTAGGGTTAGAGCTACAGTTAGGGTTAAGATTAGGATTAAAATTTGGTTAGGGCTAGGGTTATGTTTAGGGCTACTATTAGTGTTAGGGTTATGGCTAGGTCTAGTGTTAGGATTAGGTTTGGGGTTAGGGTCAGGTTTAGAGTTAGGGTCAGGGTCATTGTTCCGGATAGGATTAGGGGTAGGTTTAGAGCCAGAATTAGAACTAGTATTAGGTCTATTTGTAGGGTGTTTACTTTAGGTTAAGGGTTATTGTTAGGGCTAGAGATATGATTTTTTAGGTCTAGGGCTAGAATTATAGCTATATTTAGGATTAGTTTGGGGTCTAGATTTAGTGTTAAGGTTAGGTATAGTTATGGTGTTACCAGTAGGGCTAGTGTTAGGGTTTGGTTTAGGGTTAGGGTCAGGTTTACACCTAGGGTTACCGTTAGGATCAGAATAAGGATCAGGGTTAGGGTTAGAACTAGAATGAGGGCTAGGTTTAGGACTAATAATACATTTAGTGTTTAAGTTAGGCTAAGGATTAGGGTTAGGACCAGGGTTAGCATTTGTTTTAGGGTTTGGCTTAGGGTAAGGTATAGGATTAGAACTAGGGTTAGGGCTAGGGTTAGGGTTAGGGTTAGGGCTTGTGTTAGGATTAAGATTAAAGTTTAAGCTTGGGTTAGGACTAGAACTAGAGGTAGGATTTGTGTTAGGGTTAGTGCTAGGGTTATGACAACAACTAATGTACAAACTAGGGTTACAATTAGGGCTAGTTTTAGGGTTAGGGTTAAGGCTAGGTCTAGTGTTAGGGTTAATTTAAGGTTAGGGTGATGTTTAGAACAATGATTAGTGATAGTATCAGCGTTACGGTCAGGGTTGTTTTTAGAATTAGTGTTAGGGCTAGGTGTATGTTTATGGTTTGGTTTAGGTTAAGGGTTAGGGTTAGTTAAATGTCTGGATTTTGTTTTATGGCTAGGGCTCGGGGTAAGGAAAGTTTTAGGATTAGCATTATTGTTAGGGCTAGTGTTAGAGATTGGATTAGGATTATGGTTATGCTTAAATTTAGAGTTAGGTTTAAATTTAGAGTTAGGTTTAAATCCAGTGTTTGGCTAGGGCTAAGGATAGAACTAGGGATAGGGCTAGGGCAAGAGTTAGAGTTAGTCTTAAGGCTAGGTTTAGGGTTAGGATAGGACTAAATTGACGTTATTGCTAGGCTTAGTGTTAGTATTAGGCTTGGGTTGAGGCAAGGGTTATGGTTAAGTTTAAGATTATGGTTAGGTTTAGGGTTATGTTTATGTTTAGGGTAAGGGATGGGGTTATAGCTAGGTTTAGGACTAGGGCAAGGGTTAGAATTAGGGTTAAACCTTGGGTTATGGTTTGGATTAGGACTAAGGCTAGGTTTAGGGCCAGAATTAAGGCTAGGGCTAATTTCAGGTCCATTTTAAAGTTAAAGACATTTTTAGGGTTAGGTTAGAAGTAGTGTACGGGTTAGGTTTATGGTTAGGGTCAGGTTTAGAGCTCAGGGTATTGTTTGGGTCAGGGTCATGATTAATGTTTGGGATAGGTTAAGGTTTAAATTTAGGGCTTAAATTAGCATAGGGTTAAGATTAGAATAATGATATAGTTAGGTTTAGGTTTCAAGTTAGGTTTAGTGTAATGGATAGGGTTAGGATTAGGGATATGGTAAGGTTTAGGCATCGGAGTAGCATTAGGGTTAGGATTATGGTTAGGGTAATGGATAGGGTTATAGCTAGGGTTAGAGCTAAGATTATGGTTATTCTTAGTGCTAGTTTTAGCAATAAGGTTAGGGTTAGGGTTAAAGCTCGGTTTAGGGCTCAGAATAAGCTAGGTTTTGGGTTAAGTTAGGGCTAGGGATAGGGTTATGGCTAATGTAAGTACTAGGGTTACAATTAGGGCTAGTTTTAGGGTTAGGGTTAGGGCTAGGTCTAGTGTTATGTTTAGGGTGATGTTTAAAGTTGGGTTAGTGTTAGCATCAGAATCAGGGATAGGGTTATTTTTAGGGTTCTGCTTAAAACTAGAATTAGGGCTAGGCATAGGGGTAGGTGTAGGGTTAGGGTTTGCTTTAGGTTAAGGGTTAGGGTTAGGGCTATGGCTTGGTTTTGTATTAGGGCTAGGGCTAGAGTTAGGGTTAGTTTTAGCAGTAGCCTTAGGGTTAGTGTTAGGGTTATTGTTAGGTTTAGGCTTAGGGTTTGCATTAGTGTTAGATTTAGAGTTAAGCTTAGATCTAGGGTTATAGCTAGGGCTAAGGAAATGGCTAGGTTTAGGCCCAGGTTAAGGCTAGGTTTAGAGTTCCAGTAAGGGATAGGGTTAGAACTAGTTTTAGGGATAGGGAGAGAGTTAGATTTAGTTTTAGGGCTAGGGTTAGGGTTAGAGATAGGGCTAAGTTAGGTCTAAGGTTAGGGATAGGGTTGGTTTTAAGTTAAGCTTAGGTTTAAGGTTAGGGTTATGATTAAGGGTATGTTTAGGGCTAATATGGGCTGGGGTTTGTGTTTGGGTTAGAGCTAGGATTATATCTAGGGCTAATGTCAGGTCTAGGGTTATGGCTATGGATAGTTTTAGGGTTAGATTTTGGCTATGTCTAATGTAAGGTTTAGGTTTAGGGTAAGGGTCAGTTTAGAGTTAGGGGAATTATTAGGGTCAGAGTCAGTGTTAGGGTTTCAGAATAAGGGTCAGAGTTAGAATTAGGGTTTGGGATAGGGTTAGAGCTAGAGTGAGGGGTAGGTTTAGTACTATTAATAGGGTTAGGGTTTTGGTTGGCCTAAGGATTAGTGATAGGTCTGATAGGTCTAGGGTTGCCATTATGATTAGGGTTTTGCTTACTATAAGGGATAGACTTAGAGCTAGGTTTAGGGCTAGAATTAGGTTTAAGGTAAGGGTTAAATCTAGGTTTAGGTGTTGTATTAGGGCTAGTTTTTGTTTTAGGGTTAGGACTATGGTTAGGGCAATGGCTAATGTAAGAACTAGGGTTACAATTAGATTTAGGGTTAGGGATAGGTCTAGTGTTGTGGTTAGATTTAAAGTTAAGGTGATATTTATAGCTAGGGATAGTGTTAGGATATGAGTCATGGACAGTGTTAGATTTAGGGTTAGGGTTAGGACTCAAATAAGGGCTAGGAGTACTTTTAGGGTTCAGTTTAAGTTGAGGGCAGTGTTTAGAGCTAGGGTGACGGTTAGGATATGTGTTAGTTTTAAGGTTAGGTTCAGGACTCAAACTAAAGCTAGGGTTACTGTTAGGGTTCTGTTTAAGTTTAGGGTGGTGTTTAGAGCTAGGGCGAGTGTTAGGATATGAGTCACGGTCAGGGTTAGTTTAAGGTTAGCGTTATGACTCCAATTAGGGTTAGGGTTAGGTCTATTTTTGTGTTAGAGTTTAGATTAAGTTAAGGTTTAAGGTTAGGGCTATTGCTCAATTTTGTTTTAGTTTTAGGCTTAGGGTTAGGGCTAGTTATAAAACTAGTATTAGGGTTAGGTGTAGTGTTAGTCTTAGGCTTAGGCGTAGGATTAGGTTAAGATTTGGAATAAGGGTTAGATCTAGGTTAAAGTTAGGTTTAGGGTAATGGATAGGGTTAGTTTTAGGGTTCAATGTAGGTTTAGGGTAATGGAAAGATTTATGTTTTGCCATAGGGTTAGTGTTAGGCCTAGGGTTAGCATTAGGAATAGGGTTATCATACGGGTAATATAGGGTTAGAGCTAGAGTTATGGTTAGGATTAGGGCTAGAGTTAAGGTTAGAGATTGGATCAGGACTAGTAACCTTAGCTTAAAGTAGAATTATAATTAGGTTTATGGTAAAGGTAAGGGTTTGAGCTAGGATTAGTTCTAGGGTGAGGGTTATATTTAGTGTTAGGTCTAGTGTTAGGGTTATAGTAATGGTTAGGGTTAGGTTTAGGGTTAGGGCTAGGGTTTTAATTAGAGTTAGGTTTAGGTTTAGGGTAATAGATTGGATTAGATGTAAGGTTAGCTTTAGGGTTGAGTTCAGTTTTAGGGCTAGGTTTACTATTGGGCTTAGGGTAAGGGTTAGGGTTTGAGTTAGGATGAGGGTGATGGCAAGGATTGGGTTTAGGTTCAGGTCGAGGGTTAGGTTTATGGTTTGGATTAGGGTTTCAGTTAGGGTTAAGGCTAGGGTTATCATTAGGGTTAGGGTTAGAGTTAGGGTATTGTTAGGGTTAGGGCTAGGGTTAAGGTTAGGATCATGACTAGGGTTAGGGTTATTGTTAGTGATAGGGCTAGGGTTTTGTTTAGGCTAAGGTTTAGGCTTTGAGATAGGTTTAGGACTAAGTTGAGGGTTAGGGTTAGGGTAGGTATAGGTTTAGAGTTAGGGTTATGCTTAGGGTAGGTTTAGGGCTCTGATTAGGACTAGGTTTTGTGTTAGGTTTAGACCTAAGGTTAGTGCTATGGGTAATGTAAGATCTAGGGTTCTAATTGTGGTAGTTTTAGGGATAGGGTTATGGCTAGGTCTAGTGTTAGGTTTATAATCTGGTTTAGGGTCAAGTTTATACCTAGGTTTATTGTTAGTGTTAGTGTCAGTGTTCAGGTTAGGGTGAACACCAGAATTATGACTAGAGTTAGGTCTAGGGATAGTGTTAGTGTTTGGTTTAGATTAAGGAATATTGTTAGGGATATGACTAAGTTTTTGTTTAGGGCTAGAGTTATCGCTAGATTTAGCATTATGTTTAGGTCTAGGGCTAGTGTTAGGCTTAGGTTTAGGTGAAAGTTTACTGGTAGGGTTATATTCAGAGTTCAGCTTAGGCTAAGGGTCAGGTTTAGCCTTTAATTAGTATTAGGGTCAGAATAAGGGTGAAAGTTAGGATTAGGTTTTGGGTTAGGGTTAGAGCTAGAATGAGGGCTAGGGTTAGGACTAGTAATAGGGTTAGTGTTTGGTTTAGGCTAAGGATTAGGATTAGGACTAGGATTAGCATTGTGGATAGGGTTTGGCTTAGGTTAAGGGATAGGATTAGAGCTAGGGATAGGGCTAATGTTATGGTTAGGTTTAGGGATAGGGTTAGGGTTAGGTTTAGAGTTAAGTCTAGTGTTAGGGCTCAGATTAGGGCTATTTTTGTATTATGGTTAGAGCTACGGTTAGGGCTAGTGTTATGGTTAGGTTTAGGGCTAGGTTTAGGGTTAGGTTTATAGTTAAATCTAGTGTTAGGGCTCAGATTAGGGCTATTTTTTGAGTTAGGGTTAGAGCTAGGGTTAGGGCTATGACTAAGGTAAGAACTAGGGTTATGATTAGGGTTAGTTTTAGGGTTAGGATTTGGGTTAGGTCTAGTTTTAGCATTAGATTTAGTGTTAGGATGATATTTAGAGCTATGCTTAGTGTTTGGATATGAGTCTGGGTCGGGGTTAGTTTTAGTCCTAGGACTCAAATTTGTGCTAGTGTTATGGCTAGTTGTAGGGGAAGGGTTTGATTTAGGTTAAGGTTTAGAGATAGAGCAATGGCTTGGTTTTGTTTTAGAGCTAGGACTAAGGTTAGAACTAGTTGTGGGATTAGCAATAGTGTTCAGCTAGTGGTATGGTGAAGTTTAGGCTTAAGGTCAGAGTTACATTTAGAGTTATGGTTAGATCTACGGTTAGGGCTATGCCTGGGGTTAGGGCTAAGTTTAGGGCTAATGGTAGGTGTACGGTAATGGATAGGGTTAGAAATAGAAATAGGGCTAAGTTGAGAGTTAGAGTTAGTCTTAGGGCTAGTGTTAGGAGTTCTCTTAGGGTTAACACTAAATTAAGGCTAGGATTAGCACTAGGTTTAGTGTTATGGTTAGGCCTATGGTTAGGGTTAGTGTTAGTGTTAGGTTTAGGGTTAGTTTTAGGGGAAGGTATGGGGTTATAGCTAGGTTCAGGACTATGGTGAGAGTTAAAATTAGGTATAAGGCTAGGGTAGGGGTTCGGGTTAGGATTAAGGCTAGGTTTAGGACTAGAATCAGGGCTAGGGTTTGTGTTAGGGTAAGGCCTATATTAGGGCTAGGGCTAATATGAGGTCTAAGGTTATTATGGTTAGGGATATTTTCCGGTTTAGGTTTATGGCTAGGTATAGTGTAAGGATTATGTTGAAGGATAGGGTCACTTTTAGAACTAGGGTATTGTTAGGGTCAGGGTCAGGGTTAGGGTTTGTTTAGGTTAAGGTTTAGTGTTAGGGCTCAAATTAGCATTAGGGTTAGGTTTAGGGTTAGGGTAATTGATATGGTTAGTTTCAGGGTTCAGATTAGGTTTAGGGTAATGGATAGGGTTAGGGTTATAGATAGGGTTAGGGTTATCCTAGGGTTAGCATTAGGGTTAGGGTTAGGGTTAAGTTTAAGGTAATGGATAGGTTTAGGGCTATGATTATGGTTAGGATTAAGGCTAGGTTTAGGATTAGGTTTAGGTTTAGAGTTAGGGTTAAAGCTAATATTAGGGCTCAGATTAGGGCTAAGATTTAGATTACATTAGATCTAGGGTTAGGGCTATGGCTAATGTAAGATCTAGGGTTATTATTTGGGTTTAATTTAGGGTTAGTGTTTGGCCTAGGTCTAGTGTTAGCATTATCTTTAGGGTTAGTGTGATATTTATAGCTAGGGTTAGTGCTAGTATGTAAGTCAGGGTCAGGGTTAGTTTTAGGCCTAGGACTCAAATTAGGGTGAGAGGTTATGGCTAGGTGTAGGGTTACAGTTTAGGTTAATGTGTAGGGTTAAGGCAATGGCTCTGTTTTGTCTTAGGGCTAAGTCTAGGGTTAGGGCTAGTTTTAGTATTAGCGATAGTGTTAGGTCTAGGGGTAGGATGAGGTTTAAGCTTAGGGTTAGGGTTAGATTTAGAGTTATGGTTAGGTCTAGGGATTGGTCTGGGGCTAGGATTAGGGCTAAGGTTAGGGCTTGTGTTAGGGTTATGGTAACTGATAGGGTTAGAACTAGAAATAGGGCTAGGGAGAGTGTTAGAGTTAGTTTTAGGCCTAAGGTTAGAGGTAGGGTTAGGGCTAAATTAGGGCTAGGATTAGCGCTAGGGTTAATGTTAGGTTTAGGCCTATGGTTAGGGCTAGAGTTAGGGTTAATGTTAGGGTAAGGGTTAAGGTTGGAGTTAGGGGAAAGGATGGGGTTAAAGCTAGATTCAGGGCCAATGGAAGCATTACAATCAGGGGTAGGGCTAGGGTTAGGGTTCAGGTTAGGATTAAGGCTAGGATGAGGGCTAGGTTTTGTAGTAGGATTAGGGCTAGTATTAAGGCTAGGGCTAATGTCAGGACTAGATATATGGTTAGTTTTAGTTTTGGGGTTAGATTGTGGCTAGGCCTAGTGTAAGGGTTAGGTTTAGGATAAAGGTCAAATTTAGACCTAGGTATATTTTTAGGTTAAGGTTAGGGCTATGGTTACCATTAGAGTTAGGGGTAGGGTTATGGTAATGGATAGAGTTAGAGCTAGGATTTGGTAAATGGTTACAGTTAAAATTAGGGTTGAAGTTATAGTTAGGGATAGGACTATGCTAAAGTTTACGGTTAGGACTAGGGTTAGGTTTAGAGGTAGTGATAGGGTTAGAGCTACTTAATTCAAATTTCTTTGATACAATCCAAGATTCATATTTAACTAACCTTACTCTGTTCCCCAGGTTTAGGTCTTTTGGTCCAACTGTTTTATTCTGGAACAGTTAATATTTTCATTTTACTTCCTTTTGACCTATACGAGTAAATGTAAATGGACCTAAAAATCAAACAGGGTTTATGCTAGTTGCTTGAAACTGCACACACACCCTCAATTCTTTGTTGGAACACTGTAGTATGTTCCTTGTGATAGTAGGCCTAAGCTGAAGCATGCAAAAACAACTTTATCTGAGAGCCCTTTAGGAGAAAGCAGGGAAATATGCATTAACTGAAAATCCTCCCATAATTATTTGGTCAGATTTGTTTGATACTGCAAGGGATTCATTATTTAGCTTGCCTCACAAAGCTCTCCAAGTGTGGGACTTCTAGGATCAATGGTTCTCTAATCAGGTTAGGGTTAGTGTTAGGTTTAGGGTTAGGGATAGGGCTAGGGTTCGAGTTAATGTTAGGGTGAGAGTTAGTTTTTTTTTCAAATTTCTTTGATACTGGGCAGGATTCATCATTTATCTAGCCTTAGTATTCTCCCAAGTTTTGGGCCTTCTTGAATCAATGGTTCGTTATCAGGAACACTTTGTATTTTAAGGTTTCACTTTATTTTGAACTATAAGGTTAAATGGAAATGGAGGTGGAAATCAAACAGGCATCCCTTTTCCTAAACCTAAACCTAAACCTAGCCTGAACCCTAGCCCTAAGACTAACTCTAAATTTGCCCTAGCCCTATTCTTAGTTCTAACCCTATGCCTGATCATAACCCAAACACTAGCCCTGACATTAGCCGTAACCCTAGCCATAGCCCTAATCTTAGAATTAATAATAACTCTAAATCTACACCTAAGCCTAAACTTACACTATCACTAGCAATAACACTAACACTAATTGTAAAACTACCCTTTACTTTAGCCTTAGCCCCAAAAGAAAACCTAGCCATAGCACTAACCCTAAACCTTAACCTAAACCAAATCCTTACCACTCATCTAGCCCTAAACCTACCGCTAATTCAAGTCCCATCCCTAACCCTAAAATGAACCCTGATCCTGACTCTGACCCTAAAACTAACCCTAGTTCAAAACATCACCCTAAACCTAAACCTAACTCTAAAACTAGACTTAGCCCTAATGGTAACTCTAAAACTAGCCCTAATCATAAAGCTTGTCTTATATTAGCCATATCCCTAACACTAGCCCTAACATAACCCAAAATCTAGCCCTAATCCAAAACCCAACCATACCTTTAAACCTAACACTAACCCTAAACCTAGCACTAACAGTTACCCTAAACCTAACCCTAACTTTAATCCTTTAACTATCTTTAAACCTAATCCTAAACAGAGCCCTAACCTTAACCATAATCCTAGCCCTAACCGTAGCTCTAACCCTATCCATTACCTTAACCCTATTCCTAATGGTAACCCCTGGCCCAACTCTAACACTATCCCTAACCCTAACCAATCCATTACCATAAAAATAACTTGAACCCTAAACCTAACCATATCCATTACCCAAACTATAACCTTAACCCTAATGCTAATTTGAGCCCTAATCCTCAACCTTAACCTAAACCAATCCCTAACCATGACCCTGACCCTAATAATACCCCTTCCTCTAAAGCTGACCCTAACCCTCATCCTATCCCTTACACTATACCTAGACATAAAATTATCCCTAAAACTATCCCTAAGCATAACCCTAGACCTGATAATAAACCTAGTACTAATGATAGCCCTAACCCTAACACAAACTGTAGCCCTAATCCTAGGCCTAACTCTAGCTTTAATCCTAACTTTAAACTTAATCCTAGTTGTAACCTTAATTTTAACCCTCGCCTTAGCCCTAAACCTAGCTGTAACATCATACCTTACTCTACCCTAACCCTAAAACTAATCCTAGACCTAAACCTAGCCCTAACACTAATACTAACCCTAGCCCTAACCCTAGCAATAATTTAGCCTTAACTTTAACTGTAAGCCTAACTCTAGCCCTAAGACTAACTTTAACTCTCACCCAAGATCTATTAATAGTTCTAAACCTATCACTTATCATAACCCAAAACCTAGCCCTAACCTTAGTCCAAACCCGAGATCTAACCTTTGCCCTAGCCCTAACCATAGATCTAAACCTAACTCTAAATCTAACCCTAACCCTAAGCCTAAACCTCACCCTAACACTGGCCATAACCCAAATGCTAATCTTAAAACTGTTCCTAATCCTACATTAATGCTAACCCTAGGCCAAACCCTAACCCTATCACAACCCCTAAACCTATTCATTACCCTAAGCCTAACCCTAACCCTAACCTAACCATAGCTCAAACCCTAACCATTACCTTAAAACTAACACTAATACTAAACCTAACCTAACCTGATATTTAACCCTATCCAATACCCTGAACCTAATGATAACACTATCCCTAACACTAACAGTAATCCAGATCCTAACTGTAACTCTAACATAGACATAATCCTAAACCTAACCCTCGCCCTAGTGTGAGCTAAGCCTAGCTCAAACCCTAAACACTACCGAAAGCCTAAACCTAACCCTATCCCTAAGCCTAAGCCTAACCCTAACTCTAGGCCTAATAGCAAAAATAACCCTAGCCCTAACACTTGTTCTAACCCTATCCATTACCCTAATCATAACCCTTACCCTAATGCTAACCCTAGGCCTAACCCTGACCCTATCACTAACTCTAAACCTATTAATTACCCTAAACCTAACCTAAACCCTAAACCTAACAGTCTCATTGCCTTAACCCTAATCTAATGCTAATCCAAGCCCTAACCCTAAATCCTAACCTAAACTAAACCCTAAAAATGAACCTAACCCTAATAATACACCTAGCTCTAAACCTGACCCTTACTCTAAACCTAACCCTTTCACTAGACCTATTAATAAACCTAACCCTAAATCTGTCCCTAACCATATCCCTAGACCGGACACTAGCCCTAGCCCCAATTCTTGCCATAACCCTAAAACAAACCCTAGCCCTCAACCTAGCCCTAAACCTATCCTTATAAATAACCAAAACCATACCCTAGCCCTAACCGTAATTCTAATTTTCTACCTAGCTCTAACCCTAGCTATAATCCCATCCCTTCCCCTAAACCTAGCCCTATCCCTAAACCTAAACCTAAGCCTAACACTAGGCTTAACCCTTACATAGACCCTAGACCTAATTCTAGCCCTAATTTAGACCCCAAACAAGCACTAATCAGAAACTTAAAACTACCTTTAACCCTAACCCTTACCCTAAACCTAACCCTAACCTCAAAAGTTGCCCTAACCCTAAACATTACCCTAGCCCTAATCCTAACCATAACCTGAGCCCTAACCCTAGCTGTAATCTTATTCATTATGCTAACCCTAACCATACCCTAATATTAACTCTAGGATAACCCTAAACCTATTCCTAACTCTAAACCTATCTATCACCATAAACTTAACCTGAACCCTAAACCTAACCATATCCATAATCCTAACCCTAAACCTAAAAGTAATTTGAGCCTTAAACTTAGTCATTAACCTAACCCAAACCATAACCCTGAATCTGACCCTAATAATATCCCTAGCTCTAAACCATACCCTAAACCTTAACCTAACCCTTACACTATAACTAGCCATAATCATAACCCTAAATCTATCCCTAAATCCAACCATAGACCTGACTTTAGCCCTAAACTTAGCCTTAATCCTAACCCTAACCATAACCCTAGCGTTAACCCTAACCCTATCCCTGGTCCTAGTCTTAGCTCTAACCCTATCCCTTACACTAAGTAAAACCTCACCCTAATGCTACCTAGTCCTAACCTTAATCCTTAGTCTACCCCAAACCCTAACTCTATTACTAGTCCTAACCCTAGCCTTCATTCTAGCTCTAAACTTAACCCAACTCTAACCCTATCCATGATCTTTATTCTGACCCTAACACTAACCCTTGGTTTAAACCTGAACCTACCACTAAACTGAAACCTAACACTAGCCCTAGAGGTAAACCTATACCTAAATCTAAACTAACACTAGACCTAGACCTAAATCTAATCCTAAATACAGCCATAACTCTAGCCCTCAACCTAACAATAACCCTTAATCTAACCCAAACACTAACTCACCCTAGATTTAAACCTAGTCCTAATTGTGGCTGTAGCCCTAAAACTAACCCTAACCCAAACAATGACACTTACCCTAACACAAACCCTAACTCTATATCTTATCCTAACTCCAAAACTAACCTTAACAGTAGACTAAACCTAAAGGTAGCCATAACTATAACCCTATCTCTAAGATTACCCACAAATATAACACTAGCCCTAAACTTCACACAAAACCTGGCCCTAATTGTAGCCTTAAACCTAACCCTAAGCATAACCCTAAACTTAAACCTAGCCCTAACCCTAACCTTCGCCCAAGCCCTGACCCAAGTCAAACCCTAAACCTTACCATAAACATAACCCTAGCCCAAACCCTAAATGTCACCCTAACCCTAGCTCTAACTCTATACATTACCCAAACCATAAATCTAAACCTAATGCTAACCCTAGCCCTATCCCTAACCTTAAACTTACCCTAGCCCTGACTTTAACGTAACCCTCACACTAGAACTAACCCTAGCTTGATACCAAACCTTGCCCTTAACCCAAACATAACACTAAACCAAGGCCTAAATCTAACCCTAACCATAGCCCTAATCCTAAACTTAACACTAGCCCTAAAATAGATCTAACCCTACCCAAAACCTTAACCCTAAACCTAACCCTAATGATAAACCTAGACCTAAACCTAAATCTACCCTAACCCTAAACATAAATCTAACCCTAGAACTAACCAAAACCTAACCATAAACCTAACCCTAACCCTAGCTCAAATCCTAATCCTTATCCTAAACTTAACCCTACCCTAACACTAAAATTAACCCTAACTCTTACCTGACATCTAACCCTATCAATTAACCTAACACTAATGTTAACCTTAGCCCTAACTCTAACACTAACCATAACCATAAACCTAAACCTAACCCTAGCCCTAGAACTAACCCTAGCTCAAACCCTAAATCATACCCTTATCCTAACCCTAACCCTTACCCTAGCCCTAAACTTGACCCTAACCCTAACTCTAGCCCTAATCCTAATCATAACCCTAGCTATAACCCTAGCTCTAACTCTATAAATTACCCTTAATGATAACCTTAACCCTAATGCTAACCCTCAGCCTAACCCTAAACCTATCACAAAACCTAACCATATCCATTACCCTAAAACTAACCTGAACCCTAAACCTAAACCCTATCAATTACCTAACCCTTACTCTAAACTTAACGTTAATTTGAGCCCTAAACCTAAACCTTAACCTAACCCAAACCCCAAACCTGACTCTGACTCTAATAATACCCCTAGCTATAAACCTGACCCTTTCTCTAAACCTAACCCTAAAATTATCCCTAACTGTAACCCTAGACCAGATATTAGCCCTAGCCCAAATTCCTGCAATAAACCTAACACAAAACCTATACCTAACCCTAACCTTAAACCTAGCCTTAATCCTAACCCAAATCATATCCCTAGCACTAATCCTAATGCTAATCATAAAACTAGTCCTAACCGTAACCCTAGCACTAAAACAAAACCAAGCAAAAGGCCAAAACCTAAACCTTAATTTGAACCAAATTCTAACACTACACCTACCAAACCCTAGCCCTAATTTGAGTCCTAATTCTAACCTTAAAAATAACCCTGACTCTGACTCGTATCCTAACACTCACCCAATCTCTACATAACCCTAAATTTAAATTAAACCCCTACAGTAATCCTAGCCCTAATTCGAGTCCTAACTCTAACCCTAAAACTAACCTTGACCATGACTCATATCCTAACACTAACCATAGCTACAAAATCACTAACACTAGAACTACCACTAACCCTAACCCTAAAACTTACCTTAATTGTAACCCTAGTTCTTACATTAGCCATTTCCCTAAACTTAGCCTTAACCCTAACACAAAAACTAGCCCTAATCCGAGACCTAAACCTAGCTAAATGCTAACCCTAACCCTAAACCTAACCATAACAATAGCTCAAAGCCTAACACTTACCCTAAACATAGACCTAGATCTATCCCTAACTTTAAACTTAACCTTAGCCCTAACCTAAACCTATACTTAACCCTATCTCTAAACCTAGCTCTAAACCTACCCATTACCCTAAACCTAACACTAAACCTATTAATAATCCTAGCCCGAACCCTAATGCTAACCCTAAACAGAAAACTACCCCTAGACATAATCCTAAATGTAACACTCACCATAGCCCTAACCCTAGCTCAAACCCTAACCCTTACTATAAACATAAACATAACCATAGCCCTAACCCTAACCCTAAACCGAAATCTAAACCTAACCCTAACCCTAATCCTATATCTATCTGTATTCATTACTCAAAACCTAACCTTAATGATAACCCAAACCCTAATCCTAACCTTAACCCTACCATAATCCTATCCCTAGACCTAACCTTAAACCTAACCCTCATGCTAATCCTAACCCTAGATCAATACCTAACTCTTACACTAAACATAACCCTAAAACTAAACCCAGTTCTAACACTAACCCTAATCCTAACTTAAGACCTATTCCTGACCATAACCCTAGCTCTAAACTTAGCTCTAACACAATCTATTACCCTAAACATAACTCTTACCTAAATGCTAACCCTAGGCCTAACCCTAACCTTATCATTAACCCAAACCCTATGAATTACCCTAAACCTAATCTGAACCCTAAACCAAACTATATCATTACCTAAACCTAACCCTAATGCTAGTTTGAGCCCTAAATCTAAATCCTAACCTAAAACAAACCGTAACTCTGACCCTAACCCTAATAATTCTTCTAGCTCTAAACTTGACCTTACTCTAAACCTAACACTTACACTAGACGTAGCCATAAACCTAACCCTAAAACTATCTTTAACCATAACTCTAGACTTGATGTTAGCCCTACCCTAATCCTAGCCCTAACACCAAAACAAACAATCGCCCTCATTTTAGCCCTAAACCTAGCCTTAATCATAACCTTAACACTAACCCTACTCCTAACCTTAACTCTAACCCCCACCCTACCTCTAAAACTAGCTACAACACCATCCCTTATCATAAACTTAACCCTAACCTTAACCCTAACCATAATGATAAGCCTAAGCTGAACACTAACCCTAGCCCTAATCCTAGCCCTAATTTAACTATATTCCTAACCATAACCCTAACCCTAGCCCTAAGACTAACTGTAATTTTCACAATAACCCTATCCCTATATCTGACCCTATTCCTTACCATAAACCTAACCCTAGCCCTAACCCTTGCCCTATCCTTAGTCCTAGCCCTAACCCTAGATCTAATCCTAACTCTAAATGTAACCCTAACACTAAGCATAAGCCTAACACTAACACTAGCCCTAACCCTAATGCTAATCGTAAAAGTAGCCCTAACCCCAGGACTAAAACAAAACTGAGGAGTATCCCTAACCCTAAACCTTAACTTAAACCAAACCCTAACACTACAACTAGACCTAACCCTAGCCCTAATTAGAGTCCTAACCATAACCTTAAACTAACCCTGAACATGACTCATATCCTAACACTCACCCAGGCTCTAAACACCACTTTAACCTTAAACCAAACCCTAGCCCTTATTTGAGCCCTAACCCTAACCCTAAAACTAACTCTGACCCTGAATCCTATTCTAATACTAATCTTAGCTCTAAATATCAACATAACCTTAAAACTAACCCTAACACTAGAGGTCTAACCCCTAAAACTAACCCTAAATAGAAAGCTAATTTTAACACTCGTTCTTACATTAGCCATTGCCCTAAACTTAGCCCTAAACCTAACTGAAAAAAATAGCCCTAACTAAGCCCTAAACCTAGCTTTAACCATACCCCAAACGCTACCCCTAACACTAGCTCTAACCCTATCCCTAACCATAAGCAAAATGCTAACCCTAATGGTAAACCTAGGTCTAAACCTGACCCTAACCCTAGACCAAACCCTAACACTAGCCCTACCATACTTACAACTAAGCCTAACCCTAATAATAGCCCTAGACCTAAAAATAATCCTAAATCTAGACTTAACTCTAGCCCTAGATCTAAGAAAAAAACCTAGCCCTAGCACTAACAATAACACTTAACCTAACAAAAGACTAAACCTAATCCTAGACATAAACCTAATCCTAACTCTGGCTTTAACCTTAATTCTATGTCTGATCTGAACACTGACCCTCCCTTTAATACTAAACCTATCTCAAAACCTGACCCTAAATGAAAACCTAAACCTAACACTACACCTATCTATAACCCTAACACTACAACTAGCCCTAATAATAATCCTAGCTCTTACATTACCCATAGCCTTAACCTTATGCCTTAACCTAATACAAAATGTAGAGCGAATCCTAGGCCTAAACCCAGTCCTAAGCATAACCCTAAACCTAACCCTAACTCTAGCCCTAACCATAATCCTAACCCTAGCCTTAGTCCTAACCCTAGCTCAAAGTCTAATCCTTACCCTAAAAAAATTTAGACCTATCCCTAACTCTGAAGTAACACTAGTTCTAATTCTAAACTTAACCCTAGCCCTAAACCTAGCTCTAAAACTACCCATTACACTAACCCTAACCCTAACCCCATTAATAGTCCTAACCGTCGCCCTCAATCTAGCTCTAACTCTATCCCAAACCCTAATGCTAACCCTGACCCTTATTCTGACCCTAACACTAACCCTAGGTCTAAACCTGAACCTAAATCTAGACCAAACCCTAACACTAACTCTAGACCTAAAGCTAATTCTAAATCTAGCCTTAACTCTAGCCCTAGACATAAACAAAAACCTAGCTCTAACAATAACCCTTAATCTAACCCAAACACTAAACCTACTCCTAGACCTAAACCTAGTCCTAATTCTGGCTCTAAACCTAATTCTAACTCTAACCTGAACACTGACCTGCCTTTAACAGTAAATTTACCGCTAAACCTGACCCTAACCGAAAATATAAACCTAACAGTAGACCTAGCCATAACCCTACCCTACAATTAGCCCTAATCATAACCCTAGCTCTCACATTATTCATAGTCCTATCCTTTTGCCTTAACCTAACACAAAACCTAGAACAAATCCTAAGCCTAAACCTAACCCTAAGGCTACCCTAACCCTAACTCTAGCCCTAACCCTAATCCTAACCCTATCCTTAGTCCTAAACCTAGCTTGAAGCCTAACTCTTACCCTAAATATAAACTTAGACCTATTCCTAACTCTAAAACTAACCCTAGCCCTAATCCTAACCTTAATATTAGACTTAAACCTAGCTCTAAACCACCCATTACCCTAACGCTAATCCTAAACCTATTGATAACACTAGCCATAAACCTAACCCTGACCCTAACAAAAAAAAAAAAAGAAAAAAAAAAAAAAAACTAATCCTGGTTCTAACCCTAAACATAACACTCGCCATAGCCCTAATGCTAGCTCAAACCCTCATCCATAGCATAATCCTAAACATAAATCACAGTCTTAACCCTAACCCTAAAACTAAATCTAACCCTAACCCTACACCTAATCCTATGTATAACTGTATCCATTACCCTAACCCTTATCCTAATCCTAATGATAACCCTAGCCATAACTCTAACCCTAACCCTAAACCTACCGTAATCCTATCCCTAGACCTAATGCTGAACCTAACCCTCGACCTAACCCTAGCCTTAACTCTAGCTAAAACCCTGATCCTTACCCTAAACATAACCCTAGCCCAAACCTTAACCCAAATCCTAGTCCTAACCCTTACCCTAATTCTATCCCTAGTCCTGATTCTAACCCAAAAACTCAACCTAGCCCTAACCTTACTCAATACCTGTCCCTTACCCTTAACCTAAATATAAGACTTACCCAAAGCCTAAGCCTAAGCCTAACCCTATCCCTAATCCTAAAATGAACCCTAGCCTTAACCCTAGTTCTAACCTCACTCATTACCCTAACCCTAAACCTAAACCTCATGATAACCATAGCCCTAACCCCAAACCTATTCTTATCCTAAGCATAAACCTAAACTTAGACCTAACTTTAAACATAATCCTTGCTGTAGTCCTAACCTTAGCTCAAACCCTAACCATACCCTAAATCTAACCCTAACCCTAGTCCTAAACCTAACCCTAACCCTAACCGGACATCTAACACTGTCCATTACCCTAAACCTAATGAAAACCCTAGACCTAACCATTATACTAACCCTAAACCTAACCATAACCTTAACCCTAGTCCTAACCCTAAACCTAACCCTAGCCTTAGCACTAACCCTAGCTAAAACCCTAAAGCGTACCCTAAACCTAAACCTAACTCTAGCCTTAACCCTAACACTAACCCTAACTCTAGCTGTAATCCTAAACATAACTCTATCCCTAACACTAGCTCTAACCCTACCAATTACTCTAACGATAACCATAACCTTAATGCTAACCCTAGGCTTAACCCTAATGCTATCCATTACCCTAAACAAAATCTGAACCCTAAAACTAACCTGAAGCATAAACCGAACCCTATCCATGCCCTAACCCTAACTCTAACCATAACACTAATTTAAGTCCTAACCCTAAACCTTAAACTACTCAAACACAAAACCTGCCCCTGACCATTTTAAAACCCTTAACTCTAAACATGAACCTTACCCTAAACCGAACTCTGACACTAGACCTAGCCATAAACCTTACCCTAAAACTATCACTAACCGTAGACCTAGATATGATATTAGCCCTAGCATTAATACTTGCCATAATGCTAACACAAATGCTAGCCCTCATCCTATCCCTAAACCTAGCCTTGATCCTAACCTGTACCCTAATTTAGCCCTATCCCAAATTTTATCCCTCACCCTAGTTCTGAACCAAGCTATAACCCCATCCCTTCCCCTAAACCTAACCATAACCCTAGCCCTAGACCTAAACCTACAACTAACCCTAGACCTGATCATAGCCCTAATTTAGCCCTAACCCTAACCCTAACCCACCCTAACACTAGCACTAAGACTAACTCCAACTCTCACCCTAGCCCTATTCCTAGTTCTAACCCTATCCCTTACCATAACCCTAACACTTGCCCTAACCTTAGCCCTAACCCTAGCCCTACCCCTAACCTTAGATCTAACCATAACTCTAAATCTATCCCTAAACCTAACCATAACACTCACAGTAACATTAGCCCTAACATTAATGTTAATTCTAAAACTAGCCCTAACATAGTTATAGCCCTAAAACAAAACTGAGCCACAGCCCTAACCCTAAACTTTATCCTAAACCAAAACTTAACCCAACACCTAGCCCTAAGCCTAGCCCTAATTCCACCCCTATCCTAACCCTAAAACTAACCTTGACCCTGACTCTGACCCTGTAACTAAGCCTACCTCTAACATAACCCTAAAAATAAACCTTACCATAAAACTAGACATAGCCCTAAACCTAATGCTAAAAGTAGCCCTAATCATAACCCTAGTTCTTACATTAGCTGTAGCCCTAACCCTAGCCCTAATCTAACCCAAAGCATAGCCCTAATCTGAGCCTTACACCTTGTTTTAACCCTAAACCTAACCCTGGCCCTAGCCCTAAACATTACCCTAAAACTAACCCTAACCCTAAAATTTGCCTTAACTCAAAACCTAACCCTAGCCTTAATCCTAAGCATAAACCCAGACCTAACCCTAGCTCTAACCCTATCCATTACCCTAACCATAACCCTAACCCTAATGCTAACTCTAGGATAACCCTAACCCTATCTCTAACCCTAAATTTATCCATTACCCTAAACCTAACCTGAACCCTAAACCTCACCATATCCATTACCCAAAACTTAGCCCTAACCCTAACACTAATTAGAGCCCTAAACTTTAACATTAACCTAACCTAAACTATAACTGTTTCCATGAATCTAATAATAACCCTATCTCTAAAACTTACCCTAACCTTCTACCTAACACTTACACTAGAACTAGCCATAAACCTCACCCTAAAACTAACCCTAAACATAAACTTAGACCTGACAATAGCCCTAGCCCTAATCCTAGCCCTAAACCTAAGACAAAACCTAGCCCAAATCCTAGCACTTAACCTAACCTAATCCTAACCCTAACCATAACTCTAGCCCTAAAACTAGGCCTGGCCTCAACAATTATCCTAGTGCTAATCCTAGTATTAATTTTGACCTAACCCTAACCCTAGCCCTAAGACTAACTCTAAATCTCACTTTCACTGTAGTCCTATCCCTAGTTTTAAACCTATCCCTTAAAATAACCCAAACTCTAGCCCTAAACTTAGCCCCAACCCTAGCCCTAACTTTTGCTGTAGCCCTAAACCTAAATCTAATCCTAAATCTAAATCTAACCCTAACACTAAGCCTAAACCTCACCTAACACTAGCCCTATGCCTAATGCTAATTGGAAAACTAGCCCTAACCCTAGCCCTAGCACTCAAATAAAACTGAGTCATAGGCTTAACCCTAAACCTTACACCTAATCAAACCCTAACCCTATACCTAGCCCTAAACCTAGCACTAATTCGAGTCCTAATCCTAACTCTAGAATTTACGCTGACCCTGACTCGGACCCTAACACTAACCCTAGCTCTAAACATCACCCTAGCCCTAAACATCACCCTAACCCTAAACCTAACCCTAAAAATAACCTAATTGGAACTCTAGTTCTTAAATTATCCATGGCCCTGCCCTAACAGTAAACCTAGCCCTAATCTGAGACCTAAACCTAGCTTTAAACCTAACCCTAACCTTAACCCTAGCCCTATCCCTAACCCTAATACTATCCCCAACACTAGCTCTAACACTGTCCCTTACCCTAAGCCAAACCCTCACCCTAATTCCACCCTAGTCTTAATCCTAATCCTTAGCCTACCCCAAACCATAACTCTAATACTAATCCTAACCCTAGCCCTCATTCTAGCTCTAAACCTAATCCAAACTCTAACCCTAACCCTGACCCTTATTCTGACCCTAACTCTAACCCTAAGTTTAAACCTGACCCTAACCCTAAAGCAAACCCTAACAATAGCCCTAAGGGTAACCCTATACCTAAACCTAACCCTAACACCAGACCTAGAAAAAAGCCTAATTCTAAATCTAGCCATAACTCTAGCACTAGCCCTAAACAAAACCTAGTCCTAGGCCTAACAATAACCCTTAACCTAACTCAAACACTAACCCTACCCCTAGACCTAAACCTAGCCCTAATTCTGGCCCTAACCTTAAAACGAACCCAAACCCTAACAATGACACTTACCCTAACACAAACCTAGCTCTAAACTTTATGCTAACCCAAAATCTAGCCATAACCCTAACACTAGACCTAGCCATAACCCTAACCCTAGCTCATTCACTACCCATAATCCTAATGCTAGCCCTAAACCTCACAAAAAATCATAGCCCTAATCCTAGCCCTAACGCTAGCCCTAAGCCTAACCCTAACCTTAACCCTAGACCTAACCCTAACCCTAACCCTGCCCTAGCCCTAACCCTAGGTCAAACACTAACCCTTAACATAAACATAACCCTAGCCCTAACCCTAACCCTAACACTAATCCTAGCCCTAATCCTAACCATAACCAGGACCAAACCCTAGCTCTAAATCTATCCATTACCTTAAACATAAACCTAACCCTAATTCTAATCCTAGCTGCTAAACTTAACCCTAATCCTAAACCTAGACCTGACACTAACCCTAACCCTTGCCCTGGCCCTAATCATAGGTCAAACCCTAACACTTACCCAAAACCTAACCCTAAGACTAACCCTAGGCCTAACCCTAACCTTACCTTAACCCTAGACCTAATCCTAACCATAACCCTAGCCCTAAACCTATCCATTACCCTAAACATAAGCCTAACCCAAATGCTGACCCTAGGCCTAAACTTAAACCTATCACTAACACTAACCTTATCCATTACCTAAACCTAACCTGAACATTAAACCTAACCCTATCAATTACTCTAACCCTAACCATAACACTAACACTAATGCTAATTCGAGCACTAAACCTAAACCATAACCCAAACCAAACTCTGAACAAGACACTGACTCTAATAATACACCTAGCTCTAATCCTGACCCTTACCCTAAACCTAACCCTTACACTAGACCTAGATATAAAACTAACCATAGCACTATCCCTAACCAAACCATAGACCTGACATTAGCACTCTACCTAATTCTTGCCCTAAACCTAACACAAACCCTAGCCCTCATCCTAGCCCTAAACCTAGCATTAATCCTAATCCGAACCCCAACCCTAGACATTCCCTAATTTCAACCCTCGCCCTAGTTCTGAACCTAGGTATAACCACATCCCTTCCCCTAACCCTAACCCTAACACTATCACTAACCCTACCCATAGCCCTAACACTAGGCCTAACCATAACAGTAACCCTAGCTCTAATCCTAGCCCTAATTTATCGCTAAATGTAACCCTTACTCTAATCATAGCCCTAAGACTAACTCTAACTCTCGAGCTAGACCTTCTATTACTAACCTTATCTGTTACCTTAATCCTAATACTAGCCCTAACCTTAGCCCTAACCCTAGTCCTAACCCTAGATCTAAACATAATTCTAAATCTAACCCTTACCCTAAGTCTAAACCTCACCCTACCACTAGCCCTAACATTATCGCTAATCCAAAAACTAGCCCTAACCCAAGCCCACATCTAAAACAAAACTGAGCCATAGCCCTAATGCTACTTGTAACCTAACTGTAACCATATACCTGACATTAGCCCTAGCCCTGATTCTTGTTCTAACCTTAACATAAAACCTAAACTTACACCTACCCTTAACCCTAAAACTGACACTGACCCTGACTCTGATCCTATCACTTGCCCTATCTCAAATCATCACCCTAAAACTACACCTAATCCTAACACTAGACCTACCCCTAACCCTAACCCTAAATTTAGCCCTAATCATAATGCTAGTTTTTACACTAGCCATAGCCCTACCTAAGCCCTAAACTAATCTAAAACCTAGCCCTAATCTGAGCCCTAACTCTAGACTTAACCCTAACCCTAAAACTTACCCTAAACCTAATCCTAAACATAGCCTTAATCCTAACTATAACCCTAGCCCTAACACTAGCTCTAATCCTATCCATTACCTTAACCCTAAACCTAACCCTATTGCTAACCCTAGGATAACCCTAACCCTATCCATAACTCTAACACTATTACCTAAACCTAATCTGAACCCTAAACCTAACCATATCCATTACCCTAACCCTAAACCTACCCTAATGCTAATTTGAGGCCTAAACCTAAACCTAAACCTTAACCTAAACAAACTCTAACCCTTTACCTGACACTAATAATACCCCTATCTAAAACTGAACCTAACTCTTAAACTATCCCTTACACTATTCCTAAGCATAAAATTAACCCTAAAACTATCCCTAACCATAACACTAGACGTGACCTTAGCCCTAGTTCTAATGCTAGACCAAACCCTAACAAGAAACATAGCCCTAATCCTGGCCATAAATTTAGACTTAATCCTAACCCTAACCCGAACAATAGCCATAACCCTAAATTGAACCTTCACCCTAGGCCTAAACCTAGCTATAACATCATACCATACCCTAACCCTAATCCTAACCCTAGCCCTAAACCAAGGCCTAGCCCTAATACTAACCCTAGCTCTAATCCAATCCCTAATTTAGCCCTAATCCTAAACCTAACCATATCCCTAGCCCTAAGACTAAATCTAACTCTCACCATAGCCCTATCCCTAGTTCTAAACTTATCCCTTTCTAGAAGCCAGAGCCTAGCTCTAACCTAGCCCAAACCTAGTCCTAAATTTAGGCCTAGCCATAAACCTAGATCTAACCCTAACTCTAAATCTAACCCTAACCCTAAACCTAAAACTCACCCTAACAGGAGCCCTAACTCTAATGCTAATTTGAAAACTTGCCCTAAGCCTAGCTATGCCCCTCAAACAAAACTGAGCTATAGCCCTAATCCTAACCTTTAACTTAAACCAAATTCTAATGCTACACCTAGCCCTAACCCTAACCCTACAACTAATATTGACCCTGGCTCTGAACCTAAAACTAACCCCAGCTCTAAATATCACCCTAACCCTAAACCTAACCCTAAACCTTACCCAAACACTAGCCCTAGCCCTAACCCTAACCAGAAAACTAGCCCTAATCGTAAAACCAGTTCTTACTTTAGCCACAGCCCTAACCCTAACACAAAACCTAGCCCTAATCTGAGCCCTAACTCTAGCTTTAACCCTAGCCCTAACCCTAATCCTAACCCTAGCTCTAAACTTATCCCTTACCTTAAGTCAAACCCTCACCCTAATGCTACCCTAGTTCTAACCCTAATCGTTAGCCTTCCACAACCTTTAACTCTATTGCTAGTCCTAACCCTAAACCTCATTCTATGTCTAACCCTAACCCAAAGACTAAGCCTAACACTGACCCTTATTCTGACCATAACACTACCCTTAGGAATAAGCCTGTCCCGAATAATAAACCATACACTAACACTAGCCCTAACGGTAAACCTATATCTAAACCTAACTGTAACACTAGCACTAGACCTAAACTTAATCCTAAATATAGCCATAACTCTAGCACTAGCCCTAACAATAACCATTAACCTAACACAAAGACTAACCCTACCCGTAGACCTAAACCTAGTTTTAATTCTGGCCCTAACTCTAAATCCAATACTAACCTGAACACTGACCCTTACCCTAACATAAACCCTGGCTCTAACCTTATCCTAACCAAAAACCTAACCCTAACACAGGATTTATCCATAAGCCTAATCCTCAAACCAGCCATAACCATAACCCTAGCTATTACACTACCCATAGCCCTAATGCTACCCATAAACCTCACATAAAATATAGCCCTAAACCTAGCTCTAAGCATAACCCTAACATTAACCTAACCAAACCCTACCCTAATGCTTGCTATAGCCCTTACCCTAGCTCAAGCTCTAATGCTTACCCTAAGCATAACCCTAGACCTAACCCTAACCCTAATCCTAGCCCGAATCCTAACTCTAACCATAGCCTAAATCCTAGATCTAACTTTATCCATTACTTTAAACATAACCCTAACCCTAATGCTAACCCTAACCCTAACCCTAACCATAGCCGTGACTCTAACACTAAACCTCATGGTAGCCCTAAACCTAGCTCAAACCCTAACACTTACCCTAAATCTAACCGTAACAGTAACCCTAAGCCTAACCCTAATCCTAGCCCTAATCCTAACCTTAACCCAATCCCTAACACTAGCACTAACCCTATCCATTATCCTAAAAGTAAGCCTAACCCAAATGTTAACACTAGGCTTAACCTTAACCCTATGCCTAACATTAACCCTATACATTACTCTAAACCTAAACTGAACCCTAAACCTAACCCTATCCATTACTCTAACCCGAAACCTAACCCTAACGCTAATTCGAGCCCTAACTGTAACCCTTAACCCAAACCAACCCTAACCCAAATTCTGAACCTAATAATACACCTAGAGCTAAACCTCACCCCCTACCCTAAACCTAACCCTTACATTAGACCTAGCCATAGACCAAACCCTAAAACTATCCCCAATTTTAACCATAGACCTGATATTAGCCATAGCCCTAATCTTAGCCGTAACCCTAACACAAACCCTTGCCCTAAACCTAGCCTTAATCATAACCAGAACCCTCACCCTAGCCCTAGTCCTAATTTAACCCTTTCCCTAGCCCTGAACCAAGCTATATAACCCCATCCTTGCCCCTAAAACTAACGCTAACTCTAGCCCTAACCATAGGCCTAAACCTAACACTTATCCTAGTGCTAATCCTAGCCGTAATTTTACCCTAAACTTAACCCTACCCCTAACCCTAGGACTAAGACTAACTCTAACTCTCAACACTAGCCCTATTTCTAATTCTAACCCTATCCATTACTGTAACCCTCACACTAGCCCTAACCTTAGCCCTAAACATAATGCGAAATCTAGCCCTAACCTTAATCCTAAACCTCACCCTACCACTACCCCTAGCACTATTGCTAATCCTAAAACTAGCCGTAACCCTAGCCCTAGCCCTAAAACAAAACCGAGCCTTTGCTCTAACCCTACATATATATATATATATATATATATATATATATATATATATATATATATATATATATATATATACCAAACCCTACTACTATAACTAGCAATAACCCTAGCTGTAATTCGAGGCCTAGGACTAAAATTAGCCCTGACCCAACTCTTATCCAAACACTAACCCTAGTTCTATATATCACCCTAACCCTAAAACTAATACTAACACAAGACCGAGCCCAAACCCACACCCTAAAACTAACCCTAATTGTAACCCTAGTTCTTACATTGGAAATAGCCTTAACCCTAACACAAAAATAGCCCTAATCTGAGCCCTTACTAAATTTAACCCTAACCCTAACCCTAGCCCTAAACGTAACCCTAAACGTATCCCTAACCCCAGCTCTAACCCTATCCCTTGCGCTAAGCCAAAACTATCCATAACGCTAAACCTAGTCCTAATCCTAATACTTAGCCTAAACCAAACACTAACCCTATTAATAGTCCTAACCCTAGCCCTCATTCTAGCTCTAACACTAACCCAAAACCAGACTCTAAAATTCACCCTTATTCTGACCCTAACACTAATTATAAGTCTGAACCTGACCCTAATCCTAAACCGAAACCTGAAACTAGCCCTACCAGTAAACTTATAACTAAACCTAACCCAAACACTAGTCTTAGACCTAAACCTAATCCTAAATCTAGCAATAACTCTATCCCTAGACCTAAACAAAAACTTAGTCCTAGCCCTAACAATAACCATTAACGTAAAACAAACACTAACCTTACCCCTATACCTAACCCTAGTCCTAATTCTGGCTTTCACCCTAATCCTAACACTTATTTTAACATTGACCCTGACACTAACAATAAACCTAGCTTTAAACCCGAACCTAAACCAAAATGTAAAATTAACACTAGACCTAACCATAACCCTAAGCCTAAAACTAGCCCTAATTAGAACTCTAGCTCTTACATTAACCATAGCACTGACCCTAGGCCCTAAACCTAAAACAAAATATATCCCTAATCCGAGGCCTAAACCTACCCTAAGCATAATCCTCACCCTAACTCTATCTCTAACCCTCACCTTAGTCCTAACCTTAGCTCAAAGCCTAACGCTTAGCCTAACCATAACCCTAGGACTATCCCTAACCACAAAGCTAACCCTAGCCCTAATCCTAACTTTAACCCTAGCCCTAACCCTAGCTCTAACCGTAGCCATTACCTTAACTATAACCCTAACCCTAATGATAACCCTAGCCCTAACCCTAAATAAAATCCTAATACAAACCATAAACCTAACCCCAGACCTAACCCTAAACCTAACCCTTGCTGTAGCACTAAACATAACTCAAAGCCTAAATCTTGCCCTAAACCCAACAGTAATCCTAGCCCTAAAACTAAACTTAACCCTAAATCTAACCTTAAAACTAAAGATAACCTTACATCTAACCCAATATATTAGCCTAACCCTAATAAAAACCCTAGCCCTAAACCTAAACCTAACCCTGACCATAACCAGAACTCTAACCTTAGACCTAACACTAAACCTAACCCTCACCCTGGGTAAAACCCTAGCTCAAAACCTAAACTTTACCATAAACCTAACCCTAACCCCAACCTATGCTAAGGTTACTAGCCCTAACCCAAAACCTAAGCCTAACTCTAGACCTAATCTTAACAATAACCTTAGCCCTAACCCTAGCTCTAACCCTATACATTATTCTTATGACAATCCTAATCCTAATGCTAACCATAGGCCTAACCCTAACCATTTTGCTAACCTGAAACTCGTCCATTCCCCTAAACCAACCCGGAATTCTAAATCTAACCCTATCTGTAACCCTAACCCTAAAGCTCATTTGAGCCCTATCTTTAAACATTAAGCTAAAACAAACCCTAACCCTGATCCTGACCCTAAAAATACACCTAGCTCTAAACCTGACCCTTACCCTAAGCCTCACACTTATACTAGACCTAGACACAAACCTAACCCTAAATCTACCCCTAACTGTTACACTAGACCTGACTTTAGCCCTAGCCCTAATTCTAGAATTGAACCTACGACAAACCCTAGCACTCATTCTAGCCCTAAACCTAGCCTTAATCATATCCCTAACCATATCCCTAGCCCTAACCCAAATTCTAACCCTCACCCTACCTCCAAACCTAGCTATAACTCCATCCCTTACCCTAAAGATAACCATAACCCTAGTCCTAATGCTAGGGCTAAGCTGAACACTAAACCTAGCCCTAATCCTAGCCCTAATTTATACCTATCCCTAAATCTAACCATAACCCTAGCTCTATGACTAACTCTAACTCTCATCCCAGCCCTATCCCTATTTTTAAACTTATCCATTACCATAATCCTAACCCTAGCCCTAAAGCTTGCCCTACCCTTAGACATAGCCCAAACCCTACATCTAATGATAACTTCAAATCTAACCCTAACCCTAAGCATAGCCTAACACTAACACTAGTCCTAACCCTAATGCTAATCATATAACTAGTGCTAACCCTAAACCTAGGACTAAAACCAAATTGAGCAATACCACTAACCCTAAACCTTTACTTAAACCAAACCCTAACACTACAACTAGACCTAGCCCTAGGCCTAATTGGAGTCCTAACCCTAACCTTAAAACTTACCCTGACCCTGACTCATATCCTAACAGTCACTCTAGCTCCAAACACCATGCGAAACTTAAACAAAACCCTAACAGTAACCCTAGCCCTAATTCATGTCATAACCCTAACCATAAAACTAAACCTGACCCTAACTCATATCCTAACAGTCACCCTAGATCTAAACAACATCCTCATCTTAAACCGAACCCTAACAGTAACCGTAGCCCTTATTTGAGTCCTAAACCTAACCCTAAAACAAACTCTGATTCTTACTCAATCCTAAAAATAACCCTAGCTCTAAAGCTCTAAATATTTTCCTAATCTTAAACCTAACACTTACACTACACCTACCCCTAACCCTAACCCTAAAACTAACCCTAATTATAGCCCTAGTTTTTACATTAGCCATTTACTTAACCCTAACACAAAAACTAACCCTAATCTGAGTCCAAAACCTAGATTTAACCATAATCCCAATCCTAACTCTAGCCCTAACCCTAGCTCTAAGGCTATCACTTACCCTAAGCCAAACACTAACACTAATGGTAACGCTAGTCCAATCCCTAATCTTAGGCTAACCAAAACATTAACCCTATTAATAGTCCTAAACCAAGCCATCACTCTAGCTCTAACAGTATCCTGAACCCTAATACTAACCCTGATCCTTATTCTTATCCTAACACTAACCCTAGGTCTAACCCTGACCCTAACCCTAGACCAAACCCTAACACTAGCCCTAGACCTAAACCTAATCCTAAATCTAGACTTAACTCTAGCCCTAGACCTAAACGGAAACCTTGCATTAGCCCTAACAATAACCCTGAAACTAACACAAACACTAACCCTACCCCTAGACCTAAACCTCGTCCTAATTCTGGCTGTAACCCTAACTGTAACTCTAATCCGAACACTGACCCTGCCTTTAGAGTAAACCTATCTCTAAATTTGACGCTACCCGAAAATCTAAACCTAACATTATACCTAGCCATAACCCTAACCCTAAAATTAGCCCTAAATATAACCATAGCTCTTACATTACCCATAGCTCTAACCCTAGGCCTAAACCTAACACAAAACCTAGAGCTAATCCCAGGCCTAAACCTAGCCCTAAGCATAACCCTAACCCTAACCCTCACCCTAACCCTAACCTAACCTTCACCTTAGTCCTAATACTAGCTCAAAGCCAAATGCTTATCCTAAACATAAACCTAACCCTAGTCTTAATCCTAACCTTAATCCTAGCCCTACACCTACCCTTTACCCTAAACCTAACCCTAACCCTATTGATAATCCTAGACCTAACCTTAACGCTATAACCAACTGTAAAACTAACCCTAGACCTAACCCTCAACCTCACATCACCATAGACTTAACCCTAGCTCAACCTCTAACCCTTATCATAAACCTAAACATAACCATAGCTCTAAACCTTAGCCAAAACCTCTATCTTACCCTAACTATAACTATAAACCTACATCTAAACCTATCCAGTACCCTAACCTTAACGTGCCCCTAATGATGACCTAGCCCTAATCCTAAACCTAACACTAACTGTACTGTAAACTTATCCCTAGACTTAACCCTAAACCTAACCCTCACCCTAGGCATTACCTTACCTCAAAACCTTACACTTATGCTAAACATTACCCTGACCTTAACCCTAGTTCTAACCCTAACCCTAACCGTAACCTAGGCCTATACCTAAACATAAACCTAGCCCAAAACGTAGCCCTAAACTGTCCATTATACTAACCCTAACCCTTACCCTAATGTGAACCCTAGACCAAACCCTAACCCTAACAATTAGCTAAACCTAACCTGAACCCTAAACAAAACCCTAACTCACACCCAAATGCTAACTCGAGCCCTAAAGCTAAACTCTAACTTTAACCAAACTCTAACTTTGACACTGACCCTAATAAATCTCCTAGCTCTTGCTCTAAACCTGACCCTTACCTTAAACCTAACACTTACACTAGACCTTGCCATAACCATAATCCTAAACTATCCCCAACTGTAAGCCTAGACCTGACTTTAGCCCTAGCCCTAATCTTAGCCCTAAACTTAACACAAATCACAGCCCTTATCGTAGCACTAAACGTACCCTTACTCCTAACCCTAACCCTAACACTAGCCCCAAACCTAACACTAACCTAGCCCTAATCTTAGCAGTAAATTTAGCCCTATTCTAAACCCTAGCAATAACCCTAGCCATAAAACTAACTCTCACCCTAGCCCCATCCCTTGTTCTAACCCAATCCCTTACCAGAACCCTAATCCTAGCCCTAACCCTAGCCCCATCCTTAGCCCTAGCCCTAAATACATTTAACTTTAACTCTAAATCTAACAATAAACCTAAGCTTAACCCTAAACTAAACCCTAACTCTAAATCTAAATTTAACTCTAAGTCTAAACCTAAACCTAACACTAGCCCTAACCATAATGCTAATCCTAAAACTAGCCCTAACCCTAGCGCTAGCCCTAAAACAAAACCGAATCATAGCCCTAACCCTAACCCTTATCATAACCTTAACCCTAACCCTAGCCCTAATTTGAGTTTTAGTCTGAACCCTAAAACTAACACTGACCCTGATTCTGACCATAACATTAACCCTAGCTCTAAACTTAACCCTAACCTAAATGTAAACCTAACACTAGATATAGCCCTAACCCAAACCCTAAATTTAGCCCTAAACATAACCCTGGTACTTACATTAACTGTAACTCTAACCCTAGCACTAACTTAACACAAAACCTAGCAATAATCAGAGCCCTAACCCCAGTTTAACCCTAATGCTAACCCTAACACTAGCACTAATCATAAATATAACCCTAGCCCTAATCCTAGCTCTAACCCTATCCATTGTTATAAACATAACCCTAACCTTAATGCTAAACCTAGTCCTAAACCTAACCCTATATATTACCCTAATCCAAACCTAGACCTTAATCCTCACCCTACCATTAGCCTAACACTAATCCTAATGCTAATTTGAGCTGTAATTTTAAAACATAACCTAACCTAAACCCTAAACCAGACCCTAACTGTAAAAATACTCCTAGTTCTAAACCTGACCCTAACCCTAAAACTAACCCTTACACTACATGTAGCCATAAACCTAACACTAAAACTATCTTTAACCATAACCCAAGACCTGATATTAGCCCTAGCCCTAATCCTAGCCCTAAACTTAAAACAAACCCTAGCCCTCATCCTAGCCCTAAACCTAGCCATAATAATAACCCTAACCTCAACCATAGCCCTAACCTAATTCTAACCCTCACCCTCCAACTAAACTTAGCTATAACACCATCCCTTACCCAAACTTAATCCTAACCATAACCCTAATGCTAGACCTAAGCTGAACACTAACCCTAGCCCTAATCCTAGCCCTAATTTAACCCTATCCCTAATTCTAATGCTAACCATAGCCTCAAGACTAATTCTAACTCTCACACTAGCCCTATCCCTTGTTCGAACCCTATCCCATAACCCTATCCCTAGCCCTAAACTTAGCCATAAACATAGCCATAACCCTTGCCTAATCCTTATTCCTAGTCCTAACCCTAGATGTAACTCTAACTCTAACTCTAACACTAACCCTAAGCCTAAGCCTAACATTAACACTAGCACTTACCCTAAAACAAATCATGAAACAAGCCCTAACTCTAACCCTACCAGTAAAACAAAACTGAGTAATAGCCCTAACACTAAACCTTAACTTAAACCAAACCCTAGCACTACACCTAGACCTAACCCAAACCCTAATTCGAGTCCTAACCTTAACTTTAATACTAAAACTGACTCTGACTCATATCCTAACACTCACCCTCCTCTAAATACCACCCTAATCTTAAACCAAACCCTTACAGTAAACCTAGCCTTATTTCGAGTCCTAACCCTAAGCCTAAATCTAACCCTGACCCTGACTATTAACCAAACACTAAGACTAGCTCTAAATATCACCCTAACCTTAAAACTAATTAACACTAGAGGTTTAACACCTAATCATAATCCAAAAATTAACCCTAATTGTAACCCTAGTTCTTACATTAGCCACTGCTCTAAACCTAGCCCTAACTTTAACACAAAAACTAGCCCTAAACTAAGCCCTAAACCTAGATTTAACGTTAACCCTTGTCCTAACCCTAGCTCTAACCCTTTTCCTTACCCTAAGCCAAACCCTAACACTAAAGCTAACCCTAATCCTTAATGTAACACAAACATTTACCCTACTAGTCCTAATCATAAACCTCATTCTAGCTCTAACCATAACACAAACCCTAACCCTAACCCTGACTCTTATTCTGACCCTAACACTAATTGTAGGTCTAAAGCAGAACCTAACCCTAAACTGAACCCTAACAGTAGCCCTTCCAGTAATCTTATACCTAAATCTAACCCTAACACTAGCCCTAGACCTAAACCTAAACCTAAATCTAGCCATAACTCGAACCCTAGACCTAAAGAAAAACCTAGACATAGCCCTAACAATAACCCTTAGCTTAAGCCAAACACTAACTCTTCCCCTAGACCTAACCCTAGACCTTTAATTCTAACCATAACCCTAACCTGAACACTGACTCTGACACTAACAGTAACCCTAGCTCTAAATACCACCCCAACTATAAACCTAACCCTAAAACTATACCTAGCACTAACACCAACCCTAAAACTAGCCTGAATCATAACAAGTTCTTAATTAGCTGTAGCCCTAACCTATTGCAAAACGTAGCCCTAATTCAAGGCCTACCCTAGCTTTAACCCTAAAGCTAATCCTAATCTTAAACATAGCCCTAATCCTAACCCTAACCCTAAGCCTAAAGCTAGACCTAATCCTTAGCATAATCCTAGCCCTAACCCTAGCTCTAACCAATCCATTACTCTAATGATAACCATAACACTTATGATAACCCTAGACCAAACCCTAATCCTATCCCTAACGCTAACCCTATCCATTACCCTACTCATAACCTGAACCCTAAACCTAAAACTATCATTACCCTATCCTTAAAAAATAATGCTAATTTGAGCCCTATACCTAAACCTTAACCTAACAAAAACCCTAAACCTGACCCTAACTCTAATAATACCCCTAGCTCTAAACATGACCCTAAGCATAAACCTAACCCTTAAATAGACCTAGCTATAAACATAACCCTAAACTATCCCTAACTGTAACCCTAGACCTGACTTTTGCCCTAGCTCTAATCCTAGTCCTAACCCTAATAAAAACCTTAGCCCACATCCTAGACATAAACTTCACCTTAATCATGAACCTAAACCTAACCCAAATTCTAACCCTCACCTTAGCCATAAAACTAGCTATAATCCCAACAATTACCCTAAACCTAACCCTAACCCTAAACCTAACACCAACCCTAGTCCTAACCCTAGGCCTAACCCTAACCCTAACCCTTTCCCTAAGACTAATTCTAACTCTCGCCCCAGCCCTATAACAAGTTCTAACCCAATCCCTTACCATCACCCTAAACCTAGACCTAAACTTAGCCCTAACCCTAGCCCTATCCTTAGCCCTAGGTCAAACCCTAGATCTAAACCTAACTCTAAATCTAACCCTAAACCTAAGCCTAAACTTCAAACTAACACTAGCACTAACCCTAACACTAATCCTAAAACAAGCCCTAACCCTACACATAGGCCTAAAACAAAACCAAGCCATAGCCCTAACCCTAACCCTTAACCTAAACCAAACCCTAACCTTATACCTAGCCCTACACCTATCTCTAATTTCAGTCCTAAGTCTAACCTTAAAAGTAATCCAGACACTGACTCTGACCCTAACACTAACTCTAGCTCTAAATATTTTCATAACCATAAACCTAACCCTAACACTAGACCTAGCCCTAACCCTAACCCTATAACTAGCGCTAATCATAACACTACTTCATACATTACACTTAGCCTTAACCCTAGCCCTAACCTAACACAAAACCTAGACATAGTCTGAGTTCAAAACCTAGATTTAACCTTAATCTTAAACCTAACCCTAACCCAAACATAAGCCCTAATCCTATACATATCCCTAGCCCTAATCTTAGGTCTAACCCTATCCATTACCCTAATGATAACCTTAACCCTTATGCTAAACATTAGATCTAACCTTAACCCTATCCATTACACTAAAACACATCTAAACCCTAAACATAACCCTGTCATTAACCCTAACCTTAAACCTAATGCTAATGTGAGTCCTAAAACTTACCTCTAACCTAAACCAAACCCTAACCTTGAACATGACCCTAATAATAACCCTAGCTTTAAACCTGACCCTTACTCTAAACCTAACCCTTACACTGGACCAAGCCATAAACCCAAAACTAAATCTATCCCTAATTGTAATCCTAGACCTGGCATTAGCCCTAGCCCTAACACTAGCCCTAACCCTAACACAAACTCTAGCCTTCATTCTAGCCCTAAGCCTAGCCTTAATCATAACACTAACCCTAACCCTAGCCCTAACCCTAATACTAACCCAAGCCGTAGCCCTCAACCTAGCTATAACCCACTCACTTACCCTATATGTAAGCCTAGCTCTAACTCTAACCTGAGGTCTAAACCTAACACTAACCCTTAGCCCTAATTTAGCCCTATCCCTAACCATAACCCTAGCCCTAGCCCTAAGACTAACTCTAACATTCACACTATCCCTATTACTAGTTCTAACCCTATCCCTTACCATAACCCTAACCCTAGCCCTAACCCTAGTCCTAAGCCTTGCCCTATCCTTAGTCCTAGCCCTAACAATAGATCAAATACTAACTGTAAATGTAACCCTAACCTGAAGCCTAAGCCTAACCATTATAAATACATTTATATTTAGATCCTATGTCTACAGATGTTGGCTTCAATTATTATTTAGAATATAGTCATTAGTTTCATAAAAGGCATACCATTTCTGGTGGTATATAGAGAACTGATGGGCAAGGGTAGGATGCTATGCTAAGGGGGAAATGAGTGAGGGTATGCGATTAATCTATCTTAGCAAATTGGAGGAGAACTGCAATGAATAGACAAGGGTAATTTATGGAAGAATGTATAAATTCAAATTCCTTATCTGTATTCATAAAATTACCCTATGTATAAATAGTAAAAGTTAAAAGGTTGAAAGTGGGATAGAGGGAGGAAGAAAAAAGAAGAAAAAATAACAAGGAAATAAAGAAAGAGAGAGAGAATGGAAATAAGAGAGGGGGGGCTATGCAATTTCTCTATATTATACTATTCTGGTGATTCAGTTCTTAAATTCCAATTCCATGCAAAGTTCTTGGTTTCACGTATGTTGACATTGTGAGGGCCAGAGGGGGAAGGGTAGAGGAGAATAGATGAGAAGAGCAAGAATAGAAAAGTCTCTCAGAACTGCGTTTTCTTCCAGTAGGTGGAGTTGTCTATTCCTAGCTTGATTCTCTGTGCTAAGGGTGGTGGAGGTAGCCAGTTTGAGAGGGCTTGAACTTCTACCTGGAGCCTCCCTCCTCTTAGTCTCTGAGTTGGAAACCAGGTACCTGTACAGTTGCTGTTCTGGATTGATAGCTATAACCCCCAAAACCTTGTGAGAAACATCTTGAGTTATCACAGCTGGAGGTAGGGGAGTTGGAAAACGGGTACCTGAGCAGCTGCAGTACTGAGCTGGTAGTCACGGCCACTGATAGATGGGGAATAAGGTTTTCCAAGATGGATTCCATCTGTTACCTGTGTAAGGTGTTTGGTGAGGTGGGTGGTTCTGGGGTAGTTTTTTGTCCATGTCCGAGCTTGGTCTGGTTACCCGCAAGCAAAGCCTCTGTGTTCTGTGCTACCTATCCTCTGTGCCAAGAGCACCTGCATGGCCGAGTCTTCCCTCTGAGCCAAGAGCGAACCCGCGGCCAAGACTTCCATCTGAGCCAAGAGCTCATGCGCTGCTGAGAATTCTATCTGAGCTGAGAGCACATGTGCAGCTGAGACTTCCATCTGTGCAGAGAGCTCATGAGCAGCTGAGACTTCCGACTTCCAACTAAGCTGAGAGCAACCACACAGCCGAGCCTTCCATCTGCACAGAGAGCTCCAGCATGCCCCTAGTTTTGTTCAAAATTCTATGATATTGGGCAAGATTCATCTTTTACTTAGCCTTACTATGGTCCACAGGTATGGGCCTTCTCTGTTCAATGGTTCGCTGTCAGGAACAGTTTGTATTTTAAGATTTTCCTTCATTATGGCTTATTGATGTGAATGAAAATTGAGCTGGAAATCAAACAGGGTGGGTAGGAGGTGCTTGAAACTTCACAAATCAGTTCTCCATGGGGAACTTTCTTGTTTATTTCCTTTGATAGTAGGCCAAAGCTGAAGAATGCAAAAGCAACTGTATCTGAGAGCCTTTAAGGAGAAAACAGAGAAATATTGAAATAAGTCCTCCAATGATTTGATCAGATTTCTTTGATACTGTGCAGTATTCATCTTTAACTTTTCCCACTAGGCTCCGCAAGTTTGGGGAATGTAGGATCAATGGTTTTCTATACAGGTAAGGGTTAGGGTTATGGTTAGATTTAGGGTTAGGTTTAGAGCTAGTGTTAGAGTTATTTTTGTTCAAATTTCTTTGATACTGTGCTGGATTCATGTTTCCCCTAGCCTTACTATTCTCTCCAGGGTTGGTCCTTCTTGGTTCAGTGGTTCACTGTCAGGAACAGTTTGTATTTTAAGTTTTCACTTCATTTTGACCTATATGGGTAAATGGAAATAGAGGTTGAAATCAAACAGAATTGGTTTGAAAGTTTGCTTGAATCTTCACACATTCTTTCAGTTCTCAGTGTGCATTTTCTGGCTTGTTTCTTCTGGAAGTAGCCCTATGCTGAAATAGAAAGAAATAGCTTCATCTGTCAGTCCTTTAGGAGCAATCTTCAATAATTTTTCGTCAAATTACTTTGATACTGTACAGGATTCATCCTTTACCTAGCCTTATTAGGATCCCCAATTTGGGGCCTTTAAAATCAACGGTTCACTGTCAGAAACAGTTTGAAATTTTAGGTGTACCTTCATTATGGCCTATAGGTGTGAATGCCAATGAAGCTGGAAATCAAACAGGGTTGGTACTAGCTGCTTGATACGTCACACACTCAATTAGTTCTCTGCGAGCACTCTCTGCTTTCTTTCTATTGAATATAGGTCAAAGGAGAAGCATGCAAAAACAACTTTATCCGAGAGCACTTTAGGAGACAACAGGGAATTAAGCATGTAATGACCTACCTCCAGCAAATTTTTAGTCAGATTTCTTTGATACTGTGCATTTTTCATCTCTTTGCTTGCCCCACTAGGCTTCACAACTTTGGGACTTCTATGATCAAAGGTTATCTAAACAGGTTAGGGTTAAGGTTACAGTTAGGGTTAGGGCTAGGTTTAGACCTAGTGTTAGGTTTAGAGTTAGTTTTGTTCAAATTTTCTTGATACTGGGAAGGATTCATATTTTACCTAGCCTTACTATGTTCCCCAGATTTGGACCTTCTCAGTTCAATGGCTCGCTGGCAGTAACAGTTTGTGTTTTGAGGTTTCACTTCATTTTGACCTATATGGTAAAGGGAAATGGAGCTTGAAATCAAAGAAGGTTGGTGCTAGCTGATTGAAACATCTCACACTCAATCAGTTTTCTGTGTGCACTCTCTGGTTTGTTCCTTGTGAATGTAACCCTAAGCTGAAGCATGCAAAGCAACTTTATCTGAGAGTACTTTAAGGGAAAACAAGAAAATAGGCATGTACTGAACTATCTCCCCCAATTATTAGGTCATATTTCTTAGATGCTGCACAGGATTAATCTACTAGCTTGCCCCAGTAAGCACCCCACGTTTGGGAAATCAAGGATCAATGATTTTCTAAACAGGTTAGGGTTATTTTTAGGGTTAGGTTTAGAGCAAGTTTCAGAAATAGTGTTAGCGTTAGAGTTTGTTTTGTTCAAAATTCTTTGATACTTGGGAGGATTCATCTTTTACCTAGCCTTATTATGTGCCCCAGTTTGGGGCCTTCTTTGTTCAATGGGTCGCTGTCGGGAATAGTTTGTTTTTATTGTCTCACTTCATTTTGACCTATATGGGTAAATGCAAATGGAGCTAGAAATCAGAGGGTTGGTGCTAGCTGGTTGAAACTTCACAAACTCAATCAGTTGTCTTTGGGCAATCTCCGGATTCTTCCTTTGAAAGTAGCTGTAAAATGAAGCATGCAAAACAAATTTATCCAAGATCACTTTAGGAGAAAACAGGTCAATATGCATGTAGTGAATTCTCGCCCCCAAATATTTGGTCAGATTTTTTTGATACTGTGCACAATTCATCTGTAAGCTTGCCTCTATAGTCTCCCCAAGTTTGAAACTTTTATGATGAAAGATTCTCTTAACAGGTTAGGATTAAGGTTATGGTTAGATGTAGGGCTGTTGACAGCCACAGCCGAAGCGGCCCCAGCAACATCTAGCTGATTGGCTCCTCTGCGGTGATGCTCATTGGGCTGTTTCCCTGCCCTTTCAGACCACGGAGCTCATTGGGGGACTTTTTTGGCTCCACCCATGTGACCCAGCCAATCGGCCTCAAGAGCAGGAGGATTGTGGGAGGTGGAGAGAAGCTTGTGTGGGAGAGAGAGGCTTGTGGAAAGCCGGTGGTGGCAGTTGAGGCTCTGAGTGTTTTTCCTGAGAGGCTGTTTTGTTTGGCGTGTGTGGTTCTAAAAATAAAGTTAGTTTCTTTTGACAAGTGGCTCCTGATTGTGCCCAGCCAGACTGCGGCATAGGGCAAAGGTTAGAGCTAGTGTTAGGGTTAGATTTACTTTTTTTCCACTTTTTGATAGTGGGCAAGATTCATGTTCTTTCTATTCTTAGTATACACCTCATATTTGGGCCTCCTAGGTAAAAGGAGTTGCTCTCAGGAGCAGTTTCAATTATCATGTTTCATTTCATTTTTCCCTATAGTGGTGAATGGAAATGGAGCTTGAACTCAAACAGGGTTTGTGCTAGCTGCTTGAAACTTCACACACTCAATCAATTCTCAATGTGCATTCTCTCATTTGTTCCTCGTGGAAGTAGCCCAAATCTGAAGTAGAAAGAAACAGTTTTATCTGTGAGCACTTTAGGAGCAAGCTTCAACATTTTTTTTTTCTTGATTGCTTTGATACTGTAGAGGATTCATCCTTTTACTAGCCATAGTAGGATCCCCAAGTTTGGGCCTTCAAGGTTTGCCAGTTCACTGTCAGGAACAGTTTGAATTTTTAGGTTTCACTTTATTATGTTCTATATATGTGAATGAAAATGGAGCTGTAAATTAATCAGGGTTAGTACTAGCTGCTTGAAACTTCACACACACAATCAGCTCTCTGTGGGCACTCTCTCATTTGTTCCTTGTGAAATTACCATGAACTGCAGCATGAAAAAATAATTTAAACAAGAGCACATTAGGAGAAAACAGGGAAATATGAATGTACTGAAATACCTCCCCAATTACTTTGTCAGATTTCTTTGATACTGCACAGGATTTATCTGTTAGCCTGCCCAACTTGGCTCCTTTATTTGGGGACAACTATGATAAAAGGTTCTCTAAACAGGTTAGGTTAGGTTTAGTATTAGGTTAGGGCTAGGTTTACAGCTAGTGTTTTGTCAGATTTAGTTTTGTTCATTTTTTTATACTGGGCAGGATTCAGCTTTTACATAGCCTTAGTATATTTGCTAGATTTGGGCCTCTTGGGTCAAGTGTTAGCTGTCTGGAAAAGTTGGTATTTATGTTTTCACTGTATTTTTACCTATGTGGGTAAACTTTAATGGAACTGGAAATCAAACAGTGTTGTTGCTTGCTACTTCAAACCTCACACACTCAATCAGATCTCTATGGGCATTCTCCATTTTATTCTTTGTGAAAGTAGCCCTAAGAACAAGCATGCAAAGCAACTTTATGTGAGAGCACTTTAGGAGAAAATGGAAATATGCATGTGCTGAACTACCTCCCCCAATTATTTGGTCAGATTTCTTTTATACTGTGAAAGATTCATCTGTTAGACTGCCCCACTTGGCTCCACAAGAATGGAACTTCTATGATCAAAGGTTCTCTAAACAGGTTAGGGTTAGTTTTAGGGTTAGGCTTAGGGCTAGTGTTAGAGCGACTGTTAGGGTTAGAGTGAGTTTTGTTCAAATTTCTTTGATATTGGGCAGGAGTCATCTTTTACCTAGCCTTACTATGTTCACCAGTTTTGGGCCTTCTTGGTTCAAGGTTCACTGTCAGGAACAGTTTGAGTTTTAAGGTTTCACTTCATTTGAACCTATACAGATAAATGGATATGAAGCTAGAAATCAAACAGGGTTTGTGCTAGCTGCTTGAAACTTCACACACTCAATATGTTCTCTGTGGGCACTCTGTGGTTTCTTCCTTATGAAAGTAGCTCTAAGCACAAGCATGCAATAACAACTTTATTTAAGAGCACTTTATGAGAAATCAGGGAAATATGCATGTCCTGAACTACCTCCACCCAATTATTTGGTCAGATTTTTTGATACTGCACAGGATTCATCTGACAGCTTGCTGCATTAGGTTCCCCAAGTTTAGGACTTGTATCATCAAAGCTCTATAAACAGGATAGCTTTAGGGTTAGTGTTAGAGTTAGGACTAGAGGTAGAACTAGTGTTGGGTTAGAGTTATTTTTGTTCAAATTACTTTGATACTGGGCAGGATTTCTTTTTCCTAGTCTTATTATGTTCCCCAGTTTTGGGCCTTCTAATTTCAATTGTTCACTGTCAGAAACAGTTTTTATTTTAAAGTTTCACTTCAAGTTGTCCTATATGGGTAAATGGAAATAGAGCTGGTAATCAAACACGGTCAGTTCTAGCTGCTTGAAATTTCACAAACTCAATCAGTTCTCTGTGGACACTCTCTGATTTCTTCCTATTGAAAATTTTCCAAAGCTATGGCAATGAAAAAAAAAAAAAAACATTACCCAAGAGCACTTTACGAAAAAACAGGGGAAATAGGTATGTACTGAAACACCTCCACCAATTATTTTGTCAGACTTTTTTTTTTATACTGGGAAGGATTCATCTGTTGCCTTTCCCTACTAGGCACCCCACGTTTGGGTCTTCTATTATCAAAGGTTCTCTAAACAAGTTAGGGTTAGGGTTAGGTTTAGGTTTAGGGCTAGGTTTAGAATTAGTGTTGGTGTTAGAGTTAGTTTTGTTCAAATTTCTTTGATACCAGGGGAGGATTCATCTTTTACCTAGCCTTACTAGATTCCCCATGTTTGGACCTTCTCAGTTCATGGTTTGCTGTAAGGAACAGTTTGTGTTTTAAGGTTTCACTTCATCTTGACTTATATGTGTAATTGGAAATGGAGCTGGATAACAAACAGGGTTTGGTTTCAGCTGCTTGAAACTTCAAACATTCAATAAGTTCTCTGTGGGCACTCTCTGATTTGTTCCTTATGAATGTAGCCCTCTGCTGAAGCATGCAAAGCATAGGTTTAGGGTGAGGGTGATGTATAGGGCTAGGTTTATTGTTCGGGTCAGAGTCAGGGTAAGGGTTAGATTTAGGGTTAGGGTTAGGACTCTATTTAGGGCTAAAGTTAGGGCTAGGTGTTGGGTTAGGGTTTGGTTTAAGTTAAGGTTTAGGGTTAGGGCTATGGCTCAGTTTTGTTTTAGGGCTAGGGCTAGTGTTAGGGCTAGATTTTGGATTGGTGTTACAGTTAGAGCTGGTGTTAGGATGAGTTTTAGGATTAGGGTTAGGGTTAGATTTAGGTTTAGGGTTAAATCTAGGACTAGGATTAGGGCTAGGTTGGGGTTCTGGAAGGGATAGGGTTAGAACTAGTGTTACGGCTTCGAGGAGAGTTAGTTTTAGACTTAGTACCAGGCTTGGTTTAGGGTTAGGGTTACAGCTAAATTAGGACTAGGACAAGGGCTAGGGTTATTGTTAGGGTTAGGCCTAGGGGTAGGGTTAGGTTTAGGGTTAGCATTGGGGTCAAGGTTAAGTTTAGGGGAATGGGTGGGGTATAGCTAGTTTTAAGTCTAGGATGAGGGTTAGAATTAGGATTAGGGTTAGTGTTAGTTTTCAGTGTAGGATTAAGCTAGGTTTAGGGCTAGAATGATGGCTAGGGTTTCTGTTAGGTTTAGGGCTAGGACTAGGACTAATGTCAGGTCTAGGGTTATGGTTAGGGATAATTTTAGGATTAGATTATGCCTAGGTCTAGTGAGTTATGTTTAGTGTACTGGTCAGGTTTAGAGCTAGGGGTTTTATTATGGTTAGAGTCAGGGCTGGCATTTGGTTTAGGATAAAGTTTATGGTTAAGTCTTGAATTAGTCATAGGTTTAGGTTTAGGGTTAGGGTAATGGATATGGTTAGGTTTCGGTTTCATTTAAGGTTTTGGGTAAAGTATGGGTTAGGTTTATTGATAGGATTAGGTTTAGCATTAGGGTTAGGGTTATGTTTAGTGTAATGGATAGGTTTAGAGCCCGGGTTAGGGCTAGGTTATGGTTTGGCTTAAGTCTAGGATTTTGGTTAGGTTTAGGGATAGGGCTAGGGGTTTGGTTTAGGGTAAGTATTAGCGTTAGGGTAAGTTTTAGGGTTTGGGCTAGGGTTATGGTTAGGTTAGAGTAAAGGTTAGTGTTTGAGCTAGGGTTAGAGCTAGGGCAAGGGTTAGGTTTAAGTTTAGGTTAGGGTTATGTTTTAGGTTATGGTTTGGTTTAGGGTTAGGGTTATGGCTAGGGTTTTAATTAGGGTTAGGGTTAAGTTTAGGGTAATGGATAATATTAGAGGTAGGGTTAGGGTTAGGGTTAAGGTATGGGTTAGGGCTAGTAGTAGGATCAGGTTTAGTGTAACACTTAATGTTTCAGCTATGGTTAGGGCTATTGCAAGGGTTAGGTTTTGGGTTAGGTCTAGGATTACATTTTTGTTTAAGGTTAGGTTTAGTTTTAGGGATAGGGTTATACTTAGGGTTAGTGTAAGGGTAATGGATACGGTTAGAGCTAAAGTTTGGGCTAGGATTAAAGTTAGGATTAGAGCTAGGATTAGGGTTAGGTTTTAGGTTGGGGCTAGTGCTATGTTTAGTGAAAGGGATTTCTTTGAGCTAGGGTTAGGTCTAAGACATGGGTTAGGGTTAGAGTTAGTGTTAGGGCTATGATTCAGGTTAGGGTTATGCTTAGGATTAAGTTTAGGCCTAGGATTAGGGCTAGGTTTTGTGTTAGGTTTAGGGCTAGGGTTAGAACTATGGGTAATGTAAAAGCTAGGATTATGTTTAGAGCTAGTTTTAGGGTTTGGGTTATGGTTAGGGTTTTAATTAGGGTTAAGGTTAAGTTTAGGGTAATGGATAATATTAGAAGTAGGGTTAGGATTAAGTTTTGGGTTAGGGCTAGTGTAAGGCTTAATATTTCATCTAAGGTTGGGGCTATTGCAAGTGTTAGGTTCCAGGTTAGGTCTATGGTTACATTTATGTTTAAGGTTAGGTTTTGTTTTAGGGATAGGGTTATAATTAGGGTTAGGGTAATGGTAATGGATAGGGTTAGAGCTAAAGTTTGGGCTAGGATTAAAGATAGGATTAAAGCTAGGATTAGGGTTAAGGTTTAGGATGGGGCTAGTGTTATGTTTATTGAATGGGTTTTCCTTGACCTTTTTCTCCAAGGTTATCCTTGAGGGTTAGGTCTAAGGCATAGGTTAGGGTTAGGGTTAGTATTAGGGCTATGATTAGGGTTAGGGTTATGCTTAGGACTAAGTTTAGGCATAGGATTAGGGATAGGTTTTATGTTAGGTTTAGGGCTAGGGTTAGAACTATTGGTAATGTAAGAGCTAGGGTTATGTTTAGGGCTAGATTTAGGGTTAGGGTTATCCCTAGGTCTAGTGTTAGGTTTAGGTTTTGGGTTTGGATCAGGTTTCGAGCTAGGTCTAGTGTTAGGGTCAGTGTTCAGGATAGGGTTAGGGTTAGGGTTATAGCCCAAATCAGGACTAGGTTTAGGTCTAGGCATAGGGTTAGTCTTTGGTTTATGTTAAGGGTTATTGTGAGAGCTATGGCTAGGTATTTGTTTAGCTCTAGGGCTAGAGTTATAGCAATTTTTTGGATTAACTTTAGGTCTAGGGCAAGTGTTAGGGTTAAGAATAGATATAGGGTTACTGGTAGGGCTAGTGTTAGGGTTTGGTTTAGGGATAGGGTCAGGTTTAGACCCAGGGTTAGTGTTAGGGTCAGAATAAGTGTCAGGGATAGGGTTAGAGCTAGAATGAGGGCAAGGTTTAGGACTAGTAATATGGTTAGAGTATAATTTGGGCTAAGGATTAGGGTTAGTTCTAGGGTTAGCATTAGGGTTAGGGTTATTATTAAGGTAATCGATAGAGTTAGAGCTAAGGTTATGGCTAGGGTTATGGTTACAATTAGTGCTAGTGTTAGGATTAAGGTTAGGGTTAGGGTTAAAGCTAGGGTTAGGGCAGAGATTCGGGCTAGGTTTTGGGTTCAGTCAAGGCTAGGGTTAGGGTTACCTATAATATAAGTACTAGAGTTATGATTAAGGCTAATTTTATGGTTAGGGTTCGGGCTAAGTCCAGTGTTAGATTTAGGTTTAGGGTTAGGTCTGGTTCAGTGTTAGTTTTTCTTTTTGGCTTAAAACTCAAATTAGGGCTAATGTTAGGGCTAGATGTAGGGTTAAGGTTTGGTTTATGTTAAGGGTCAGGGTTAGAGCTATGGCTTGGTTTTGTATTAGGGCTAGGGCTAGAGTTACAACTGGTTTTAGGATTAGCATTGGGGTTAGGGTTAGGGCTAGTGTTAGGTTTAGTTTAGGCTAATGGTTAGTGTTAGATTTAGATTTAAGGTTAAATCTAGGGTTAGGGCTAGGGCTAAGAAAAGGTCTAGGGTTAGGCCTTGGGTTTGAGCTAGGATTAAGTTTCCAGTAAGGGATAGTGTTAGAAGTAGATTTAGGGCAAGTGTGAGAGTTAGACTTAGTCTTAGGGTTAGGTTAGGATTAGGTTTAGGGATACGGCTAAATTAGGGCTAAGATTAGGGCTAGGATTACTGTTAGGTTTAAGCCCAGATTTAGGGTTAGGGTTATGATTAAGGCTATGTTTAGGGCTAAGATAAGGGCTAGGGTTTGTTTTAGGGTTAGGGCTAGGATTATGGCTAGGGCTAATGTCAGGTCTAGGGTTACCATTAGGGATATTTTCAAGCTTAGGTTTTTGGCTAGGTCTAGTGTAAGGGTTAGGTTTAGGGTAAGGGTCAGGTTCAGAGCTAGGGGTATTATTAGGGTCATGTTCAGAGTTAGGGTTTGGTTTACGTTTGAGTTTGGGGTTAGTGCTCATATTAGAAGTAGTTGTAGTGTTATTTTACTAATAGGGTTAGGTTTAGTTTTCAGGTTAGATTTAGGATAATAGATAGGGTTGGGGTTAGTGATCGGGTTAGTAATAGGCCTAGGGTTAGAAACAGGGTAAGGTTTATGTTTAGGGTAATGGATACAGTTAGAGTTTAGTTTAGGGCTCGGGTTATGGTTAGGATTAGGTCTTGAGTTTGGGTTAGGGTGAGGGTTAGAACTAGGGTTATGTTTAGGTTTATGTTTAGCATAAGTTTTAGGTTATGAGCTATGGGTAGGGCTAGAGCAAGGGTTAGCTTAAAGGTTAGGTCTAGGCATAGAATTACGGTAGTTTTAGGGTTAGAGTTAGGGTTAGGGCTAGGATTATCATTAGGGTTAGGGTTAGGTTTAGTGTAATGGATACGGTTAGATTTAGGTTTAGGTTTAGGGTTAGGGTTAGATTTAAGTTTCTGGTTAAGGTTAGGGCTATGGTTATGTTTCTGTTTATGGTAAGGGTTAGGTTTTGAGCTAGGGTTAGGGTTATAGCGAGTGTTAGGTTTAGAGTTAGGTCTAGGTTTATTTTTTTGGTTAGGGTTTGGGTTATGGTTAGGATTAAGGCTAGGGTTACCAATAGGTTTAAGGTTAGGTTTAGTGTATTTTGTAGGTTTAGAGCTAGGGTTAGGGCTAGGGTTAAGGTTAGGATTAGGGCTAGAGTTAGGGTTAGATTTATGGATAGTTCTAGGTTTATGTTTATGGTAAATATTAGACTTTGAGCTAGGGTTAGGACTGTGGCTAGGGTTAAGTTAGGATTAGGGCTAGGGTTTGGGTTAGGGTTATCCTTAGGGCTAGGTTAAGGCCTAGGATTGGCTCTGGGTTTTGTGTTAGGTTTAGGCCTAAGGTTAGGGCTGTCGGTAATGTAAGAACTAGGGATATGAGTAGGGCTAGTTTTAGGGTTAAGGTTATGGCTAGGTCTAGTGTTAGAATTATATTTTCAATTAGGGTCAGGTTTAGAGGTAGGCTTACTGTTAAATTCTGGTCAGTGTTCAGGTTAGAGTTAGAGTTAGGGTTATAGCCAGAATGAGGACTAGGTTTAGTTCTAGGGGTAGGGGTAGTGTTTGGGTGAGGATAAGTGTTATTGTTAGGGCTAGAACTAGGTTTTTGTTTAGGTCTAGGGCTAGAGTTAAGGCTAGATTTAGGATTAGATTTAGGTCTAAGGCTAGTGGTAGTGTTAGGTTTAGGAATAAGTTAATTGGTAGTGCCAGTGTTAGAGTTTGGTCTAGGGTTAGGGTCAGGTTTAGACCTAAGTTTAGTGTTAGTGTCAGAATCAGGGACAGGGTTAGAATTAGAGTTTGGGATAGGATTAGAGATAGAATGAGCTCTAGGGTCAGAACTATTAATGAGGTTAGGATTTTGGTTAGTCTAAAGATTAGAGATAGGTCTAGGGTTACCATTAGGGTTAGAGTTTTGCTTAGGGTAAGGGATAAGTTTAGAGGTGGGGTTAGGGTTAGAGTTAGGATAGGGTTAAATCTAGGTTTCGAGCTTGGATTAGGGCTTGTTTTTGTGTTAGGGTTAGAGCTAGGGTTAGGGCATTGGCTAATGTTAGAACTAAGGTTACAATTAGGGTTAGTTTTAGGGTTAGGTTTAGGGGTGGGTCTAGTGTTAGGGTTAGCTTTAAGGTTAGGGTGATATTTATAGCTAGGGTTAGTGTTAGGATTTGAGTCAGGGTCAGGGTTAGGGTTAAGACTCGAATTAGCGATAGGATTACTTTTAGGTTTTTGTTTAAGGTTAGGATGGGGTCTAGAGCTAGGGTGAGCATTAGGATATGAGTCTTTTTCAGGGTTAGATTTAAGGTTAGGGTTAGGAGTCAAATTTAGGGCTAGGTTTAGGTCTATATGTAGTTTTAAAGTGGTTTAAGTTAAGGTTTAGGGTTAGGGCCATTGCTCAGTTTTGTTTTACTGCTAGGGTTAGGGTTTGGGCTAGTTTTATGATTAACATTAGAGTTAGGGCTAGTGTTAGTGTTAGGCTTAGGCTTTGGTTTAGGGTTAGATTTAGAGTGAGGGTTAAAAATAGGGTTAGGGCAAGGACTAAGGATAGGACAAGCATTAGTTCTAGGTTTAGGGCTAGGTTTTGGGTTACAGTAAGGAATAGGGTTAGAACTAGTGATAGGGCTAGTGTGAGTTAGAGTTAGTCTTAGGGATTGGGTTATGGAAATGGATAAATTAGGGCTAAAATTAGGGCTATGGTTAGTGTTCAGCTTAAATATAGAGTAGGGTTTGAGTTAGTATTAAGTTTAGGATAAGGGATAATATTATAGCTAGGTTTAGAGGTAAGGTGATATTTAGAATTAAGGTTAGAGCTTTGGTTATGGTTAGGGTTATGATTAAGTCTAGGTTTAGTGCTCGGATGAGGGCTAGTGTTTGTTTTAGGGTTAGTGGTAGGAATTGGGGGTATGGTTAATTTCAGGTCTAGAATTATGATTAAAGATAATTTTTTGTTTAGCATTATGGCTACATCTAGTGTAAGGGTTAGGTTTAGGGGTAGGCTCAGGTTTCGAGCTAGGGGTGTTATTATGGACAAGGTCTGGTATAAGGTTTGGGATAGGTTAAGGTCTATAGTTAGTTAATTAGCATTATAGTTAGGGTTAAAGTAATGATAGGGTTAGTATTAGGGTCCAGGTTAGGTTTAGGGTTATGGATAGAAATAGGATTAGAGATTGTATTAGGTTTAGACCTAGGGTTAGCATTAGGATTAGGGTTATGTTTATGGTAATGGATAGGGTTAGACTAGGATTAGGGCTAGGGTTATGGTTAGGGCTTGCGTTAGGTTTAAAGCTCAGGATAGGGCTCAGATTATGGCTAGGTTTCGGGTTAAGTTAGTGCTAGTGGTAGGGTTATGGCTAATCTAAGTACTAGAGTTAAATTTAGGGCTGGTTTTAGGGTTAAGGTTAGGGCTAGGTTAAGTGTTAGGGTTAGGTTTAAGGTCAGGGTGATGTTTAGAGCTAGGGTTAATGTTAGTTTTTGTCAGAGTCAGGGTCAGAGTTAGTTTTAGGGTTCGACTTAAAACTCAAATTAAGTCTAGGGTTAGGGTAAGTGTATGGTTAGGGTTCCATTTATATTAAGGATTAGTGTTAGAGCTATAGCTCAGTTTTATTTTAGGCTAGGGCTAGGATTAGGGCTAGTTTTAGGATTAGTGTTAGGCTCAGGGCTAGTGTTTGGGTTAGGCTTAGGCTTCAGGTTAGGGTTAGATTTAGAGATAGGTGTTGATCTAAGGTTAGTGCTAGGGCTAAGGATAGGGCAAGGGTTAGGACAATGGTTAGGGCTAGTGTTAGTGTTATTGTAAGGAATAGGGTTAGAACTAGTGATAGATCTAGTGTGAGATTTAGAGTTTGTCTTATGGCTAGGTTTAGGGTTATGGTTAGGGATAGGGCTAAATTAGGGCTAGGATTATTAAATTAGCGTTAGGATTATGATTAGGATTAGGATAATGGATAGGGTTAGGGCTAAGATTACGGCTTTTGTTTGGGTTAGTGTTAGGTTTAAGTTAAGGGTTAAAGATAGTGTTAGGTTTAGGCATAAATTTAAAGTTAGTGTTAGGGTTACATTTAGTTTAAAGGGATGAGTTATAGGAAGATTGAGGGCTTGGTGAGGGTTAGTATTAGGTTTAGGGCCAGGGTTAGGGTTAGGGTTATGATTAAGGCTTGGGTTTAGGGCTAGGAAGAGAGCTAGTGTTTGTATTAGGTTTAGGCTAGTATAAGGTCTAGGGATAATGGCAGGTCTAGGGTCACAATTAGGTATACATTTAGTGTTAGGTTTATGGCTTGGTCCAGTGTAAGGGTTAGGATTAGGATAAGGGTCAGTTTTAGATCTAGGGTTATTATTAGGGTCAGAATCAAGGTTAGGGTTTGGTTTAGGTTAGGGTTAAAGTTTAGGGCTCAAATTAGCATTAGATTTATGGTTAGGATAATGACAGTGTTAGGTTTAGGGTTTAGTTGTGGTTTAGTGTAATGGATAGGGTTAGGTTTAGGCCTAGGCTTAGCATAAGGGTGAGGGTTATCATTAGGGTAATGGATAGAGTTAGATCTAAGTTTAGGGCTAGCATTATGTATAGGATTATGGCTTATGTTTGGGTTAGTGTTAGGTTTACGTTAAGGGTTAAAGGTAGGTAAACACTCTGATTAAGGCTAGGTTTTGGGTTAGGTTAGGGCTAGGTTTAAGACTATGGCTAATGTACAAAGTAAGGTTATGGTTAGCGCTAGTTATAAGGTTAGGGTTAAGGCTAGGTCTAGTGTTAGGTTTAGATTTATGGTTACAATGATTTTAGAGCTAGGTTTAGTGTTAGGGTCAGAGTCAGGGTCAGGGTTAGTTTTCAGCTTAGTGTTAGGACTAGAATTAGGGATAGGGTTAGGGATAGGGTTAGGGCTAGGTGTAAGGTTAGGGTTTGGTGTAGGTTAAGGGTTAGGATTAGGGCTATGACTCAGTTTTGTTTTAGGGTAGTGCTAGGGTTAGGGCTAAGATTTGGTCTAGGTTTAGGGTGATGGTAAGGGAAAAGGTTTGAATTACCCTGTAGGTCTAAGGCAAGAGTTATAGTTAGTCTTAAGGCTAGGGTTATGTTTAATGTTAGGTATAGATTAAGGTCTAGGGTTAGGGATCAAATTAGCGTTAGGATTATGATTAGGATTAGGATAATGGATAGGGTTAGCATTATGGATAGGGTTAGGGCTAAGATTACGGCTAGGGTAGTGTTAGGGCTAGGCCTAAGTTTCGAGGGAGGGTTAGGATTAAGGCTAGTTTTAGATCTTGGATTAGGACAAGTGTTAATGTTATAGTTAGGCCTAGGGGTAGGGCTGGGTTTAGTGTTAGGGTTTGGATTAGGGTAATGGATGAGATTATACCTAGTTTTAGATATAGGGTGAGGGTTAGAATTAGGGATAGGTTTAGGGTTAGGGTTATGATGAAGGCGAGGATTATGTCTAGGATGTGGGTTAAGGTTTGTGTTAGGGTTAGGACTAGGATTAGAGCTAGGACTAATGTCAGGTCTAGGGTTAGTTTTAGGATTAGGTTTACATCTAGGTCTATTTTAAGGCTTAGGTTTATGGTTAGGGTCAGGTTTAGAGCCTGGGGTATTATTAGGATCAGGGTTAGGTTTTAGCATAGGTTATGGTTTATGGTTAGAACTCGAATTAGCCTTAGATTTATTGATAGGTTAACGATAGTTTTAGGTTTAGAATTCAAGTTAGGTGTAGGGTAATGGATAGGGTTAGGGATGGTTATAGGATTAGGGTTTCGCCTAGGGTTAGCATTAAGGTTAGATTTATACTTAGAGTAATGGATAGGGTTAGTGCTAGGTTTAGGGCTTGGGTTATGCTTAGGATTCGGTCTAAGGTTAGGCTTAGGCTTAGGTTTAGGGCTATGGTTAGCGTTAGGGTTAGCTTTAGGGTTAAAGATAGGGTAGGGCTTGGATTAAGGCTAGGTTTTGTAATAGATTAGGGCTATGGCAAATTAAGAACTTATTATGATTAGGGCTAGTTTTAGGGTTAATGTTAGGGCTAGGTATAGTTTCAGGGTAAGGGTGATGTTTAGAGCTAGGTTTAGTGTTAGTGTCAGGGTCAGTGTTCAGATTAGGATTATGGTTAGAATTAAAGCCAGAATTAGGACTAGGGTCAGGTCTAGGGGAAGAGTTAGTGTTTGGCTTAGGCTAATGATTATTATCAGGTCTAGGTCTAGGTTTTTCTTTAGGTCTAGGGCTAGAGTTATGGCTAGATTTAGGATTAGGTTTAGGTTTAGGTTTAGGGCTAGTGTTAGGGTTAGGTTTAGGTATAAGGTTACCGGGAGGGCTAGCATTAGAGTTTGGTTTAGGGATAGGTTCAGGTTTAGACCTACGATTAGTGTTAGGGTCAGAATAAGGGTCAGGGTTGGGTTAGGGTTTGGGTTATGGTTAGAGCTAGAATGAGGGCTAGGGTTAGGACTAGTAATAGGATAAGGTTTTGGGTTAGGTTAAAGATTAGGGTTAGAATTAAGATTAGAATTAGTGTTAGGGTTTGGTTTAGGGTAAGGGATAGGGTTAGAGCTAGGGTTAGAGCTCAGATTAGGGCTAGTTTTTGTGTTAGGATTAGGGCTAGGGTTAGAGTAACAGTTAATGTAAGAACTAGGGTTACAATTAGTGTTAGTTTTAGGGTTATGGTTAGGGGTTAGACCTTTAGTGTTAGGATTAGGTTTAAGGTTAGGGTGATATTTAGAGCTAGTGTTAGTTTTAGATTAATAGTCAGGGTCAGGGTTAGTTTTAAGGTTAGAGTTAGGACTCAAATTATGGCTAGGGTTACTGTAAGTGTTTGGTTTAAAGTTAGGATAGTGTTTAGAGCTAGCGTGAGTGTTAGGATATGAGTCAGAGTCAGGGTTAGTATTAAGGTTAAGGTTAGTACTCAAATTAGGGCTGGGGTTAGGTCTAGGTGTAGTGTTAGGATTTGGTTTAAGTTAAGGTTTAGTTTTAGGGCTATTGCTTGGTTTTGATTTACTGCTAGGGTTAGGGCTAGGGCTAATGTTTATGTTAGGCTTAGGCTTAGGGTTAGTGTTAGTTTTAGAATTAGGGATAGATCTAGGGTTATAGCTAGGAATAAGGACAGGAAAAGCTATATGGCTAGGGTTGGAGCTAGGGTTGGAGCCAGGTTTGGGCTTACAGTAAGGGATAGGGTTAGAACTAGGGATAGGGCTAGTGTGAAAGCTAGAGTTAGTCTTAGGGCTAGGGTTAGGGTTAGGGATAGTGTTAAATTAGGGCTAGAATTGGGGCTAGGGTTATTGTTCAGCTTAGGCCTAGCATTATGTTTAGAATTAGGGTTAAGTTTAGGGTAAGGATTGGCATTATAGCTAGGTTTAGAGTTAGGGGGAGGGTTAGAATTATAGTTAGGCCTATGGTTAGGGTTAGGGTTATGATTAAGGCTGGTTTTAGGGCTAGGATGAGGGCTAAGGTTTGTTTTAGGGTAGGGCTAGCATTAGGACTTTGACTAATATCAGGTCTAGGGTATTGTTAAAATAGTTTTAGGGTTAGGTTTATGGATACAGGTAGTGTAAGGGTTATGTTTAGTTTTAGGTCAGGTTTAGAGCCAGGGGTATTTTAGGGTCAGAGCATTGATTAGGGTTCGGTATAGGTTATAGTTTAAATTTAGGGCTTGAATTATCATTAAGGTTAGGGTTAGGGTAATGATAGGTTGAGGTTTAGGGTTTAGGTTTGGTTTAGGGTAATGAATAGGGTTAGGATTAGGGATAGGGTTAGGTTTAGGCCTAGGGTTCACAATAGTGTTAGGGTTATAATTATGGTGATAGATATGGTTTTAGCTAGGGTTAGGGCTAGGGTTATGGTTATGATTAGCACTAGGTTAGGGTTAGCATTAGGGTTAAAGCTTGGGTTAGGGCTTGAATTAGGACTAGGTTTTATGCTAAGTTAGTCCTAGGGTTAGGGTTATGGCTAATGTAAGTACCAGGGTTACATTTAGGGCTAAATTTAGGTTTAGGGTTGGGGCTAGGTCTAGTGTTAGGTTTAGGTTTAGGGTCAGGATAATGTTTAGAGGTAGAGTTAGTGTTATGGTCAGATTCAGGGTCAGGGTTAGTTTTAGGGTTCAGCTTAAAACTCAAATTAGTCATAAGTTTAGGGTTAGGCATAGGGTTTGGTTTAGGTTAAGGGTTAGGTTTAGGGCTATGTCTGGATTTTGTTTTAGGGCTAGGGCTAGGATTAGGGCTAGTTTTAGGATTAGCATTAGGGTTAGAGCTAGTGTTAGGTTTAGGTTTAGGCTTAGGATTAAAGTTAGATTTAGATTTAGAGTTAAATCTAGGTTAAGGATAGGGCTAAGGATAGGGCTAGGGTTAGAGCTAGGATTATTGTTCCAGTAAGGGATAGTGTTAGAACTAGGGATGGGGCATGGGTGAGAGTTAGAGTTAGTCTTAGGGCTAGGGTTAGGGCTAAGGTTAGAGATAGGCATAAATTAGGGCTAAGATTAGGGCTAGGATTAGTGTTAGGGTAAGGCCTATGGATAGGGTTAGGGTTAGGATTAAGGCTAGATTTAGGGCTAGGATAAGGGTTGGGGTTTGTGTTAGGGTTAATTCTAGGATTAGGGCTAGTTCTAATATCAGGTCTAGGATTACGGTTGGGTTTAGATTTAGAATGTTTTATGGCTAGGTCTAGTGTAAGGGTTAGGTTTAGGGTAAGGGTCAGGTTTAGAGCTAGGGTAATTATTAGGGTAAGGTTCAGGGTTTGAGTTTGTTTGAGGTTAGGGTTTAGGGTTAGGGCTCTAATTAGCTTTAGGGTCAGGGTTAGGGTAATGATAGGTTTTTGTTTAGGGTTCAGTATATGTTTATGGTAATTGATAAGGTTAAGGTTAGCGATAGGGTTATGGTTAGGTCTAGAGTTAGCATTAGGGTAAGGGTTATGGTTAGGAGAATAGATATGGTTACAGCTAAGTTTAGGGCTAGGATTATGGTTAGAAATAGGTCTTGAGTTAGGGTTAGGGTTAGGGTTAAGATCTAAGGTTAGGTTTAGGGTTATGTTTAGTGTAAGGGTTGGGTTTTGAGCTAGGTTTAGGGCTAGGGTGAGGGTTAGGTTTAGGGTTAGGTCTAGGGATAAGATTACAGTACCATTAGGGTTAGGGTTAGGATTAGGGCTATGGTCATCATTAGGGGTAGTGTTAGGGTTAGGGTAATGGATACGATTAGATGTAGGTTTAGGTTTATGGTTAGAGTTAGATTGAGGGTTAGGCTTAGGGTTATGGCTATGGTTATGGTTAGGTTTATGGTAAAGGTAAGTGTTTGTGTGAGGGTTAGGTCTATGGTGAGGGTGAGGTTTAGGGTTAGGTCTAGGATTAGTTTTCTGGTTATGTTTGGGTTTAGGGTTAGGCCTAGGGTTATCAATAGAGTTAGGGTTATGTTTAGGGTAATGGGTATCTTTAGAGCTAGGTTTAGTGCTAGAGTTAAGGTTAGGATTAGGGCTAGGTTTAGGGTTAGATTTAGGGATAGATGTAGGTTTATATTTAGGGTAAGGGTTAGGTTTTGAGCCAGGGTTAGGACTAAGGCGAGGGTTAGGGTAGGGTTAGGGCTACGGTTTGTGTTAGGGTTACGCCTAAGGCTAGGTTTATGTTTAGGATAAGATCTAGGTTTTGTGTTAGGTTTAGGCCTAGGGTTAGGGCTATGGGTAATATAAGAGCTAGGGTTATGATTAGGGCTAGTTTTAGGGTTAGAGTCATGGCTAGGTCTAGTGTTAGGTTTAGATGTTGTTTAGGCTCAGGTTTAGAGATAGTTTTACTGTTAAAGGCAGGGTCAGTGTTCAGGATAGAGTTAGGGTTAGGGTGAAAGCCAGAATTTGGACAAGGTTAGGTTTAGGGGTAAGGTTAGTGTTTGTTTTAGGTTAAGGGTTATTGTTAGTGCTAGGACTAAGTTTTTGTTTAGGTCTAGGGCTAGAGTTATCACTAGATTTAGCATTAGGTTTAGGTCTAGGGCTAGTGTTAGGCTTAGGTTTAGGTATAAGTTTACTATAAGGCTTGTTTCAGGGTTCAGTTTAGGTTTAGGTTCAGGTTTAGACGTATAATTAGTGTTACTGTCAGAATAAGGGTGAAGATTAGGGTTAGGTTTGTGGTTAGATTTAGAGCTAGAATGAGTGCTAGGGTTAGGACTAGTAATAGGGTTAGGGTTTGGGTTAGGGTAAGGATTAGGATTAGGACTAGGGTTAGCATTATGGATAGGGTTTGGCTTAGGGTAAGGGATACGATTAGGGATAGAGTTAGGTTTAGGTTTAGGACTAGGGTTTGGGTTAGGGTTTGAATTAAATCTAGTGTTAGGGCTCAGATTAGGGCTATTTTTTGTGTTACGGTTAAGGCTAGAGTTCAGGCTAAGGCCAATGTAAGAACTAGGTTTACGATTAATGTTAGTTTTAAAGATAGGATTTGGGCTGGTCTAGTGTTAGCATTAGCTTTAGGGTTAGGGTGATATTTAGAGCTTTGATTAGTTTTAGGCCTAGGACTTGAATTAGAGCTAGGGTTATGGCTAGTTGTACGATTAGGGTTTGGTTTAGGTTAAGGTTTAGGGTTAGAGCAATGGCTCGGTTTTGTTTTAGGGCTAGGGCTAGGGTTAGGGCTAGTTTTAGGATTAGAAATGGTATTAGGGCTCATCGTACGGTGAGGTTTAGGCTTAAGTTTAGGATTAGATTTCGAGTTATGGTTAGATCTAGTGTTAGGTATGGCTACGACGAGGGCTAAAGTTAGGGCTAAGGTAACAAATAGGGTTAGAAATAGAAATAGGGCTAGGGTAAGAGTGAGTTAGTCTTAGGACTAGGGTTAGGGTTAGGGTTAGGGGTAGGGCTAAATTAGGGCTAGGATTAGCGCTAGGGTTAGTGTTAGTGTTAGGCCTATGGTTAACGCTAGGGTTAGAGGTTTGTAATTGTTAGGGTTAGGGTTAGTTTTAGGGGATGTGATGGGGTTATAGTTAGGTTCACGGCTAGGTCGAGGGTTAAAATTTGGGATAGAGCCAGGGTGAGGGTTTGGATTAGGATTAAGGCTAGGTTTAGGGCTAGGATGAGGGCTAGGTTTTGTGTTAGGGTTAGGGCTAGAATTAGGGCTAGGACTATTGTCAAGTCTGGAGTTATGGTTAGGGTTAGGTTTATGGCTAGGTCTAGTGTAAAGGTTAGGTTTAGGGTAAGGGTCAGGTTTAGAGCTAAGTGTATTATTAGGATCAAAGTCCAGGTTAGGGCTTACTTTAGGTTAAATTTTAGGGTTAGGGCTCAAATTAGCATTAGGGTTAGGTTTAGAGTAATGAATAGGATTAGGTTTAGGGTTCAGGTATAGAGTAATGTATACTGTTAGTTTTAGGGATAGTGTTAGCTTTAGGCCTAGGTTTAGCATTTGGGATAGGCTTATGTGTAGGGTAATGGATAGAGTTAGTGCTAGTGTTAGAGATTGGGTTAAGGTTAGGATTAGGACTAGGGTTAGGGTTATGCCTAGGGCTAGTGTTCGGGTTAGGTTTAGGTTAAGTGCTTATGGTTAGGGCTATGGCGAGGTTTAGGGTTAGAGTCAGGGCTATGTTTAGAATTAGGGTTAGAGTTAGGCCTATGGTTAACATTAGTGTTAGGGTTATATTTAAGGTAATGGATAGAATTTGAGGTAGGATTTGTGCTATGGTTACAGTTAGGATTAGGGCAAGTGTTAGGGTTAGTTTTAGGGTTACATTTAGGGTAAGAGTTAGAGTTTGAGCTAAGGTTAGGGCTAGGCAAGTTGAGGGTTAGGGCTAGGTCTAGGGTTAGTTTTATGCTTACAGCTAGTTTTAGTGCTACATTTAGGGCTAGGTTTTGGGGAAGGTTTATGGCTAGTGTTAGGACTATGGGTAATGTAAGAACTAGGGTTATTGTTATGGCTAGTTTTAAGGTTAGGGTTATGGATAGGTCTAGTGTTAGGGGTATGTTTAGTATTAGGATAAGGTTTAAAGCTATGGTTTGTGTTAGGGTAAGGGTCAGTGTTCAGGATAGCTTTGTATTTACGGTTAGCAGCCCAATTTTACTAGGGTTAGGCTAATGTCAGTTTGGGTTACACTTAGGGATAGTGTTAAGGTTAGGTTTATGTCTAGGTCTATTGTAGGGTCAGGTTTTGGAAAAGGGTCCGGTTTAAAGCTACGTGTATTGTTAGGGTAAGTGTTTTGTTTAGGGTTTGGTTTAGGTTATGGTTTAGGTTTAGGGCTTGATTTAGCATTAGGGTTATTGATTGGGTTAGAGTAATTAATAAAGTTACGTTTATTGTTCAGGTTAGTTTTAGGAAATGGATAGGGTTAATGTTAGAGATAGGTTTAGAGTTAGGCCTAGGGTTAGAATTTGGATTACGCTTATGTTTAGGGTAATGTATAGGTTTAGGGCTAGGGTTATGGTTAGGATTAGGGCTAGGGTTAAGGTTAAGCCTAGGTTTGTTGCCCCCCATGACAAGGTTACGTGGGAGACCAGCCTGTCGTCTCTGAAGCACCAGCTGTCAGAACCGCCCTCCAATAGATGTAGTGAAGTGCACTAGACCAGCTAGTGTCTCCTGGGCTGAGCGAGAGGGTAAATATCATGACCCGGCCTGCCATCCAACCTGGCTCACACACTCACACCGAATCTGGAGATGAGTCAACCGTAAAGGTGCAATAATCTCAAATTTATTGTGCCAGGGACAAGGTTATATAGTGATAGGAAGGAGTAAGAAGAGACAGTAGTGAGAACAAATAAGGAGTAGTTACATCACTATCACTAATGGGCCTAGGCAGATTTCAGATTAAACCATTAGGTGGGTCTAAGGTCAAAATCCCGTGCGCGGGCTAAAAGCCAGTGAACGCCAATCCAGCCAGGTCACATACATGGAAATGCTAACCGATGAGGCCACCTCAGCCAACACCCAGTAATGGCTGCGGTTCCAAGGGAGGTAAAATGTCCCAATATAGGGTTAGTGTTAGGGTTAGGTTTAGGGTAAGTGTTAGAGTTTGAGCTATGTTTAGGGCCAGGGCAATGGTTAGTTTTAGTGTTACATTTAGGTTTAGGTTTAGGGTTAAGTTTAGAGCTAGGTTTAGCATTAGGGTTAGGGTTATGTTTAGGGTAATGGATAGAGTTAGAACTAGGGTTTGGCCTTGGTTATGGTTAGGATTAGGTCTAGGGTTAGGGTTAGGGTTAGGTCTAGAGTTATATTTGGGTAAGGGTTAGTGTTTGAGCTAGGGTTAGGGTTAAGGCAAGAGTTAGGGTTAGGGTTAGGTCTAGGGTTAGAGTTAGGTTAGCTTAGAGCTAGGTTTTGTGTGAGGTTTAGGGCTAACGTTAGGGCTATAGGTAATGTAAGACCTAGATTTAGGGTTATGGCTAGGTCTAGTGTTAGTGTTATGGCAAGATTTTGGGTTAGCATAAAGTTTATAGCTAGGATTTGTGTTACAGGAAAGGACAGTGTTTGGGTTAGGGTTTTGGCCAGAATTAGGACTAGGTTTAGGTCTAGAGGTAGAGGTAGTGTTTGGATTAGGTTAAGGGTTATTGTGAGGGCTAAGGCTATGTGTTTGTTTAGGACTAATGCTAGAATTATGGCTAGATTTAGGATTATGTTTTTATCTAGGCCGAGTGTTAGGGTTAGGTTTAGGTATAGGGTTACCCATAGGGCTAGTGTTAGGGTTCAGGTTAGGGTTTGGGTCAGGTTTAATCCTAGAGTTAGAGTTAGGGTCAGAATAAGGGTGAGGGTTAGGGTTAGGATTTGGGTTAGGGTTAGAGCTAGAATGAGGGCTAGGGTTAGGACTAGTAATAGAGTAAAGTTTTGGGGTAGGCTAAGGATTAGGATTAGTACTAGGGTAGCATTAGTGTGAGGGTTTGGCTTATGGTAAGGGATAGGTTTAGAGCTAGGGTAATGGCTAGTGTTAGGGTTAGGTATATGTCTAGGTTAAGGTTAGGGTTACATTTGAAGCTAGGTTTAGGTCTCAGATTAGAGCTAGGTTTTCTGTTAGCACAGGGCTATGACTAATGTAAGAACTGGTGTTACAATTAGGGCTAGTTTTAGGGTTAGGGTTAGGGCTAGGTCTAGTGTTCGGGTTAAGTTTAGTGTTAGTGTGATGTTTAGAGCTAGGGTTATTGTTAGGGTCTGAGTCAGGGTCAGGGTAAGTTGTAGAGTTAGGGTTAGGACTCAAATTAGGACTAGGGTTAGGGCTAGGTATAAGCTTAGGTTTTAGTTTAGGTTAAGGATTCGCTTTAAGCCTATGACTCAGTTTTGTTTGAGTGCTAGGGCTAGGGTTAAGGCTAGTTTTCCAATTAGCATTAGGGTTAGGGCTAGTGTTAGGATGAGGTTTAGGCTTAGGGTTAGAGTTTTATTTAGGATTAGGGTTAGGTCTAGGTTTAGGGCTAGGGCGAAAGTAGGAATGGGGTTGGGACTAGGGTTAGGACTAGGGTTTGTGTTATGGTAAGGGATATATTTAGAACTAAGGTTAGTGCTAGGGTGAGAGTAAGGGTTAGGGTTACAGTTAGGGTTAGGTTTAGGACTAAATTTGTGCTAGGATTAGTGCTAGGGTTAGTGTTAGGGATAGGCCTACGTTTAGGGCTAGGGTTAGGTTTAGGATTAGTGTAAGGTATGATGTTATAAGGTAAGGTTATGATGTTATAGCTAGGTTTAGGGCGAGGGTCAAAATAGTGTTAGGGCTAGGGTTAGGGCTAGGGTTAAGATGAAGGCTAGGTTTAGGGCTAGGATTAGGGCTAGGTTTAGGTCTAGGATTAGGGTTAGATTTTATGTTAAGGTTAGGGTTAGAATTAGTTCTAGGGCTAATGTCAGGTCTAGGTTTATGGTTAGGGTTAGTTTTAGGGATAGATTTATTGCTAGTTCTTGCCGTAGTCTGGCTGGGCACAATCAGGAGCCACTTGTCAAAAGAAACTAACTTTATTTTTAGAACCACACATGACAAACAAAATAGTCTCTCAGGAAAAACCCTCAGAGCCTCAACTGCCACCACCGGCTTTCCCCAAGCCTCTCTCTCCCACACAAGCTTCTCTCCACCTCCCACAATCCTCCTGCTCTTGAGGCCGATTGGCTGGGTCACGTGGGCGGAGCCAAAAAAGTCCCCCAATGAGCATCTCCGTGGTCTGAAAGGGCAGGGAAACAGCCCAATGAGTATCACCGCAGAGGAGCCAATCAGCTAGATGTTGCTGGGGCCGAGGAGCCAATCAGCTAGATGTTGCTGGAGCCGCTGTGAGCCAATCATCAGCCAGCAGCTGGAAGTTTGCTGGCAGCTGGAAGTTTGCTGGGGCCCCTTTGGCTGTGGCTCTCAACATCTCCCCCTCTCTGTTTAAACAACAAGCATGTGGCTTAGGGACCGTGCCTGTTAGGCAGTCCAATTCAACATATGGTCCTTACCCGTCATCGGATGAACTGACATCTAGGCGTCAGCCTCCTGTCTTAGGTTGGTACCACTGCAATTGGATCATACCCGTCACTGACTACCGGTCCAGCATACAGCCATACTTGTGGATAGGCCTTTGCACCTGTGGGGGGGTGAGGTTCTTTGCCTCACCTCTGTTGGCCCCCAAATTTTATACCATCACTATTAGAGGAGGATGCAAAATGCCATGACATTAAGCCAATTGAGGGCTCCTTTGAAAAATTGTACCACCGGTGACACCATCAGCAAAAATACCCCAACACTACCACAAGTCGCTGCACCAACAGATAGTTCACAATGCATACAGGTGAGCTCACAATGTGTCCAGGCAAGTTCTGCAAGCAGTTCAGTGATGGCTATTGTAGAAGCTGTAGATTGGTTTTATCTTTGACTTCACCACCACTGGGATGAAGATAGGAATTCTGGCAATAATGGCTAAAGAAAAAACTATGTAACATTCCAGAAGGCACTAAAAGAAAACAATTTTCTTAACAATTTACATTGTCTTCACCGGCACTGGGATGAAGATAGGAATTCTGGCAATAATGGCTAAAGAAAAAATTGTGTAACACTACAGAAGGCACTAAAAGAAAACAATTTTCTTAACAATTTACATTATCTTTAAGAGAATTATTAAATATAATGAAAAGGAAAGGTGAAAGTAAACAAACAGATCTGTTAACCTTCTTTTTTGTTTACATATTAAAACAATCCTCAACAGTTGTTTACCCAATTTAAATTAAACCATATAAATCACGTGAAAAAAAAAATATTTGGATCCATTTTATCATGAGCGCTCATCATATATGATATATGGACATACGTACATTCAAACATATAACACAAAACACAAGTGTGCACACATAATATAATACATACAACACATAACATTATAGTAAAGGCCTTATAACTTTTTACAGGTGAAATCTCCTTTGCAATGTTTAAAAACTCTATAGTCAAAAAATAGAACTGATCAGCAAAACATTAACCTAGGTCTGTATGAGCTCAAAAAACAAAATAGAACTTCATGATATGGCAAAGGGCAATAATAAAATAGATATTGAAAAAAGCATCCTGGTTCTGTTGCAGATGTAAGAATAGCCAAACTGGAGTTTTGGATATCAGTTCTTATGGATTTGAGCCAAATCATCTTCTTTTTGGTCTGTAGAAATCGCTTTAGTTAATCTTTCTGGAATCCAAATCGGCTGCTGTTCTCCCTGAGGAAACACATAAACAGACCCCCGACTCCAGACAATCACTGGGTCAGGACCTTGGTTAATCTCTCTGGAATCCAAATCGGCTGCTGTTCTCCCTGTGGAAACACACAAACAGACCCCCGACTCCAGACAATTACTGGGTCAGGACCTTTCCATTGTCCTGTTAGAATATCCTTCCAAAGTACCTTGGGCTTATGTACATTTTTTGGACACATATGCCTTTCCGCAGCACTAAGTCCTGATGAATCCAAATTTAAAAAGTTTAGAGTAAAAAGGGTTATTTTAAGTTTATCTTTGGGGAATATATACCCCTTCCCAATTCCCTCTTTTTGCTTTAATAAGTACATTTTAATAGTTTGATGAGCTCTTTCAACTATGCCTTGTCCCTGTGGATTGTATGGGATTCCTGTTATATGAGTAATGCCAAATGTTGAGCAAAATTGTTTAAAAGAGGTAGAAGTATAACCAGGGGCATTATCTGTTTTTAACTGTTTTGGAACACCCACAGTGGCAAAATTTTGTAAGCAATGAGCTATAACATCTTTAGTTTTTTCTCCGGCATGAAGGGAGCCCATCAAAAATCCAGAAGAAGTATCAACTGTAACATGCAAATATTTTAATTTTCCAAATTCTGGCAAGTGTGTGACGTCCATCTGCCAAATATGGTTAGGTATCAATCCTCTAGGATTGACTCCAAGATTAACTTGTGGTAAAAAGGTCACACAATTTTGACATTGTTTTATTATTTGTCTAGCTTGTTCCTTAGTTATTTTAAAACGCTTTTGTAAAGTATTAGCATTGACATGGAACTTTTTATGAAAATTTATAGCTTCTTCTAGTGTAGAGAAAATATGTATGTCATGTGTAGTTTTATCTGCTAAATCATTGCCCAAACTAAGGGCTCCAGGCAATCCTGTATGTGCCCTGATATGTCCTATAAAGAATGGATCTTTTCTGTCCCAGATTAGACTTTGTATAGTGGAAAGCAAAGAGAAAACAGTAGAAGAAGGGGAAATCCTACCAGCATCTTCAAGAGATACTATAGCATTAACTACATACTGACTATCAGAAAATAAATTAAATACAGAATCTTTAAACATCACAAAAGCTTGTAAAACTGCATTAAGCTCTACCTTTTGAGCTGATTGTTTGGGTACTAAAAATGTAAACGTTTGATCAGGGGTAACTACTGCTGCTGTACCATTATTTGACCCATCAGTGAATATATTTGGAGCATTCATGATAGGTGTTTTTCTTGTCATTTTTGGAAAAATTACAGGATGCAATGACCAAAAAGACAATAAAGGATTAGATGGTAAGTGGTTATCAAATGAAACATTAGATTTGCACATGATTATTGCCCAAGTATTTAACTCATTAGCTAACTCATCAATTTGATTCATAGTATATGGAGTAATAATTTTATTGGGAGAAATTCCAAACACTCCCTTTGCTGCTTTTATTCCTTTGAGTATTAATTGTCCTACAGCCTCAGGATACCTAGTAAGAATAGTGTTAGGAGAATAAGATAAATGTATCCATAATAATGGACCTTCTTGCCAAAATACTCCTGTAGGAATATTTTTTGTTGGTAGTACAATAAATAATAAAGGCAAACTTATATCAATTCTATCCAAATGCATATTTTCCATATATGTTTCAATGATTTTTAATGCCTTTCTTGCTTCAGGCGTTAACATTCGGGGTGAATTTGGATCTGATGGACCTTTTAGGATATCAAATAAAGGTCCCAACTCTCCTGTTGGTATACCTAAATAAGGCCTTATCCAATTTATGTCTCCTAATAACTTTTGAAAGTCATTAAGTGATTTGAGTTGATCTACTCGTATTTGAATTTTTGGTGGACGGACCATGGTTGAGGATAATAGAACTCCTAAATAATTAATTGGAAAATTTAATTGTACTTTATCTATTGCTATCTCTAGATTATAATTTTTTAATAAGTTTGTAAGTGTGGCATAACATTCTAGCAATGTGTTTTTATCTTTGTGTGCTAATAATACATCATCCATATAGTGAAATATTTGTAGTTCAGGATTTTGATTTCTAAGTGGCTGGATTACTTTGTTAACATAAATTTGACACATAGTTGGGCTGTTAGCCATCCCTTGAGGGAGTACTTTCCATTCATATCTCTGATCAGGACCTTCATGATTCAGTGCAGGGATAGTAAATGCAAAACGTGGACTATCCTCAGGATGAATTGGAATTGAAAAAAAACAATCTTTAATATCTATAACTAAAACATACCAGGTTTTTGGCAAAGCAGACAACTGAGGAATCCCTGATTGAGCAGGTCCCATAATAACCATCTCATTATTAATGGCTCTTAAATCTTGCAATAATCTCCATTTACCAGATTTCTTTTTGATGACAAAAATGGGAGTATTATGGGGAGATACAGAAGGTTGTATATGTCCTTCTGCTAATTGTTGTTTGACCAGGTCATGGGCTGCTTGTATCTTTTCTTTAGTCAGGGGCCACTGAGGAACCCATACTGGTCTTTCTGATTTCCAAGTAATTTTTATTGTCTCAGTGGCCCTTTCTGAAAATCCAACCCATGTCTGTCTGTTCCTTGATCTATTTGTATTGGTGCTGCTATACCTTGTTCTTGTTTTTCTAATCTTTTTCCTTCCCTAAAACCTTGTCTAGTCATAATAGTGGGTGCATTTTGGTTGATGTTATTTGTTAATGTCAAACCTAATTGATCTAGGACATCTCGTCCCCATAAATTTATAGGAAGATGATCCAATACATATGGCTGTATAGTTCCTTCACATCCTTCAGGATCCTTCCAATCTAATACCATTGCACTTCTATGGGGATTAGTCGCCACTCCTAGGCCTCGAAGCGTTTGAGTGGCTTGTTGTAATGGCCAATGTTTTGGCCATTCTTGACGAGAGATGATGCTAAGGTCTGCACCTGTATCCAGTAGCCCATTAAATTCATGTCCTTGAATATTTAGTTTTAGCATGGGGCGAGAATCTAAATTTAAAGAAAGCATAGCCCAATCTACACCTGTGGAGTCTAATCCCTTGGAACCTCTTTCTACAGTACGACTGGAAAATTTATCATGTAGGCTGGGTATTATTAGTAACTGTGCTATTCTATCTCCTGGTGAAATTACTGATATACCCTTTGGAGAACTGGCTATAATTTTCATTTCACCTTCATAATCGGGATCAATTACCCCAGGACTTATCATAAGTCCTTTTAGAGTAGAAGAGCTGCGTCCCAATAATAAGCCTACTGTTCCTTTGGGAAGAGGTCCTTTCACCCCTGTGGGAATGATTTGAACTCCCATCTCTGGAGTTAGTACTGCTCTGGCGGAGGCGCAGATGTCCAACCCTGCGCTCCCTCTGGTTTGTCTGATGAGGGATCTGATGGACAATGTGTCCTGGGCACTACCCTGATGGGGTTGCTGGGTTCCTCCAGTGCTCCGTATATTTGTGGTTATGGGCCCCGGAGCATTGGGCCCCCCTGTCCATTTTATGGCAATGGAGCCCAATGCCTTTCTCCACGATATCGTGGATAAACACCTGGTCCTTGTTCGTTTTTTGATAATGGAGTACCCTCTATGGTGGTTTGAGAACGGCATTCATTAGCCCAATGTCTCCCTCTACGGCATCGTGGGCAAATACCTGGTATTCTACTCCTTTGATACCTAGTTTTGTTAAACCCTCCTCCAATGGGGCAATTCCTTTTAAAATGTCCTGTTTGTTCACAATTGTAGCATGTTCTTGGCCTGGCATCTAAAGCCTGTTTTACTGCAGCTGCCACAATTTGCCCTTGTTCATTAATGTCTCTGGCATCTAAAGCCTGTTTTACTGCAGCTGCCACGACTTGCTCTTGTTCATTAATGTCTCTACATAATTTAATATATGTGTTTAAATCTTCATGTTTCCATGGTCTAATGATATCTCTGCACCAACGATTCGCTTGCTCATAAGCCAGGTGTTTTAGTAATGGCATTGCTTGTTCTGTATTCCCAAAAACTCTGGTAGCTGTTTGAATAAGCCTATCTACAAATTCAGCATAAGGTTCATTAGCTCCTTGTATTACCTTAGATAATTGACCTTGTAAACCTCCATGTCCTTGTAAAGTCTTCCATGCCTTAATTGCATCTGCAGCAATTTGTGCGTATACGCCAGCATCATATGCAATTTGTTGCTGCTGATCCTCATAAGGTCCCTTTCCTAACAACATATCTAGATTTCTCTGAGGATAACCAGCTGCTGCATTTCGCCTAGCCGTCTCCTTGCAAAATTCCTCATTGGCAACCTTCCATAACAGGTATTTTCCTCCATTTAGCACAGCTTTACACATATTAGCCCAATCTGCTGGCGTCATGTTCAAGTTGTTAATGGATTCGACCATGCTTACAGTGAAGGGTGCTTGAGGACCATAGGTTGTTACAGCCTCTTTTAGCTGCTTCACTGTTTTGAAATTTAAAACTTGGTAAAATCGCTGCCCTCCTGCCACAAATACAGGGCATGTTAATATTTGAGACCTTGTCTCAGGATCCCAACTATCAACTGCGGGGGTTGGGGGCCTCCCAGCATATGGAGGTGGCGCTGTTGGTTGGACACTTACGCCCTCTGGTGATAGAAAGGTGTTAGTAGCAGTCTCCTGTAGAGGTGGTGCTGTTGCCTGGACACTTACACCCTCTGGTGATAGAAAGGTGTTAGTAACAGTCTCCTGTTGTAACTTTCCCCCTGATGGCTTTTTCTTTTTTACACTTTCTTTCTCTGTCTGACTAGCTTGAGAGGCCTTCTCTTTTACTTGAATCTTTTTCTCTGTCTGACTAACTTGAGACACCTTCTCTTTTACTTGAATCATTATGTCTTCTCCTTCCTCTACCATTGTCTGAACTGAAGGCTTTGGACTAAGCAAACAAGATACGAATGTCCACAATGGCAATGTGCCAACTGGCAGAGTCCCTGGGCTTTCCTTTTCTACTCTTTTTAAATCTTCACCATGATGGTTCCATTGTGATATATTTAACAACTCCTCCTTAAAAAGCCATGGGCTACATTTTTGTATTGTATCAACGTATGCCCTGACTGCTCTTGATTTTACTGGGATGCCTCCTTCCTCTAACAATTTACTTAACACTCTTTCAGTTTGTTTTTTACTAATTTCTGATCCCATATTTCTACTATAATACAACCCAACAAGATGACGCCAAACAAAACCAAGACAGAATGAAATAAAAAGGGAACAACAAAAAGTCATTATAGCCTTTCTATCCTCCTGACATGGGCATCCGTCCTTTCTCCCTATCTGTTCCTCAGACGTAAATAGTTTTTCCTCAGATGTGAGCGGTTTTTCTTCCGTCTCACTCATCTCCAGGGACAGGCAACTTAAAACAAAAGTGAAGCAAAATAAAAGAGGAATCTTAAAATGGCTACCCATCCTCTCGCCCTGCCCTCAGGGGCGAGCAGTTTCACTTACCCTCAGTCGCTCCCCGTGCGAGCCACCAAATGCCGCAGTCTGGCTGGGCACAATCAGGAGCCACTTGTCAAAAGAAACTAACTTTATTTTTAGAACCACACACGACAAACAAAATAGTCTCTCAGGAAAAATCCTCAGAGCCTCAACTGCCACCACCGGCTTTCCACAAGCCTCTCTCTCCCACACAAGCTTCTCTCCACCTCCCACAATCCTCCTGCTCTTGAGGCCGATTGGCTGGGTCACGTGGGCGGAGCCAAAAAAGACCCCCAATGAGCAGCTCCGTGGTCTGAAACGGCAGGGAAACAGCCCAATGAGCATCACCGCAGAGGAGCCAATCAGCTAGATGTTGCTGGGGCCGAGGAGCCAATCAGCTAGATGTTGCTGGAGCCGCTGTGAGCCAATCATCAGCCAGCAGCTGGAAGTTTGCTAGCAGCTGGAAGTTTGCTGGGGCCCCTTTAGCTGTGGCTCTCAACAAGTTCTAGTGTAAGATTTAGGTTGAGAGTTAGGATCAGGTTTAGAGATAGGGTTATTATTAGGGTCACTGTCATGATTAAGGTTTGAGTTAGGTTAAGGTTTAGGATCAGGGCTTTCGTTAGCATTAGGGTTAGGGTTAAGGTTAGGGTAATGTTTATGGTTAGGTTTGGGTTTTAGGTTAGGTTTAGGGTAATGGATAAAGTTAGGGTTAGAGATACATTTAGGGTTATCCTAGGGTTAGCGTTAGGGTTAGGGTTATGGTTAGGGTAATGCATAGAGTTAGAGCCAGGGTTAGGGCTAGGATTATGGTTCAGATTAAAGCTACGGTTAGGTTTAGGGTTAGGGCAAGTTTAGTGTTAGGGTAATGTTTAGGGCTCTGGTTAGGGTTAAGGTTAAAACAAGGGATAGGGCTCAGATTAGTGCTAGGTTTTGGGTTAGGTTAGTGTAGGATTAGGGCTACGGCTAATGTAAGAACTAGAGTTATGATTAGGGCTACTTTTAGGGTTATGGTTAGGGCTAGGTCTAGTTTAGGGTATAATTTTAGGGTGATCTGAGAGCTAGAGTTATTGTTAGGATCAGAGTTAGGGTCAAGGTTAGTTTTAGGGTTAGGGGAGGATTGGAATTAGGGCTAGGGTTAGGGCTTGGTGTGGGTTAGGTTTTGGTTTAGGTTAAGGGTTAGAGTTAGGGCTATGGCTTTTTTTGGGGGGGGCTAGGACTAAGTTAGGGCTAGTTTTAGGATTAGTGTTAGTGTTAGGGCTAGATTTAGTATGAGGTTTAGGCTTAGGGATGGGGTTAGATTTAGAGTTATGGTTAGATCTAGGTTTCGAGGTAGGAGTAGGGTTAGGTCTAAGGGTAGAGCAAGTGTTAGGGTTATGGTAAGGGATAGGGTTAGAACTAGGAATAGGGCTAGGGCCACAGTTAGAGTTAGTATTAGTGCTAGTGTTAGGGTTAGGGTTAGGGCTAAATTAGGGCTAGGATCAGGTCTAGGATTAGTGTAAGGGTTAAATCTAGGGTTAGAGTTAGGGTTAGATTTAGGGCAAGGGATGGGGTTATATCTAGTTTCAGATGTAGAGCAAGGGGGATGGGGCTACAGTTAGAGTTTGGGTTAGGATCAAGGCTAGGTCTAGGGCTAAAATGAGGGCTAGCATTTGTGTTAGGGTTATGGCAAGAATTAGGGCTAGGGCTACTATCAGTTCTAGGGTTACATTTAGGGATAGTTTTAGGGTAAGATTTATGGCTAGGTATAAATTCAGAATTAGGTTTAGGGTAAGGTTCAGGTTTAGACCTAGGGGTATTATAATAGTCGGGTCAGGTTTTGGGTTTGGATTAGGTTAAGGTTTATGGTTAGTGATCAAATTATTATTAGTGTTAGAGTTAGGGTTTGTGTAAGGGATAGGGTTAGGTTTAGGCTTCAGGTTAGGTTTAGGGTTCATGTTAGGTTTAAGTAAATGGATAGGGTTAGGTTTAGGCTTCAGGTTAGGTTTAGGGTTCATGTTAGGTTTAAGTAAATGGATAGAATTAGGGTTAGGCCTAGGGTTAGCATTTGGTTTATGGTTATTTTTAGGGTAATTGATTGATTTAGAGCTATGGTTAGGGCTAGGATTATGTTTAGGTTTAGGGCTAGAGTTAGGGTTAGGGTTATGGTTAAGGCTAGGGTTAGGGTTAGGGTTAAGTTTAGAATACGGGTTAGGGTTTAAGTTAGGGTTAGTGCTAAGGCTAGAGTTAGGTTTAGGGTTAGGTCAAGGGTTAGGTTTAGTATTACAGTTAGGGCTAGGGTTAGGGTTAGTGTTAGGCTTAGGGTTTTCTTACCATTAGGTTAAGGGTAAGGCTCATGGATTTAGTAAGTGCTAGGGCTAGGTTGAGGGTACAGGTTAGAATCAGAGCTAGGGATAGAGGTAGATTTAGGGTTAGAGCTAGGGTTAGCATTAGGTTTAGGGTTGTGGTTAGGGTAATGGATAGAGTTAGAGCTAGGGTTTGGGCTATGGTTACCATTAGGATTAGGGTTAGGGTTTGGGCTAGGGTTTGTTTACTGTAAGGATTAGGGTTTGAGCTAGAGTTAGTGCGAGGGCTAAGTTTTGGATTAGGTTCAGTGTTAGGTCTATGGATAGGATTATGGTTTAGGGTTAAGGTTAGGATTAGGGCTAGGTTTATTATTAGGGTTAGGATATGGGTTAGGGTAATGGATATGGTTATAAGTAAGTTTAGGTTTAGGTTTAGATTTAATTTTAGGTTTAAGGTTAAGGCATGGTTAGGTTTAGGTTTCTGGTACGGGTTAGGGTTTGAGCTAGGGTTAGGGCTATGTCAAGTGTTAGGTTTAGGGTTAGGTCTAGGGTTACTTTTCTGGTTAGGGTTAGGGTTAGGGTTAGGGTTATGGCTAGGTTTATCAATAGGGTTAGGGTTAGGGTTAGGGTAATATGTATGCTCAGAGCTAGGTTTAGGGTTAGGGTTAAGTTTAGGGTTAGGGATAGGGTTATGGTTAGAGTTAGGGTTAAGTCTAAGTTTCTATTTAGGGTAAGAGTTAGGCATTGAGTAAAGTTTAGGACTAAGGCTACAGTTAGGGTTAGGATTAGGGCTAGGGTTAGGGTTAGGGTTACACTTAGGGCTAGGTTTAGGCCTAGGATTCACTCTAGGTTTTGTGTTAGGTTAAGGTGTAGGGTTAGGGCTATGGGTAATGTAAGAGCTAGGATTATGATTAGGGCTAGTTGTAGGGTTAGGGTTATGGCTAGGTCTAGTGTAAGGTTTAGATTTTTGGTTAGGGTTAGGCTTAGAGATAGCTTAGTTTTAAATGCAGAGTCCATGTTCAGATTAGTGTTAGGGTTAAGGTTAAAGCCAGAATTAGGACTAGGTTTATGTCTAGGTGTAGGGTTATTCTTTGCATTAGGCTAAGGGCTAGGTTTTTGTTTAGGTCTAGTGCTAGATTTAAGGCTAGATTTAGGATCAGGTTTATGTCTAGGGCTAGTGGTAGAGTTAGGTTTAATTAAGGTTACTAGTAGGGCTAGTGTTAGGGTTTGGTCTAGGATTAGGGTCATGTTTAGACCTAGGGTTAGTGTTGTGATCAAAATAAGGGTCAGGGTTAGGGTTAGGGATAGGTTAGAGCTCTAATGAGAGCTAGATTTAGGACTATTAATAGGGTTAGGGTTTTTATTAGCCTAAGGATTAGGGATAGGTCTAGGGTTACCATTAGGGTTAGGGTTTTGCTTAGGTTTAGGGATAGAGTTAGAGCTAGTGTTAGGCATAGGATTAGGGTTAGGGTTAGTGTTAAAGCTAGGTTTAGGGCTCCGATTAGGGCTAGATTTTGTGTTAGCATTCGGGCTAGGAATAGGGCAACAAGTAATGTAAGAATCAGGGTTACAATTAAGGTTATCTTTAGGGTTAGTGTTAGGGGTAGTTCTAGTGTTAGGGTTATGTTTAAGGTTAGGATGAATTTGGAGCAAGGGTTATTGTTAAGATAGGAGTCAGGGACAGGGTTAGTTTTAGGGTTAGGTTAGAACTCAAATTAGGGCTTGGTTTACTGTTAGGATTTGGTTTAAGGTTAGAGTGGAGTTTAGAGTTAGGGTGAGTGTTAGGGTATAAGTCAGGGTCAGGGTTAATTTTAAGGTTAGGGTTAGGACTCGAATTAGGGCTAGGATTAGTTCTAGGTGTAATTGCAGGTTTTATTTAAGTTAAGGTTTAGGGTTAGTCTATTGTTCAGTTTTGTTTTATCCCAGGGTTAGGATTAGTACTAGTCTTATGATTAGCATTAGGGTTAGGTCTAGTGTTAGTGTTAGGCTTAATCTATGGTTAGGGTTACATTTAGAGTTAGGCTTAAGTCTAGGGTTAGGCTAGGACTAAGGATAGGGCAAGGGTTAGTGCTAGGGTTATGTTATGGTCAGAGATTGGGTTAGAACTAGAAATACAGATAATGTGAGAGTTAGAATTTATCTTAGGGCTAGGGTTAGGGTTAAGGTTTTGGCTAGGGTTTGTTTAGTGTAAGGGTTAGAGTTTGAGCTATAGTTAGGGCTAGGGCTAAGTTGAGGTTTAGGTTCAGCATTAGGTCTAGGATAGGATTATGGTAAGTTTAGGGTTTGGGTTAGGGTTAGGGCTAGGTTTATTATTAGGGTTAGGATAAGGGTTATGGTAATGGATATGGTTAGATGTAAGTTTAGGATTAGGTTTAGGGTTAGATTTAGTTTTAGTGTTAAGGTTAAGGCATGGTTAGATTTAGGTTTCTGGTACAGGTTAGGGTTTGAGCTAGGGTTAGGGCTATGGCAAGTGTTAGGTTTAGGGTTAGGTCTAGTGTTAGTTTTCCAGTTAGGGTTAAGGTTAGGGTTAGGGTTTGGGATAGGTTAGAGCTAGAATCAGGGCTAGGTTTAGGACTATTAATAGGATTAGGGTTTTGATTAGCCTAAATATTAGGGATAGTTCTAGGGTTACCATTCGGGTTAGGGTTTTGCTTAGGTTTAGGGGTAGAGTTATAGCTAGTGTTAGGGGTAGGATTAGGATTAGGGTTAGTGTTAAAGCTAGGTTTAGGGCTCAAATTATGGCTGGTTTTTCTGTTAGCATTAGGGCTAGGGTTAGGGCAACAAATAATTTAAGAATCAGGATTACAATTAGAGTTAGATTTAGGGTTAGTGTTTAAGATTAGTGTTTATGGAGCTTGATATCAAATCAGAGACATGCTGTCTGATAGAAGAAAAAGTTGGCTACGATCTACAGTCGGTGGGGTCGGGCTCCAAATTCCTCAATAGGACACCAATAGCACAAAAGTTAATAACTAGAATCAACAAATGGGACTTACTCAAACTAAAACGTTTTTTCTTAGTAAAAGAAACAATAAGAGAGGTAAATAGGGAGCCTACATCCTGGGAACAAATCTTTACTCCTCACACTTCAGATAGAGCCCTAATATCCAGAGTATATAAAGAACTCAAAAAATTAGACAATAAGAGAACAAACAACCCAATCAACAAATGGGCCAAGGACCTGAACAAACACTTCTCAGAGGAGGACATATAATCAATCAACAAGTACATGAAAAAATGCTCACCATCTCTAGCAGTCAGAGAAATGCAAATCCAAACCACCCTAAGATACCATCTCAGTCCAGTAAGATTGGCAGCCATTATGAAGTCAAACAACAACAAGTGCTGGCGAGGATGTGGGGAAAAGGGTACACTTGTACATTGCTGGTGGGACTGCAAATTGGTGCAGCCAATTTGGAAAGCAGTATGGAGATTTCTTGGAAAGCTGGGAATGGAACCACCATTTGACCCAGCTATTCCCCTTCTTGGTCTATTCCCTAAAGACCTAAAAAGAGCATGCTACAGGGACACTGCTACATCGATGTTCATAGCAGCACAATTCACAATAGCAAGACTATGGAACCAACCTAGATGCCCTTCAATAGACGAATGGATAAAAAAATGTGGCATTTATACACAATGGAGTATTATTCTGCATTAAAAAATGACAAAATCATAGAATTTGCAGGGACATGGATGGTATTAGAGCAGATTATGCTAAGTGAAGCTAGCCAATCCCTAAAAAACAAATGCCAAATGTCTTCTTTGATATAAGGAGAGTAACTAAGAACAGAGTAGGGTTGAAGAGCATGAGAAGAAGATTAACATTAAACAGGGATGAGAGGTGGGAGGGAAAGGGAGAGAGAAGGGAAATTGCATGGAAATGGAAGGAGACCCTCAGGGTTATACAAAAGTACATACAAGAGGAAGTGAGGGGGAAAGGGAAAAAATAATACAAGGGGGAGAAATGAATGACAGTAGAGGGGGTAGAGAGAGAAGAGGGGAGGGGAGGGGAGGGGAGGGGAGGGGGATAGTAGAGGACAGGAAAGGCAGAAGAACCCAACAGACACTAGTATGGCAATATGTAAATCAATGGATGTGTAACTGATGTGATTCTGCAATCTGTATATGGGGAAAAAATGGGAGTTCATAACCCACTTGAATCAAAGTGTGAAATATGATATATCAAGAACTATGTAATGTTTTGAACAACTAACAATAAAAAAATAAAAAAAAAGATTAGTGTTTATGGTTAGGTTTAAGGTTAGGATAAATTTAGAGTTAGGGTTATTCTTAGGATAGGAGTCAGAAACAGGTTTAGTTTTTGGTTAGGACTCAAATTAAGGCTAGGTTTACTTTTAGGGTTTGGTTTAAGGTTAGAGTGGTATTTTAGAGCTAGGGTGAGTGTTAGGATATAAGTCAGGCTCAGGGTTAGTTTTAAGGTTAGGGTTAGGACTCGAATTAGGGCTAGGATTAGTTCTAGGTGTAATTGCAGGTTTTGTTTAAGTTAAGATTTAGGGTTAGTCTATTATTCAGTTTTGTTTTAGTCCTAAGGTTAGGGGTAGCACTAGTTTTACGATGAGTATTAGGGTTAGGTCTAGGGTTAATGTTAGGCTTAGGCTATGGTTAGGGTTATATTTATAGTTAGGCTTAGATCTAGGGTTAGGCTTGGACTAAGGATAGGGCAAGGTTTAGGGCTAGGGTTAGGGCTAGGTTTAGAGTTACATTAACGGATAGGGTTAGAACTAGGAATAGGACTACTGTGAGAGTTAGAGTTTGTCTTAGGGCTAGGATTAGGGTTAGGGTTTGGATAAGGGTTAAATTAAGGGTTTGGATAAGGATTAAATTAAGGGTTAAAATAAGGGCTAGAGTTAGTGTTCAGTTTAGGTCTAGCGATAGGGTTATGGTTAGGGTTAGAGTTAGGGTTATGATTAAGTTTTCTAGGTTTAGGGCTAGGATGAGGGCTAATTTTTTTTTTTTTTTTTTTTTAGGCTTAGGCTCAGATTAGCTCTAGGGTTAATATCAGGTCTAGGGTTATTGTTAAAGATAATTTTAGGGTTAGGTTTAGGTCTACATCTATTGTAAGGGTTAGGCTTAGGGTAAGGGTCATATTTAGAGCTAGGGGAATTTTTAAGATTAGGGTCAAGGTTAAAGTTTGGTTTAAGTTCTGATTTATGTTTAGGGCTCAAATTAGCATTAGGGTTAGTGTTACGGTAATGATAGGGTTTGGTTTAGGGTTCAGGTTAGGTTTAAGGCAATTGATAGGGTTAGCATTAGCTAGCGTTAAGGTTAGCATTAGGGTAAAGGTTATGTCTATGGTAGTGGGTCGGATTTGAGCTTATGTTAGAACTAGGGTTAAGGTTAGGAATAGGTCTTGAGTTATGGTTAGGGTTAGGTTTAGAATTAGGTTTAAGTTTAGGGATATGGTTAGTGTAAGGGTTAGGTTTTGAGCTAGGGTTATGGCTAGGGAGAAGGGTTAGTTTTGGGGTTAGGTCTAGGGATAGGATTATGGTAGTGTTAGTATTAGCATTAGGGTTAGGACTAGGGTTATCATTAAGGTTAGGTTTAAGGTTAGGTTAATGTATAGGGCTATATATAGGGTTAGTGTTAGGGTTAGATATTGGTTTAGGGTTAGGATAAGAGCTATGGTTATGTGTAGGTTTCTGGTTAGGTTTAGAGTTTGAGTTAGGGTTATGGCTATGCCAAGTGTTAATTTTAGGATTATGTCTAGGGTCAGTTTTCTGTTTAGGGTTAGGTTTAGGGTTATGGTTTGGGCTAATATTATCAATAAGTTTAGGGTTATGGTAATGGGTAGGTTTAGAGCTAAGTTTAGGGCTAGGGTTGAGTTTAGCATTAAGGCTAGGATTAGGGTTAGATTTTGTGATAAGTATAGGTTTATGTTTAGGGTAAGGTTTAAGCTTTGAGCTGGGTTAGGACTAAGGTGAGGACTAGATTTATGTTAGGGCTAGGGTTAGGTGAGGGCTAGGGTTAGGGTTAGTGTTATGCTTAGGGCTAGGTTTAGGCCTCAGATGAGCTCTGTGTTTAGTGTTAGGTTTAGGCCTAGTGTTAGGGCTGTGGGTAATGTAAGATCCAGAGTTATTATTAGGGCTTGTTTTAGTGTTTGAGTTATGGATGTGTCTAGAATTAGGTTTAGGTTTTGATTAGGGTCAGGTTTAGAGGTACGTTTAGTATTAAAGGGAGGGTCAGTGTTCAGGTTACAGTTAAAGTTCAGGTTAAAGCCAGAATTAGGTCTAGGTTTTGGTCTAGCAGTGGGGTTAGTGTTTGGGTTAGGTTAAGGGTTACTGTTAGGGCTATGGCTAGGTTTTTCTTTAGGTCTAGAGCTAGAGTTAAGGCTAGATTTAGAATTACATTTAGGTCTAGGGCTAGTGATAAGGTTTGGTTTAGGTATAAGTTGACCAGTAGGGCTAGTGTAAGGATTTGGTTTAGGGTTAGGGTCAGGTTTAGACCTGGGGTTTGTGTTATGGTCAGAATGAGGGTCAGGGTTAGGGTTAGGATTTGGGATAGGGTTAGATCTAGAATGAGATCTAGAGTTAGGACTATTAATAGGGTTATTATTTGGTTAGCCTAAGGATTAGGGATAGGTCTAGGGTTACCATTAGGGTTAGGGTTTTGCTTAGGGTAAGGGATACGGTTAGAGATAGGTTTAGGGCTAGGGTTAGGGTTATATTTAGGGTTAAAGCCAGGTTTAGGGCTCAGATTAGGGCTAGTTTTTCTGTGAGGTTTAAGTCTAGGGTTAGGGTAATGACTAATATAAGAACTAGGTTTACAATTAGGGTTAGTTTTAGGATTACATGTAGGGGTAGGTCAAGTGTTAGGGTTAGGTTTAAGGTTAGATTTATATTTATAGCTAGAGTTAGTGTTAGAATATGAGTCAGGTCAGGGTTAGTTTTAGGGTTACGATTAGGGTTAGGACTCGAATTAGGGCTGGGGTTACTGTTATTGTTTGGTTTAAGTTTAGGGTGCTGTTTAAAGCTAGGGTGAGTGTTAGGATATGAGACAGGCTGAGGGTTATTTTTAAGGTTAGAATTAGGTCTTGAATTAGGGCTAGGGTTAGTTCTAGTTGTAGTGCTAGTGTTTGGTTTAAGTGAAGGTTTAGTGTTAGACCTGTTTCTTAGTTTGTTTTTAGTGCTATGGTTAGGGTTAGGGCTAGTTTTATGATTAGCATTAGGGTTAGGGCTGGGGTTAAGGTTTGGTTTAGGATTAATGCTAGGTTTAACGCTAGGATTAGGGCTGGGTTTTGTTTTAGGTTTAGGGCAAAAATTAGGGCTAGGGCTAATGTCTGGTCTAGGTTTACAGTTAGGGATAGTCTTAGAGTTAGGTTTATGGCTAGGTCAAATATAAGTGTTACGTTTAGGGAAAGGGTCAGGTTTAGAGCTAGGGGTATTATTAGGGTCAGGGTCAGCCTAGGGTTTGGGTTAGGTTAAGGTTTAGGTTTAGGTCTTTAATTAGCATTAAGGTTAGAATTAGAATAAAGGTAATGAATAGGGTTAGGTTTAGGTTTCAGGTTAGGTTTAGGGTAATGGATATGGTTTTGGTTTGTGATAGGTTTAGGGTTAGGCCTAGGGTTAGCATTAGTGTCATGGTTATTTTTAAGGTAATTTATAGGGTTAGACCTAGGATTAGGGATAGGGTTAAGTTAGGATTTGGGATAGAGTTTGGGTTAGGGTCAGTGTTAGGGTGAGGGTTAGAGTTAGTATTAGGTTTCAGATATGGTTTAGGGTTTGAGCTAGGTTTAGTGCTAGGGCTAAGGTTAATTTAGGGTTTGGTCTAGGGTTATGGTCATGGTTATGCTAAGGTTAGTATTAGGGTTAGGGCTAGGGTTATCATTAGAGTTAGGGTAATAGGTTTAGATGTCAGGTTAGAGTTAGGGTTAGGTATAGGTTAGCATTAGAGTTAGGTTTAGGATTAGGGTTAGGGTTTGAGATAGTTTAGGGTTAGGATTAGGGTTAGGTTCACTGTTAGTTCTAGGGTTAGGTTTATGTTTAGGGTTATGGTAGGTTTATCTTTAGGTCTAGTGTTATCATTAGGGTTAAGTTTAGTGTTAGGTAATGGGTAGGGTTTGGGCTATGGTTATGAATAGGATTAGGGCTAGGGTTAGGGTGAGGTTTTGGGTTTGGTTTAGGGTTATGTTTAGGGTAAGGTTAAGGGTTTGAGCTAGGGATAGGGCTGAGACGAGGGTTAGGGTTAGAGTTAGGGATAGGTATAGAGTTAGAGTTTTGCTTAAGGTTAGGTTTAGGGCTACAATTAGGGCTAGATTTTTTTGAGGTTTAGGCCTAGTGTTAGGTGTATTAGTAATTTAATAGCTAGAGTTATGATTATGGCTAGATTTAGGGTTCATGTAGTGTTAGGGTTAGTTTTGGGGTTAGGATAAGGTTTAGAGCTAGGGTTATTTTAGAGTAAGTGTCAAAGTTCAGGTTAGGATTAGGTTTAGGGTTAGATCCAGAATGAGAACTAGGGTTAGGTCTAGGGGTAGGGTTAGTGCTTGAGTTAGGTTAAGGGTTATTGTTAGGGCTAGAGCTAGGGTTATGGTTATATTTAGAATTAGGTTTAGGTCTAGGGTTACCGATAGGGCTAGTGTTAAGTTTCAAATAAGGGTTACAGTCAGGTTTAAACCTAGGTTTAGTGTTAGAGTCAGAATAAGGGTCAGGGTTAGGGTTAGGGTTTGGGTTAATTTTAGAACTAGAATTAGGGCTAGGGTTAGGACTAGTAATAAAGTTAGGGTTTGGTGTAGGCTTAAGATTAGGGTTAGAACTAGGGTAGCAATAGGGTGGGTTTGGCTTAGGATAAGGGATAGGGTTAGAGCTAGGGTTAGGACTAGAGATAGGGTTAGGGTTAGGGCCAGGGTTAGGGTTAGGGTTAAATCTAGGGTTAGGATTTGGATTAGGGCTAGATTTTCTGTTAGGTTTAGGGCTATGGCTAATGTAAGAACTGGCATTATGTTTAGGGCTAGTTTTAGGGTTAGGTTTAGGGAGAGGTCTAGTGTTAGGATTAGGTTTAGGGATAGGGTGATGTGTAGAGCCAGGGTCAGTGTTAGGGTCAGAGTCAGGGTTAGTATTAGTTCTAGGATTAGGGTTAGTACTTGAATTAGGACTAGGGTTAGGGCTAGGTGTAGGGTTAGGGTTTTGTTTAGGTTAAGGGTAATGCCAGTGCTATTGCTCCATTTTGCTTGAGGGCTAGGGCTAGGGCTAGGGTTAAAGCTAGTTTTCAAATTAGCATTAGGTTTAGAGCTAGTGTTAGGGTATGGTTTAGGCTCATGTTTAAGGTTAGATTTAGAGTTAGGGTTAAATCTAGTTTACAACTATGGTTAGGGCTAGGGTTTGGGTTATCATAAGGGATAGGGTTAGAACTAGGGATGCAGATAGGGAGAGAGTTAGAGTTAGTCTTAGGGTTAAGGTTTGGTACGGTTAGGGTTAGAGCATTAATAGGGCTAGGATTAGAGCTGGGTTAGTATTAAGGCTAAGCCTAGGTTTAGGGCTAGTGTTAGGGTTATGGTTATGGTTAGGCATGATGTTATAGCTAGGTTTAGAACTAGGGTGAGTGATAAAATTAGGGTTGGGCCCAATGTTAGGTTAAGGTTAGGATTAAGGCTACTTTGGGGCTAGGATTAGGGCTAGGGTTTGTGTTAGGGTTAGGGCTTCATGTGCCAGAGCTAATGTCAGGGCTAGGATTATGGTTAGAGATAGTTTTAGGGTTAGGATTATGGCTAGGTATAGTGTAAGGGTCAGGTTAAGTTTTAGGGTAAGGTTTAGAGCTAGGGGCATTATTAGGGTTAGGTACAGGGTTCCAGGTTGGATTAGGTTATTGTTTAAGGTTAGGGCTCAAATTAGCGTTAGGGTTAGGGTTAGGATTAGGTTTATGGATATGGTTAGGTTTAGGGTTCATGCTAGTTTTAGTGTAATAGATAGGCTTAGGTTTAGGAATAGGGTTAGCGTTATCCTAGGGTAAGCATTAGGTTAGGGTTAGGGTTAGAGTAAGGGTAATGGATAGGATTAGAGCTAGGGTTAGGGCTAGGGTTATGGTTAGGATTAGGGCTTGGGTGATGGTTAGGTTTTGGGTTATTACAAGGGTTAGGGTTAGCGTTAGATTTAAGGTAAGGATTAGGGCTAGGTTTATGGTTATTGTTAGTGTTAAAGCTAGTGTTAGGGCTCTGATTAGGATAGGTTTTGGATTAGGTTAGCATTAGGGTTAGGGCTATAACTAATGTAAGAACTAGGGTTAAGATTAGGGCTAGTTTTAGGGTTAAAGTTAGGGCTAGGTCTAGTGTTAGGGTTCAATTTAGGTTTTGGGTGATGTTTAGAGCTAGGGTTAGTGTAGTGTCAGAGTCAGGGTCATGGTTAGTTTTAGGGTTAGGGATAGGACTTGAATTAGAGCTAGGTTTATGGATAGGTGTAGGCTTAGGGTTTGGTTTAGGTTAAAGGTTAGAGTTAGGGCTATAGTTCTGTTTTGTTGTAGGGCTTGGGCTAGGTTAGGGTTAGTTTTAGGATATGCATTAGTGTTACAGCTTGTGGTAGTGAGAGATTTAGGTTTAGGGTTACATTTAGAGTTAGGGTTAGATGTAGGATTAGGGCTAGGGCTTGGGTTAGGACTAAGGTTAGGGCAAGTTTTAGGGTTATGGTAAGGTTTGGGGTTAGAACTAGGAATATGACTAGGGCGAGAGTTAGAGTTAGTCTGAGGGCTAGGGTTAGGTTAGGTTTAGGGCTAAATTAGGGCTAGGATTAGGTCTAGGGTTTGTGTTAGGGTTAGGCCTAGTTTTAGGCTTAGGGATAGGCTTAGGTTTAGGGGAAGGGATGGGATTATAGCTAGTTTTAGGGCTAGATCAAAGGTTAGAATTATGGTTAGGGCTAGGGTTATGTTTTGGGTTAGTAATAAGGCTAGGTTTAGGGCTAGAATGAGGGCTATGGCTTGTTTTAGGGCTATGGCAAGAATTAGGGCTAGGGCTAGTGTCAGGGTTATAGTTAGGGATAGAATGATGGTTAGATTTATGGCTTGGTCTTAGGGTAAGGGTTAGGTTTGGAGTAAGGGTCAGGTTTAGAGCTAGGGTTATTATTAGGGTTAGATTCAGGTTTGTTTTAGGTTAGGGTTTAGGTTTAGGGCTGAACTTAGCATTAGGGTTAGGGATATGGTAATGATATGGTTAGGTTTATGGTTCAGATTAGGTGTAGCTTAATTGATAGGTTTAGAGTTAGTGGAAGAGTTAGGTTTACGCCTAGGATTAGCATTAGGGTAAGGGTTATGTTTAGGGAAATGGATAGGGTTAGAACTAGGGTTAGGACTAGGGTTATGGTTAGTATTAGGGCTAGAGTTAGGTTTGGAGTTCAGGTTTGGCCTAGGGATACGGTTATGTTTAGGTTTAGGGTATGGTTTAGAGTTTGAGCTAGGGTTAGCACTAGGGCGAATGTGAGGTTTATGGTTATGTCAAAGTTATAGTTACGCTTATGGTCAAGGTTAGTGTTAGGATTAGGGCTAGGGTTATCATTAGGGTTAGGGTATTGGATAGGGTTTGATGTCACTTTAGGGTTAAGGTTATGATAAGATTTCAGCTTAGGTTAGTGTTAGCTATAGGTGTAGGGTTAGGTTTAGGGTAATGATTAGGGTTTTAGCTATGGTTAGGTCTATGGCAAAGTTTAGGTTTATGGCTATGTCTAGGTTTAGAGTTAGGGTAGATTTTGGATTAGGGCTAGGGTTATAATCAGGATTAGGGTCAGGGTTAGGGTAATGGGTAGGGTTAGAGCTAGGGTTATGGGTAGGGTTAAGGTTAGGATTAGGGCTAGGGTTAATGTTATGGTTAGGTTTAGGCCAAGGGTTAGTGTTAGGATTAGGTTAGGTTTAAGTGTTAGGGACTGAGCTAGAATTTGCACTAGGACGAGTTTGAGGGTTAGAGTCAGGGTAAGGGTTAGGGCTAGAGTTAGCATTAGGGTTAGGGTTATGGTTAGGGCAATGGATAGAGTTAGAGGTAGGGTTTGGCTTATGGTTATTTCTAGTTTTAGTGTTAGTGATATGGCTAGGTCTAGTTTAGGGTTAGGTTTTTGTTTAGGAAAAGGTTTTGAGCTAGAGTTCGTGTTAGGGTAAGGGTCAGTGTTCTGGTTAGGGTTAGGTTTATGTTTAGGTCCAGCATTAGGACTAGGGTTACATCTAGGGGATGGGTTAGTGTTTGGGTTAGGTTAAGGGTTATTGTTAGGGTTAGTTCTAGGTTTTTGTTTAGGGCTAGGTGTAGAGTTATTGCTAGATGAAGCATTAGGTGTAGGTCTAGGTCTAGGGTTAGGTATAGGTATAGGGTTTCAGGTAGCATCAATGTTACTGGTCGGTTTAGGGATAGGTTCTGGTCTAAACATAAAATAGTGTTAGAGTTAGAATAAGGGTCAGGGTTAGTTTTAGAGTTTGGGATAGGGGTAGATCTAGATTGAGGGCTAGTGTTAGGAATAGTAATAGAGTAAGGGTTTGAGTTAGGCTAAGGATTAGGTTTAGGACTAGGGTAGCTTTAGGGTTTGAGTTTTTCTTAGGGTAAGTTATAGGGTTAGTGCTAGGGTTAGTCTAGGGTAACGGCTAGGCTTAGGATTAGGGTTAGGGTTAGAGTTAGGGCTAGATTTAAAGTTAAAGCTAGCGTTAGGGCTCGGATTAGGGCTACGTTTTGTGTTAGCTTTAGGTCTACAGCTAATGTAAGAACTAGGGTTACAACCAGGGCTAGTTTTAGGATTATTGTTATGTCTAGGTTTAGTATTAGGTTAAGTTTAGGGTTAGGGTTATGTTTAGGGTAATAGATACGTTAGGGTTAGGGAATGTGTTATGGTTAGGCCAAGGATTAGCATTAGGGTTAGTGTTCAGGTTAGTGTAATGGTTAGGGTTAGAGCTAGGGCTAGGGCTAGGATTATGGTTAGGGTTAGGGCTAGGGTTAGGTTTATGGTTAGTGTAAGGATTAAAGTTAGGGTTAGGTTTAGGGTAAGGGTTAGAACTACATTTAGGGTTAGAGATAGGATTAAAGCTATGGTTTGTGCTCAGATTAAGCCTAGGTTTTGGGTTTCGTTAGGGCTAGTGTTAGGGATATGGCTAATGTAAGAACTTGGGTTATGATTAGGGCTAATTTTAGTGTTACATTAGGGCTAAGTCTAGTTTTAGGGTTAGGTTTAAGTTTAGAGAGATGTTTTAAGCTAGATTTAGTGTTAGGTTCAGAGTCAGGGTCAGGGTTAGTTTAGGTTAGGTATAGGACTCAAATTAGGGGTATGCTTAGAGCTAGATGTCGGGTAAGGATTTGGTTTAGGTTAAGTTTCAGGGTTAGTGCTATAGCTCGGTTATGTTTTAGGGCTAAGGCTAAAATTAAGGGTAGTTTTATGATTAATGTTAGTGTTATTGCTAGTGATAGGGTGAGTTTAGACTTAGGGGTAAATTTAGAGTTATGGTTAATTCTAGGTTTAGGGCTATGGCTACGGTTAAGGCTAAAGTTATGTCTAGTGTTTGGGTTATGGTAAGGAATGGGGTTAGAACTAGAAATAGGGCTAGGCGAGAGTTAGATTTAGTCTTAAGGCTAGATTTAGGGTTAGGGTTAGGGCTAAACTAGGCCAAGGAATAGGTCTAGGATTAGTGTTAGGGTTAGGCCTAATGTTAGGACTATGTTTAGGGTTAGGTTTAGGGGAAGAAATGGGGTTATAACTAGGTTTAGGGCTAGGGCTATGATTAGAATTAGGTTTAGGAATAGGGTTAGGATTGGGTTAGGATTAAGGCTAGATTTGGTGTTAGGATGAGGGCTAGAGTTTTTGTTAGGGTTAGGGCAAATTTTAGGGATAGGGATAATGTCAGGTTTAGAGTTATGGCTAGGGATAGTTATAGGGTTAGGTTCATGGCTAGGTCTTGTATAAGGGTTAGGTTTAAGGTAAGGATCAGGTTTAGAATTTAGGATCAGCATCAGGTTTTGGTTATGGGTTAAGTTAAGTTTTAGGGTTATGGCTCAAATTAGCGTTAGGGTTAGAGTTAGGTTTAGGGTAATGGAAAAGTTTAGGTTTAGGATTCAGGTTAAGATTAGGGTAATGGGGATGGTTAGGGTTAGTGATAGGGTTAGGGTTAGGCCTAGGGTTAGCATTTTGGGTTATGGTTATTGTTAGGGTAATGGATAGTATTAGAACTAGGGTTAGGGCTAGGGTTTTGGTTAGATTTAGGGCTAGGGTTTTGGTTGGGTTTAGGGCTAGAGTTATTGTTAGGGTTAGGGCTAGGGCTAGGGTTAAGTTTTGGGTTAGGTTTAGGGTATGGGTTAGGTTTGGAGCTAGGTTTAGTGCTAGGGTGAGAATTAGGTTTATTGTTATGTCTAGGGTTAGATTTACGGTTAAGGTTAGGGTTAGTGTTAGGGTTAATGCTAAGGTTACCTTTAAATTAGGTTAATGAATAGGGTTAGATGTCAAGTGAGGATTAGGGGTAGTTTTAAGTTTAGGGTTAGTGTTAGGGTCAATGCTAAGGTTATTTTAGATTTAAGTTAATGGATAGGGTTGGATGTCTGGTTAGGGGTAGGGGTAGTTTAGGTTTAGGGTTAGTGTTAGTGTTAGGGCTAAGGTTATACTTAGATTTAGGGAAATGGATAGGGTTAGATGTCAGGTTAGGGGTAGGGGTAGTTTTAGGTTTATGGTTAGTGTTAGGGTTTGGGCTAGGGTTGGGGTTAGAGTATAGTTTAGTGTTTGAACTAGGGTTATGGCTATGATGAGGGTTAGGTTTAGAATTAGGTCTAGGATTAGGTTTACAGTTAGGGTTAGAGCTAGTGTTATCATTAGGTTTAGGGTTAGGTTTATGGTAATGGATAATTTTAGAGATAGTATTAGGGCTAGTATTTACATTATGATTAGGGCTAGGGTCAGTGTTATTTTAGGGATAGGGCTAGGGTTATGTTTAGAGTCAGTGTTAGGGTTTTATCTAGGGTTAGGTCTAAGGTGTGGGTTAGGGTTTGCATGAGGGATAGGGTTAGGATTAGGGTTATGCTTAGGGCTAGTTTTAGGTCTAGGTTTAGGGCTAGGTTTTGTATTAGGTTTAGAGCTAGGGTTAGTGCTATGGGTATGTAAGGGCTAGGCTTATGGTTAGGGTTATGGCTAGGTCTAGTGTTATGTTTAGGTTTTGGTTAGGGTCAGTTTTAAAGCTAAGGTTAGTGTTAGTGTCAGGATCTGTGTTTCGATTATGGTTAGGTTTAAGTTTAGAGCCTAAATTAGGATTGGTTAGGTCTAGAGGTAGGGTCAGTGTTTTGGTTAGGTTAAGGTTTATCATTAGGGCTAGGGCTAGGTTTTTGTTTAGGTCTTGGGTGAGAGATATGGCTAGATTTAGGATTAGGTTTATATCTAGGCCTAGTGTTAGGGTTAAGTTTAGGTATAGGTTTATGGGTAGGGCTAGTGTTAGGGTTTGGTTTATGATTAGGGTCAGAATAAGGGTCAGGGTTAGGGTTAGTGTTTGGTTATTGTTATAACTAGAATGATGGGTAGAGTTAGGACTAGATATAGAGTTAGGATTTGTATTAGGCTAAGGATTAGGGTTAGGACTAGGTTTAGCATTAGGGTTAGGGTTTGGCTTAGGATAAGGGATAGGATTAGTGCTAGGTTTAGGGTTCGGGTTAGGGCTAGTGTTAGGGATAGGTTTAGGTATAGATTTATTGCTAGTGCTAGTGTTAGGGTTCAGTTTAGGGTTAGGGTCAGGTTTAGACCAACAGTTACAGTTAGGGTCAGAATGAGTGTCAGGTTTGGGTTATGGTGAGAGCTAGAATGAGGGCTAGGGTTAGGAGTAGTAATAGGACTATGGTTTGAGTTAAACTAAGAATTAGGGTTAAGACTAGTGTTAGCATTAGCGTTAGGGTTAACTTAGGGTAAGGTATAGGGTTAGAGCTAGGGTTTGGTTTAGGGCTAGTGTTAGGATTAGATTTAGGGTTAAAGCTAGGGTTAGGTCTCGGTTTAGGGCTAGGTTTTGGTTAGAGTTAGGGCTAGGTTTAAAGTTACGACCAATGTATGGACTAGTGTTACAATTTGGGCTAGTTATAGGATTAGGGTCAGGACTAGGTCTATTGTTATGGTTAGGTTTAGGGTTAGGGTGATGTTTAGAGCTAGGGTTAGTGTAAAGGTCAAATTCAAGGTCAGGGTAAGTTTTAGGGTTAGGTTTTGGACACAAATTACAGCTAGGTTTAGGGCTAGGTGTAGGATTAGGTTTTGGTTTAGGTTAAGTGTTAAAGTTAGGGCTATGGCTTGGTTTTGTTTTAACACTAGGGCTATGGTTAGGGCTAGTTTTAGGATTAGTGTTAGGTTTAGGGATAGTGTTAGGGTTAGTTTTAGGCTTAGGTTTAGAGTTAGATTTACAGTTAGGATTAGATCTAGGGTTAGGTCTAGGGCTAAGGATAGGGCTAAAGTTAGATCTAGGTTTATGGCTAGGATTAGGGTTAATGTAAGGGATAGGGTTAGAGCTAGGGATAGGGCTTGGGCGAAAGTGAGAGTTAGTCTTAGGGCTAGGCTTAGTGTTTGGTTTAGGTGTAGGGCTTAATTAGGGCTAGGAATAGAGCTAGGTTTATGGTTATGTTTAGGCCCTGAGTTGGTTTTAGGCTTAGAGTTAGGTTTATTGTAAGCAATGGGGTTAGAGCTAGGTTTAGGGCTAGAGTGAAGGTTAGAATTAGGGTTAGGGCTAGGGTTTCATTAGAGTTATGATTCAGCATAGGTTTGGGGCTAGAATGAGGGCTAGGGTGTTAGGGATAGGGCTAGAATTAGTGTTAGGGCGAATGTCAGTTCTAGGGTTATGGTTAGGGTGAGTTTTAGGGTTAGGTTTATGGCTATGTTTAGTATAAGTGTTAGGTTTAGGGCTAGGGTCAAATTTAGAGCTAGGGATATTATTAGGGTCAGTGTCAGGTTTAGGGTTTTGTTTAGGTTAGGGTTTAGGTTTAGGGCTCGAATTAGACTTAGGGTTTGAATTAGGCTAATGAGAGGGTTTAGGGTTCAGCTTAGGTTTAGCATAATGGATAGGGTTATGGTTAAGAATGGGGTTGGATTTAGGCCTAGAGTTAGCATTAGAATTAGGGTTATGTTTAGAGTAATTTATAGGGCTAGGGTTAGGGCTACAGTTAATGTATAAACTAGTGTTACAATTTTGCTAGTTTTAGGGTTAGGGTTAGGACTAGGACTATTGTTATTGTTAGGTTTATGGTTAGGATGATATTTAGAGCAAGGTTTATTGTTAGGGTCAGTGTGAGGGTAAGAGTTAGTTTTAGGGTTATGTTTAGGATTCAAATTAAGGCTAAAGTTAGAGCTAGGTGTAGGGTTAGGCTTTGGTTTAGGTTAAGGGTTAAGGTTAGGGCTATGGCTCAGTTTTGTTTTAGGGCTAGGGCTAGGGCTACAGTTAGGGCTAGATTTTGGTTTAGCATCAGGGTTAGAACTAGTGTTAGGGTGAAGTTTAGGCTTAGGGTTAGGGTTAGATTTAGAGTTAGGGTTAGATCTAGGGTTAGGGCTAGGGCTAGAGTTACGGCTAGGGTTAGGGTTATGTAAGGATTATGGTTAGAACTAGGGATAGAGGTTTAGGGTTAGGATTAGGTTTAGGGCTAAATTAGTGCTAGGATTAGGAGTAGGGTTATCTTAGCACTAGGCCTAGGGTTTGGGCTAGGGTTAGGGTTATCATTGGTGTTAGGGTTATGTTTAGGGGAATGGGTGGGGTTATAGCTAGGTTTAGGCTAGGGTGAGGGTTAAAATTATGATTTGGCCTACGGTTATGGTCCATTTAGGATTAAGGCTAGGATTAGTGCTAGGATGAGTGGTAGGTTTCTTGATAGGTTTAGGGCTAGGACTCGGGCTAGGGCTAATATCAGGTGTAGGGTTACAGTTAAGGATAGTTTTAGGGTTAGGTCTAGTATAAGAGTTAGTTTTAGGTTAAAGGTCAGCTTTAGAGCTAGGGTTGTTATTAGGGTTCGGGTCAGGGTTAGCATTTGGTTTAGGTTAAGGTTTAGGGTTAGGGCTCAAATTAGCGTTAGGGATAGTTTTAGAGTTAAGGTAATGGATAGGGTTTAGTTTAGGTTTCAGTTAAGGTTTAGGGTAATGGATGGGTTAGATTTAGCAAATGGGTTAGTGTAAGCATTAGGATTAGGGTTATGTTTAGTGTAATGGATAGGTTTAGAGCTAATGTTAGGGCTAGGTTATGGTTTGGATTAAGTCTAGGATTAGGGTTAGGTTTAGGGATAGGGCTAGGGTTTGGTTTAGGGTAAGTGTTAGGGTTAGGGTAAGAGTTTAGGGTTAAGGTTCTGGTTAGGTTAGGATAAGGGTTAGTGTTTGAGCTAGGGTTAGGGCTAGTGCGAGGGTTAAGTTTAGGTTCACTTCTGAGTTCAAGATTATGGTTAGAGTTAGGTTTAGTGTTAGGGATAGAGTTTTTATTAGGGTTAGGGTTATGGTTAGAGTAATGGATATGGTTACAGCTAAAGTTTGGGATAGGGTTAAGGTTAGGATTAGGGTAGGATTAGGATTAGGATTAGGATTAGGATTTAGGATAGGGCTAGGGTTATGTTTAGGGTTATGTTTTATGGTTTATGTATAGGGTCAGGTTTAGACCTAGGTTTACTGTTAGGATCAGATGAGAGTCAAGGTTAGGATTAGAGCTAGAATGGTGGCTAGGGTTAAGACTAGTAATACAGTTAGAGTTTAAGTTAGGCTGAGGATTAGGGTTAGGACTATGGTTAGCATTTGGGTTAGGGTTTGGCTGAGGGTAAGGGTTAGGTTAGAGCTAGGCTTTAGGGTTAGGACTAGTGTTAGGGTTAAGATTAGGGTTAAACCTAGGGTTAGAGCTTGGATTAGGGGTAGGATTTGTGTTAGAGTTAGGGATAGGTTTAGGATAACTACTAATGTACTAACTAGGGTTATGATTAAGGCTAGTTTTAATATTAGGGTTAAGGCCAGGTCTAATGTTAGAGTTAATTTTATGTTAGGGTGATGTTTAGAGACAGGATTAGTATTAATGTCAGCTTCAGAGTCAGGGTTAATTTTAGAGTTAAGATTAGGGCTAAGTGTAGGCTTAGGGTTTGGTTTATGTTAAGGGTTAGGCTTAGGGTTATGACTTGGTTTTGTTTTATGTCTAGGTCTAGGAATAGGGCAAGTTTTAGGATTAGTGTTATGGTTAGGGGTAGTGTTAGGGGTTTTTAGCTTAGGCTTATGTTTACATTTAAATTAAGAGTTAGGTCTGGATTTAGAGTTAGGTTTAGATATAGGGTCACAGTCACAGCTAAGGTTTGGGTTAGGTTAAGGTTAAGGTTAGGGCTCTAATTAGCATTAGGGTTAGGGTTACGGTTAGGTAAATGGATATGGTTAGGTTTAGGGTTCAGGTTAGGTTTAGGGTAATGGATAAAGTTAGGGTTACAGATAGGGTTAGGGCTATCCTAGGGTTAGCTTTAGGGTTAGGGTTATGGTTAGCGAACGGATATGGTTAGAGCCAGGGTTAGGGCTAGGATTATGGTTAAGATTAAGGCTAGGGTGAGGTTTAGTTTTAGGGCAAGTTTTAGTGTTAGGGTTAGGTTTAGGGTAATGGTTATGGCCAGGGTTAGGTTTTGGGTTAAAACGAAGCATAGAGGTCAAATTGGAGCTAGGTTTTGGGTTAGGCTAGGGCTAGTATTAGGGCTAACACTAATGGAAGAAGTAGGGTTATGATTAGGGTTACTTTTAGGGTTAGGGTGAGGGCTATGTCTAGTTTCAAGGTTAGGTATATTTTAGGGTGATCTGAGAGCTAGAGTTAGTGTTAGGGTCAGAATCAGTGTCAAGGTTAGTTTTAGGGTTAGGGCATGCCTGGAATTAGGGCTAGGTTAGGGATAGGTGTAGGGTTAGGTTTTGGTTTTTGTTTAGGTTAAGGGTTATGGTTAGGGCTGTGGCTCAGTTTTGATTAGGGCTAGGACTAGGTTAGGGCTAGATTTAGGATTAGCACAAGTGTTAGGGCTAGTTTCAGTGGGAGGTTTACACTTAGGGTTAGGGTTAGATTTAGATTTACGGTTAGATCTAGGGTTATTAGTAGGGCTAAGTTTAGGGCTAAGGTTAGAGCAAGTGTTAGGGTTATGGTAAGGGATAGGGTTAGAACTAGGAATAGGGCTAGGGAGACAGAGTTAGTCTTAGTGCTAGTGATAGGGTTAGGGTTAGGGTTAAATTAGGGCTAGGATCAGATCTAGGATTAGTGTAAGAGTTAAGTCTAGGGTTAGGGTTAGATTTAGGGGAAGGGATGGGGTTATATCTAGGTTCATAAATAGGGCAAGGGATAAAATTAGGAATAGGGCTAGAGTTAGGGTTCGGGTTAGTATCAAGGCTAGGTTTAGGGCTAGGATGAGGGCCAGCTTTTGTGTTAGGTTTATGGCAATAATTAGGGCTAGGGCTAATATCAGGTCTAGGGTTATGGTTAGGGATAGTTTTCAGGTAAGGTTTATGGCTATGTCTAGTGTCAGAGTTAGGTTTAGGGTAAGGTTCAGATATAGACCTAGGGGTATTATAATGGTCAGAGTCAGGTTTTGGGTTAGGTTGAGGTTTAGGGTTAGGGCTCACATTACTGCTAGGGTTACAGTTAGGGTTATGGTAATGGATAGGGTTAGTTTTAGGCTTCTGGTTAGGTTTAGGGTTCAGGTTAGGTTTAGGTCCATAAATAGGGATAGGGTTAGGCCTAGGATTATCATTAGGTTTATGCTTATCATTAGGATAATGGATAGGGTTAGAACTAGGGTTAGGGCTAGGGTTATGTTTATGATTAGGGTATAGTTAGGGTTATGGTTACGTTTAGTGTACTGGTTAGGGTTTGAGCTCTGATTAGTGCTAAGTCTATGGTTAGGTATAGGGTTATGTCTAGGGTTAGTGTTAGTATTAGAGTTAGGGCTAGGGTTAGGGTAATGAACAGGTTTAGATGTCATATTAGGGTTAGGGTTAGGTTTAGGTTTAGAAAAACAGTTAGTGTTAGGTTTAGCATAACTTTTAGGGTTTGAGCTAGGGTTAGGACTACAGCAAGGGTTAGGTTTACAGTTAAGTGTAGGTTTAGGTTTATGCTTATGGTTAGAGTATTTTAGGGTTAGGGCTAAGATTATCATGACGTTTATGGTTAGGGTTAGGGTAATGGGTGGGGTTAGAGCTAGGGTTAAGGCTAGGGTTAAGTTTAGGAATAGGGCTAGGGTCAGGGTTAGGGTTAGGATAAGGGGTTTCTTACGGTTAGATTAAGGGTAAGGATAGGGATTGATTAAGTGTTAGGGCTAGGTTGAGGGTTTAGGTTAGAATCAGAGCAAGGGATAGAAGTAGTGTTAGGGTTAGGGCTAGGGTTAGCATTATGTTTAGGGTTATAGTTAGGATAATGGATAGATTTAGAGCTATGGTTTGGGCTATGGTTATGGTTAGAATTAGGGCTAGGATTAGGGTTAGGTTTTGGTCAATGGTTTGTTTAGGGTTACAGTTAGGATTTGTGCTAGAGTTAGAGCTAGGGCTGAAACGAGATTTAGGTTCAGTGTTAGGTCTAAGAATAGGATTATGGTAGGTTTAGGGTTAGGGCTAGGGTTATCATTAGGGTTAGGATAAGGGTTAAGGTAATGGATATGGTTAGATATAGGTTTGGGTTTATGGTTAGGGTTAGGGTTAGATTTAGTTTTAAGGTTAAGGTTAAGGTATTGTTAGGTTTAGGTTTATGGTATGTATTAGGGTTTGAGGTAGGGTTAGGGCTATGTTGAGTGTTAGGTTTATGTTTATATCTAGGGTTAGTTTTTTGGTTAGGGATATGGTTAGGGTTAGGGTTATGGCTAGAGTTATCAATAGGGTTAGGTTTAGGGTAATGAGTATGTTTAAAGATAGGTTTAGGGATAAGGTTAAGTTTAGGGTTAGGGTTAGGGTTAGGGTTAGAGTTAGGGGTAGGTCTAAGTATATATTTAGGGTAAGGGTTAGGCATTGAGTAAGGTTTAGACTAAGGCTAGGGTTGGGGTTGGATTAGGTCTAGGGTTAGAGTTAGGGTTACGCTTAGGGCTAGGTTTAGGCCTAGGATTCACTCTAGGTTTTGTGTTAGGTTAAGGCATAGGGTTAGGGCTATGGGTAATGTAAGAGCTAGGATTATTATTAGGGTTATTTGTAGGGTTAGCATTATGGCTATGTATAGTGTTAGTGTTAGGTTTTCAGTTAGAGTCAGGTTCAGAGTTAGCTTAGTGTTAAATGCAGGGTCAGTGTTCAGGTTAGAGATAGAGTTAAAGTTAAAGCCAGAATTAGGACTAGGTTTATGTCTAGGGGTAGGGTTAGTCTTTGTGTTAGGTTAAGGGTTATTATTATGGCTAGGGCTTGGTTTTTGTTTAGGCCTAGGCCTAGAGTTAAGGCTAGATTTAGGATTAGGTTTAGGTATAGAGCTAGGGGTAGGGTCAGGTTTAGATATAAGGTTACTGGTAGGGATAGTGTTAGGGTTTGGTCTTGGGTTAGGGTCAGGTTTAGACCTACGGTTAGTGTTATGATCAGAATAAGTTTCAGGTTTAAGTTTAGGGTTAGGTTTTGGGATAGGGTTAGAGCTAGAATGAGGTCTAGGGTTAGGACTATTAATAGGGTTATGGTTTTCATTAGGCTAAGCAGTAGGGCTAGGTCTAGGGTTACCATTAGGATTACAGTTTTCCTTATGATTAGGGATATGGTTAGAACTTGTGTTAGGGGTAGGGTTATGATTAGGTAAGGTATGATGTTACAGCTAGGTTTAGACCTAGGGTGAGGGTTAAAATTAGGGTTAGGGATAGGGTTAAGTGTAGGGTTAGGATTAAAGCTAGTGTTAGGCCTAGCATTAGGGCTAGAGATTGTGTTGGGGTTAGGGCTAGCATTAGGGCTAGGGCTAATGTCAGGTATAGGGTTATGGTTAGGGATAGTTTGGGGAGTAGATTTATGGATAGGTATAGAATATGGGCTAGGATGAGGGTTAGTGTCATGTTTAGAGGTAGGGGTATTATTATGGTCAGGGTCAGAGTTAGGGTTTGATTTAGGTTAAGGTTTAGGATTAGAGCTCAAGTTAGCATTAGGGTTAAGGTTATAGTTAGGGTAATGAAATGGTTAGGGTTAGGGTTCAGGTTATGTTAATGGTAATGGATAGGTTAGGGTTATGGATAGTGCTAGGGTCAGGCTGAGGGATAGCATTAGGTATAGGGTTAGTGTTAGGGTAATGGATACTGTTAGAGCTAGGGTTAGGGTTAGGGTTAGATTTAGGATTACTGTCAGGGTTATGGTTAGGGTTAGTTTTAGGGTTAGTGATAGGGTTAGGATTAGGTTTTGTTTGAAGGTTAGGGTTAGTATATGGTTAGGGTTAGTGTTACGGTTAGAGTTAGGGTTAGCAATAGTTTAAGTTTAGGGATACGTTGAGGTTTAGTTTTATGGTTAGGGTTAGTGTTAGGTTTAGGGTTAGAGTTAGGGTTACTGTTAGGTTTATGGATGGGTTAGGGTTAGTGTTAGTGTTAGGGTTAAGGTTTGTGTTAGGGTTAGTGTTAGGGTTAAGGTTAGCATTAGGGAATGGTTTAGTGTTAGGATTAGGGTTAGGTTTTTGGTTAGTGTTAGGGTTAGCATTAGGGTTAGGTTTAGTGTTAGGGTTAGGGTTAGGGTTAGTTATAAGTTTAGGGTTAGGGTTAAGTTTAAGGTTCATGTTATGGTTAAGTTAAGGGTTACGTTTAGGGTTAGGGTCAGTGTTAGGGTTAGAATTAGTGTTCATGTTAGGGTTAGGGTTACGGTGAGTGTTAGGGTTAGGATTATGTTTTGGGAGAGGGATAGGGTTAGGGTTATGTTTAGTGTTAGTGTTTGTGTTAGGGTTAGGGTTAGGGTTAGATTTAGTGTTATGATTAGTGTTCGGGGTAAGGTTAAGTTTAGTGTTAGGGTTAGGTTTAGGGTTAAGGTTAGTGTTAGGGTAAGTGTTACGGTTAGGTTTAGTGTTAGGTTTAGAGTTTATGTTAGGGTTACATTTAGGGCTTGAGTTAGGTTTAGGGTTAGTTTTATTGTGAGGGTTAGGGTTACAGTTAGGATTAGGATATGGTTAGGGTTAATGTTAGTGTTAAATTTTGTGTTAGGGTTAGTTTAAGCATTAGGGTTAGGGTTAGGGTTTGTTTTAGGGTTAGTTTTAGTTTTCGGGTTAGGTTTTTGTTAGGTTTAGGGTTAGGGTTTGAGGTTTTGTTAGGGTTAAGTTTAGGGTTAAGTTTAGTATTAGGGTTGAGTTTGGGTTAGGGTTAGTGTTAGGGTTAGCATTATTATAGGTTTAGGGTTAGTGTTAGGGGTAGAATTAGGTTTAGGATTTTGGTTTGGGCTAGTGTTATGGCTAGGGTTAGGCTTAGGGTTAGTGTTAGGTTTAGGTTTAGCATTAGGCTTAGTGTTTGGGTTAGTTTTAGGGTTAGGATTCATATTAGTGTTAGTGTTAGGGTTAGTGTTATGGTTAGGTTTAGGGTTTGAGTTAGGATTAGGGTGAGATATATTGTTAGGGTTAAGGTTATAGTTAGGATTAGGATAAGGTTAGGGTTAATGTTAATGTTAAAATTTTGTGTTAGGATTCGTGTTATGATTAGGTTTAGAGTTAGGATTACTGTTTGAATTAGGTATAGGGTTAGAGTTAGGGTTAGTTTTAGTTTTAGGGTTAGGGTTAGTGTTAGGTTCAGTGTTAAGGTTAGGGTTATGGTTTTTCTTAGGTTTGGGTTATGGTTAGTGTTAGGCTTAGCCTTAAGCTTAGGGTTAGATTTGGAGTTAGAATTAGATCTAGCATTAGGGCTAGGTCTAAGGATAAGAAAAAGTTTAGGGCTAGGGTTAGGTTTTATGGTAATGAATATGTTGAGAAATAGGGATAGGTCAAGTGCAATAGTTAGATTTAGTCTTAGGGCTAGTGTTATTTTAGTTTTAGGGATACGGTTAAATTAGGGCTAGGATTAGGGCTAGGGTCAATGTTCATCTTAGGCCTATTGTTAGATCTAGGATTGTGGTTATGTTTAGGCTAAGGGATGTTGTTATAGCTAGGTTTAGAGGTAAGCTGAGGTTTAGAATTAGAATTAGGGATAGGGTTAGGATTAGGTTATGAATAAGGCTAGGTTTAGGGCTATAATGAATATTATGTTTGTTGAAGGCTTAGGTCTAGAATTAGGGATAGGACTAATGTCAGGTCTAGTGATACAGTTAAGGTAGATTTAGGGTAGGTTTTTGTCTAGGTCTAGTGTAAGTGTTAGGCTTAGGGTAAGGGTCAGGTTTAGACGTAGGTGTATTTTTAGGGTCAGGATCAGGTTTTAGGGTTTGTTTTAGGTTAAGGTTTAGGGATAGGACTCAAATGAGCATTAGGTTTCGGGTTAGGGTAATGGATAGGGTTAGGTTTAGGGATCAGGGTAGGTTTAGTGTAATGATGAGGTTTTGGGATACCAATAGGGTTATGGTTAGGCCTAGGGTTAGCATTAGGATTAGGATTATCATAAGGATAATATATAGGATTAGAGCTAGGGTTAGGGCTAAGTTTATGGTTAAGACTAGGGCTAGAGTTAGGGTTAGGATTTGGGTTAAGGCTAGTAACACTAGCTTAGGGTAGGATTAGGGTTAGGTTTAGGGTAAAGGATAGGTTTTGAGCTTGGTTATTCCTAGGGCAAGGGTTAGGTTTAGTGTTCGGTATAGGGTTAGAATTATGGTTATGGTCAGGGTTAGGTTTAGGATTAGGGCTAGGGTTTTCTTTAGGGTTAGGGTTAGGTTTAGAGTAATAGATTGGGTTAGATGTAAGGTTAGCTTTAGTGTTAAAGTTAGGTTTGGGGTTAAGTTTAGTTTTAGGGCTGGGTTTACTATTGGGTTTAGGGTAAGGATTATGGTTTGAATTAGAGTTAGGGCTATAGCAAGGGTTAGGTTTAGGGTTATGTCTAGGATTAGGTTTATGGTTTGTGTTAGGGATTCGGTTAGGGTTAGGGCTAGGGTTATCATTATGGTTAGGGTTAGAGTTAGGATAATGGCTAGGGTGAGAGCTAGGGTTAAGTTTAGGATTAGGGCTAGGGTTAGGGTTATGTTTAGGCTAATGTTTATGCTTTGAGCTAGGATTAGGTCAAAAGTAAGGTTTAGGGTTAGGGTTAGGGCTAGGGTTAGGGTGAGGGTTATGCTTAGGGTATGTTTAGGCCTCAGATTAGGGCTAGGTGTTGTGTTAGGTTTGGGCCTATGGTTAGTGCTATGGGTAATGTAAGATCTAGGGTTCTAATTATGGCTAATTTTAGGGTAAGTGTCATTGCTAAGTCTAGTGTAAAGTGTAGATTTTGGTTTATTGTCAATTTTAGAGCTAGGTTTAGTGTTAGTGTCAGGGTCAGTGTTCAGGTTAGAGTTAGGGTTAAGGTGAAAGCCAGTATTAGGACCAGGTTAGGTATAGGGGTAGGGTCAGTGTTTCGATTAGGTTAAGGGTTACTGTTAGGGATAGGACTAAGTTTTTGTTTAGGTCTAGGGCTAGAATTATCACTAGATTTAGGATTATGTTTAGGTCTATAGCTAGTGTTAGGGTTAGGTTTAGGTATGAGGTTACCGGTAGGGCTAGTGTAAGGGTTCTGTTTAGGGTTAGGTTCAGGTTTAGACCTACATTTAGTGTTAGGGTCAGGATTAGGGTTAGGGTTTGGGGTTTGGTTAGAGCTAGAAAGAGTGCTAGCATTAGGACTAATAATATGTTTAGGATTTCGGTTAGTTTAAGGATTAGGGTTAGCATTAGGGTTATGGTTTGGCTTAGGGTAAGAGATAGGTTTAGAGCTAGGTTTAGGGCTAGGGTTAGGGAAAGGTTTGGGGTTAAAGCTGGGTTTAGGGCTCAGATTATGGCTAGTTTTGTGTTAGGTTTAGGGCTAGGGTTAGAGCAACGGCTTATGTAAGAATTAACGTTACAATTAGGGTTAATTATTGGGTTATGGTTACGGGTTAAACCTCTAGTGTTAGGATTAGGTTTAAGGTTAGGGTGATATTCAGAGCTAGTGTTAGTGTTAGGTTCATAATCATTATCAGATTTAGTTTTAGGTTTAGGATTAGGACTCAAAATAATGCTAGATTTACTGTAAGGGTTTGGTTTAAAGTTAGGGTGGTGTTTAGAGCTAGGGTGTGTGTTAGGATATGAGTCAGAGTCAGGGTTAGTATTAAGGTTAAGGTTAGGATTCAAATTAGGGCTAGGTTTAGGTCTAGGTGTAGTGCTAGGGTTTGGTGTAAGTTAAGGTTTATGTTAGGGCTATTGCTAGGTTTTGTTTTACTGCTAGGGTTAGGGTTACAGCTAGTTTTATGATTAGTCTTAGAGTTAAGGCTAGAGTTAAGGTTAGGCTTAGGCTTAGGCTTAGTGTTAGATTTAGAGTTAGGGTTAGATTTGGGTTAGGACTAGATATAAAGATTAGGCAAGGGTTATGCCTAGGATTAGGGTTAGGGTTAGGGTTACAGAAAGGGATAGGGTTAGAACTAGCGATAGGGCTAGTGTGAGAGTTACAGTTAGTCTTAGGGCCAAGGTTTGGGTTAGAATTAGGGATAGGGTTAAATTAGGGCTAGAATTAGGGCTAGGTTAGTGTTCAGCTTAGGCCTAGCATTAGGGTTATGGTTAGGGTTAAGTTTAGGCTAAGGGATGGCATTTTAGCTAGGTTTAGAGATAGGGTGTGGTTTAGAATCAGGGTTAGGGTTAGGGTTATGAATAAGGCTAAGTTTAGGGCTAGGAGGAGGGATAGGGTTTTTAGGGTTAGGGCTAGGATTAGGGCTAGGGCTAATATCAGGTCTACGGTTTTGGTTAAAGATAGTTTTAATGTTAGGTTTATGGCTACCTGTAGTATAAGGGTTAGATTTAGGGTTAGGGTCAGGTTTAGAGAGAGAGGTATTTTTAGGTTCAGGGTCTGAGTTAGGGTTTGGGATAGGTTAAGGTTTAAAGTTAGGCCTCACATTAGCATTAGAGTTAGTGTTAGGGTAATGATAGGGTGAGGTTTATGGTTAACGTTTGGTTTATGGTAATGGATAGGTTTAGGATTAGAAATAGGGTTAGGTTTAGGCCTAGGGTTAGCATTAACATTAGGTTTATGGTTATGACAATGGATAGGGTTAGAGCTATGGTTAGGGATAGGATTATGGTTATGATTAGGGCTAGGTTTAGGGTTAGGATTAGGTTTAAACGTCGGGTTATGGTTCAGATTAGGGCTAGGTATTGGGTTAAATTAGTGCTATGATTAGGGTTATGGTCAGAGTCAGGGTCAGGGTTAGTTTTAGGGTTAGGGTTAGGACTCAAATAAGGGCTAGGGTTAATGATAGGGTTCGGTTTAAGGTGAGGGAGGTGTTTAGAACTGGGGTGAATATTAGGATATGAGTCAGGGTCAGGGTTAGTTTTAAGGTTAGGGTTATGACTTGAATTAGGGCTAGGGTTACATTTAGGGTTTCATTTAAGTTTAGGGTGTTATTTAGAGCTAGAGTGGGTGCTAGGATATGAGTCAGGGTCAGGGTAAGTTTTAAGGTTAGAGTTAGGACACAAAAAAGGGCTAGGTTAAGTCTAGGTGTAGTGTTAGGGTTTGGTTTAAGTTAAGTTTTAGGGTTAGGGTATTCCTCAGTTTGATTTTAGTCCTAGGTTTAGGTTAGCACTAGTTATATAATTAGCATAAGTGTTAGGGCTAGTGTTAGTGTTAGGCTTAGGCTTAGGGTTAGGGTTAGATTTGGAATTAGCATTAGATCTAGGGTTAGGGCTAGGTCTATGGATAGGGTAAGTGTTAGGGCTAGGGTTAAGGTTATGGTAATGGATATGTTTAGAAATAGGGATAGGTCTAAGGCAAGAATTAGATTTAGTCTTAGGGGTAAGGTTATGATTAGTTTTAGGGATAGGTCTAAATTAGGGCTAGGATTAGTGCTAGGGTTAGTGTTCAGTTTAGGCCTAGCATTAGGACTAAGTTTATGGTTATGTTTAGGGTAAGGGGTATTGTTATAGCTAGGTTTAGAGGTAGGATGAGGTTTAGAATTAGAGTTAGGGCTAGGGTTAGTGTTAGGGTATGATTAAGGATAAGTTTAGGGCTAGGATGAGGGCAAGGGTTTGTTGTAGGGTTAGGTATAGAATTAGGTCTAGGAATAATGTCAGGTCTAGTGTTACTGTTAGGGGTAGATTTAGGGTTAGGTTTATGTCTAGGTCTAGTGTAAGTGTTAGGCTTAGGGTAAGGGTCAGGTTTAGACCTAAGTGTATTTTTAGGGTCAGGATCATGTTTAAGGTTTATTTTAGGTTAAGGTTTAGGGATAGGGCTCAAATGAGCATTAGGGTTAGCATTAGGGTAATGTAGAGGTTATGTTTAGGGTTCAGGGTAGGTTTAGGGTAATGGAGAGGTTTCAGGATAGCAATAAGGTTAGGGTTAGGCCTAGAGTTAATATTAGGATTAGAATTATCATAAGGGTAATATATAGGGTTAGAGCTAGGATTAGGGGTAAATTTATGTTTAAGATTATGGCTAGATTTAGTGTTAGGGTTTGGGTTAAGGCTAATAATCCTAGCTTAGGGTAGGGTTAGGATTAGGTTTAGAGTAAGGGCTAGGTTCTGAGCTAGGATTAGTCCTAGGTTGAGGGTTAGGTTTAGTGTTAGGTCTAGGTTTATGGTTATGGTTATGGTCAGGGTTATTTTTAGGGTTAGGGCTAGGGTTTTCGTTAGGTTTAGGGTTAGGTTTAGAGTAATAGATTGGGTTATATGTAAGGTTAGATTTAGTGTTAAGTTTAGGTTTAGGGTTAAGTTTAGTTTTAGGGCTGGGTTTACTTTTTTGTTTAGGGTAAGGGTTAGAGTTTGAGTTAGGGTTAGGGCTAAAACAAGGTTTAGGTTTAGGTTAAGTCTAGGGTTAGGTTTATGTTTTGTTTTAGGTTTTCAGTTAGGGTTATGGCTAGGGTTATCATTACGGTTAGGTTAGATTTAGGGTAATGGATAGGGTTAGAGCTAGGGTTAGAGCTAGGGTTAAGGTTAGGTTTAGAGCTAGGGTTATGGTCATTTGTAGGTATAGGGCTAGGTTTATGTTTAGGCTAAGGGTTAGGCTTTGAGCTAAAGTAAGGACTAAGTTGAGGGTTAGGGTTAGGGTTAGAGCTAGGGTTAGGGTGAGGGTTATGCTTAGGGTAGGTTTAGGCTTCATATTAGTGCTAGGTTTTGTGTTAGGTTTAGGCCTAAGATTAGTGCTATGGGTTATGTAAGATCTAGGGCTCTAATTACAGCTAGTTGTAGGGTAAGAGTTATGGCTAGGTCTAGTGTTAAGGTTAGATTTTGGTTTATTGTCAGGTTTAGAGCTAGGTTTAGTGTTAATGTCAGGGTCAATGTTCAGGTTAGAGTTAGGGTTACGGTGACAGCCAGAATTACAACAAGGTGAGGTACAGGAGTAGGGTTTGTGTTTGCATTAGGTTAAGGATTACTGTTAGGGATAGGACTAAGTTTTTGTTTAGGTCTAGAGCTAGAGTTATGGGTTGATTTAGGATTAGGTTTAGGTTTAGGGCTAGTGATAGTGTTAGGTTTAGGTATACGGTTTCTGGTAGGGCTAGTTTCAGGGTTTGGTTTAGGATTAGGGTCTGGTTTAGACCTATAATTAGTGTTAGGGTCAGAATAAGGGTGAAGTTTAGAGTTAGGTTTTTGGTTATGGTTAGAGCTAGAATGAGGGCTAGGGTTAGGATTAGTAATAGGGTTAGTGTTTGGTTTAGGCTAAGGATTAGGATTAGGATTAGGATTAGCATTATTGATAGGGTTTGGCTTAGGGTAAGGGTTATGTTTAGGGTTTATGGTTTGGACTAGGATTAGGGTTAGGGTTGAATCTAGTGTTAGGTCTTGGATTAGTGCTATTTTTGTGTTAGAGTTAGGGCTAACGTTAGGGCTATGGCCAATGTAAGAACTAGTGTTACGATAAGGGTTAGTTTTAGGGTTAGGGTTTGGGCTAGGAATGGTGTAAGCATTAGCTTAGTGTTAGCGTGATATTTAGAGCTAGGGTTAGTGTTTGGATAAGAGTCAGGTTCAGGGTTAGTTTTAGAACTAGGACTCGAATTAGAGCTAAGGTTATGGCTAGTTATAGGGGTAGGGTTTGGTATAGGGTAAGGTTTAGGGTTAGAGCAATTGTTCGGTTTTGTTTTAGGGCTAGGGCTAGGGTTAGGGCTAGTTTTAGGATTAGCAATAATTTTAGGGCTAGTGGTATGGTGAGTTTTAGGCTTAAGTTTAGGGTTAGATTTAGAGTTATGGTTAGATCTAGGGTTAAGGCTATGGCTAGGTTTATGGTTAAGGTTAGGGCTGTGTGAGGGTTTTGGTAATGGATAGGGTTAAAAATAGAAATAGGGCTAGGGGAAAGTTAGTATTTGGGCTAGGGTTGGGGTAGGGTTAGGGTTAGAGCTATATTAGCACTAGGATTAGCGTTTGGGTCAGTGTTAGGGTTATGTCTATATTTAGGGCTAGGGTTAAGGTTAGTGTTAGTGTTATGTTTAGAGTTAGTTTTAGGGGAAGTGATGGGGTTATATCTAGGTTTATGGCTAGGACAAGCTTTAAAATTCAGGATAGTACTTGGGTAAGGGTGAGGGTTAGGATTAAGGCTAGGTTTAGTGCTAGAATGAGGGCTAGGATTTGTGTTAGGGTTAGGGCTAGGATTAGGGCTAGGGCTAATGTCAGGTCTAGGGTTATGGTTAGGGATAGTTTAGGATTAGGTTTATGGCCAAGTCTAGTGTAAGTGTTAGGTTTAGTGTACGGGTAAGGTTTAGAGCTAGGTGTATAATTGAGTTCAGAGTCGGGTTATCGTTTGGTTTGGGTTAAGGTTTAGGTTTAAGGCTCAAATTAGCGTTAGGGTTAGGAACTGGCTTTACAATTAGGGCTAGTTTTATTGTTAGGGTTAGGGTGAGGTTTAGGGTTAGAATAATGGATATGGTTCAGTTTAGGATTAAGGTTAGGTTTAGAGTAATGTATAGGGTTAGTGTTAGGTCTAGGGTTAGTGTTTGGCCTAAGGTTAGCATTTGGTTAGGCTAACGTTTAGGATAATGGATAGGGTTAGTGCTAGTGTTAGGGCTTGGGTTAATCATAGGATTAGGGCTAGAGTTAGGGTTAGGCATAGGGTTAGTGTTAGGGCTAGGGTTAGGGTTATGGTAAGTGTTAGGGTTTGAGCCAGGGTTAAGTCTAAGGCGAGGATTAGGGTTAGAGTCAGGGCTATGTTTAGGGCTAGGATTAGCATTAGGTTCAGGGTTATGTTTAAGGTAATGGATAAAGTTAGATCTAAGATTTGGGCTACGGTTACAATTAGGATTAGGGCTAGGGTTAGGGTTAGGTTTAGGGCTAGGCTATTTTAGGGTAAGGGTTAGAGTTTGAGCTATGGTTAGGGCTAGGGCAAGTGTTAGCGTTAGGGTTTGGTCTAGATTTTTGGTTAGGGGTATGCTTAGGGCTAGGTTTTGTGTGAGATTTATGGCTATAATTAGAGCTTTGGGTAATGAAAGAGCCTGGTTTATGGTTATGGATAGTTTTAGAGTTAGGGTTATAGATAGTTCTATAGTTAGAGTTAGGTTTGGGGTTAGGATAAGGTTTAGAGCTAGGGTTTGTGTTAGGATAAGGGTCAGTTTTCGAGTTAACATTGGGTTCAGGGTTAGGGCCAGAATTAAACTAGGGTTAGGTCTAGGGGTAGGGTTAATATTTTTGTTAGGTTAATGGTTATTGTTAGGGGTAGGGCTAGGATTTTTTAGGGCTAGGGCTAGAGTTATGGATATATTTAGGATTAAGTTTAGTTCTAGTGCTAGAATTATGGTTAGGTTAGGTATAGGTTTATCAGTAGGGCTAGTGTTAGAGTTTGGTTTAGAGTTAGGGTCAGGCTTAGATCTATGGTTAGTGTCCAGGTCAGAATAAGGATCAGGGTTAGGCTTAGTCTCTGGAACATTGTTAGAGATAGAATGAGGGCTAGGGTTAGGACTAGTAATAAAATTAGGGTTTAGCGTAGGCTAAGGATTAGGGTTAGAACTAGGGTAGCATTAGGGTGAGGGTTTGGCTTAGGGTAAGGGATAGGGTTAGAGCTAGGTTTAGGGTTAGGGCTAGAGTTGGATTTAGGGTTTGGATTAAAGCTAGGGTTAGGGCTTAGATTAGGGTTAGGATTTGTGTTAGGGTTCAGGCTATGGCTAATATAAGAACTGGCTTTACAATTCAGGCTAGTTTTATGGTTCGGGTTAGGGCTAGGTCTAGTGTTTAAGTTATGTTTAGGGTTAAGGTGATGTTTAGAGCTAGGGTGAGTTTTAGGGTCAGAGTCAGAGTCAGTATTAGTTATAGGCATAGGGTTAGGACTAGGTGTAGCATTAGGATTTGGTTTAGGTTAAGAGTTAGGATTAGGGCTATAGCTCAGTTTTGTTTGAGGGCTGTGGCTATGGTTAGGGCTAGTTTTCAAATTAGCATTAGGGTTAGGGCTAGTGTTAGGGAGAGGTTTAGGGTTAGATTTAGAGTTAGGGTTAGATCTAGGTTTAGGGCTAGGATTAAGTTTAGGGATTGGTTTAGGATAGGGTTAGGGCAAGGCTTTGGGTTATGGTAAGGGAAAAGTTTAGAACTAGTGATAGGCTACGGCGAGAGTTAGAGTTAGTCTTAAGGCTAGAGATATGATTAGGTTTAGGGTTAGGGCTAAATTAGGGCTAGGATTAGAGTTAGGGTTAGCATTAGGGCTAGGCCTTGGTTTAGGGCTAGGGTTAGGATTAGGGTTAGGGTATGGTATGATGTTATAGCTATGTTTAGACCCAGGACATGGGGTAAATTTAGGGTTAGGGCTTATGTTAAAATTAGGGTTAGGATTAAGGCTAGGTTTATGGCCAGGATTAGGGCTATAGTTTTTGTTAGGGATAGGGCTAGCATTAGGTCTAGGGCTAATGTCAGGTCTAGGTTTATGGTTAGGGATAGTTTTAGGGTTAGGTTTATGGCTAGATATAGTGAAAGGGTTAGGTTGAGGGTTAGTGTCAGTTTTAGAGTTAGGGGTTTTATTAGGGTCAGGGTCAGGGTCTGGGTTTGTTTAGGTTGAGGTTTAGGGTTCGGGCTCAAATTAGTTTTAGGCTTATATTTAGGGTTAGGGTAATGAATATGGTTAGGTATAGGGTTCAGGTTAGGTTTAAGGTAATGGATAGGGTTAAGGTTACCCTAGGTTAAGCATTAGTGATAGATTTAGGGTTAAGCTTATGGATAGGATTAGAAGTAGAGTTAGGGTTAGCATTATGGTTAGAATTAAGGCTAGAGTTATGATTAGGTTTAGGGTTGGGTTAGGGTTAGGGTTAAAGCTAGGGTTAGGGCTCGGATTAGGGTTAAGTTTTAGATTAGCTTAGGGATAGGGTTAGCGCCACAGCTAATGTAAGAACTAGGGTCATGATTAGGGATAGTTTTATGAATAGGGTTAGGGCTAGGTCTAGTATTAGTTTTAGGTTAAGCTTTAGGGTGATGATTTGAGATGGACTTATTGTTAGGATCAGAGTCAGGGTCAGTGTTAGTTTTAGGGTTAGGAATAACACTCGAATTAGAGATAAGGTTAAGGCTAGGTGTACGGTTAGGTTTTGTGTTAAAGTTAGGGCAAGAATTAGGACAAGGGCTAATGTCAGGTATAGGGTTATGGTTAGGTTAGGATTAGCGTTAGGGCTATGGTTCAGTTTTGGTTTAGGTCTAGGGCTTGGGTTAGGGATAGTTTTAGGATTAGCAATAGTGTTTGGGCTAGTGGTATGGTGAGGTTTAGGCTTAGGGTTAGGGTTAGATTTGGAGTTATGGTTAGATCGAGGATTAGGGCTAAGGTAGGGCTAAGGTTAGGGCTAGTGTTAGGATTATGGTAACAGATAAGGTTAGTACTAGAAATAGGTCTAGGGCGAGAGTTATAGTTAGTCTTAGGACTAGGGTTAATGTTACAGTTACATTTAGGGCTAGGATTAGAGCTAGGGTTAGTGTTAGGGTTAGGCCTATGGTTAGGGCTTGGGTTAAGGTTAGTGACAGTGTTAGGGTTAGGGTTAGGGAAAGGGATGTGGTTATACCTAGGTTCAGAACAAAGTCAAGGGTTGAAATTTGGGATTGGTCTAGGGTTAGAATTCAGGTTAAAATAAGTCTAGGTTTAGGGGTAAGGTGAGGGCTTGTGTATGTGTTAGGTTTAGGGAAGAATTAGGTAGAGGGTTAATGTCGATTCTAGGGTTAGTTTAGGGATAAAGTTAGGGTTAGTTTTATGGCTAGGTCTAGTGTAAGTGTTAGGTTTAGGGTTAGGGTCAGGTTTAGACCTAGGTGTATTATTAGAGTCAGTGTCTTGTTTAGAGTTTGGTTTAGGTTATGGTTTAAGTTTAGGGCTCAAATTAGCATTAGGGTTAGGGTTAGGGTTAAAATAATTGATAGCTATAGCTTTAGTGTTCAGGTTAGGTTTAGGTAATGGATAGGGTTCGTGTTAGCAATAGGTTTAGAGTTAGGCCTAAGGTTAGTATTTGAGTTAGGCATATGTTTAGGTTAATGGATAGGTTTAGGGCTAGGTTTATGGTTAGGATTATGGGAGGGGTTAGGGTTAGGGTTAGGTTTAGGCCTAGGTTTAATGTTAGGGTTAGATTTAGGGTACGTGTTAGGGTTTGAGCTATGGTTAGGGCTAGGGCAAGGTTTAGGGTTAATGTCAGGTATAGGTTTAGAATTAGTGTTAAATTTAGGGCTAGGGTTAGCATTAGGGTTAGGGTTATGTTTAAGGTAATTGATAGAGTTAGAGGTAGGGTTTGGTCTTAGTTATGGATAGGATTAGGGCTAGGATTAGGGTTAGGGTTAGGTCTAGGGTTTTTTATGGTAAGAGTTAGTGTTTGAGCTAGGTTTAGGGCTAAGGCGAGAGTTAGGGTTAGGGCAGGTCTAGGGTTATGGTTAGGATTACACTTAGGACTAGGGTCAGGGCTAGGATTAAGGCTAAATTTTGTGTGAGGTTTAGGGCTAGCATTAAGGCTATGGGTAATGTAAGAGTTAGGGTTAGGATTACTGTTAGGTCTAGTGTTAGGGTTATGGCTAGATTTTGGGTTAGCATAAATTTTAGAGCTAGAGTTTTGTTAGGAGAAGGGTCTTTGTTTGTGTTGGGTTAGGTTTATTGTTGGGGCCACAATTAGAGCTGGTGTAGGGTTAGTGTTTGGGTTAGGTTAAGGGTTATTGTTACTGCTAGGCCTAGGTTTTTGTTTGGGGCTAGTGCTAGAGATATAGTTAGACTTAGGATTAGGCTTTTGTCTAGGTCAAGTGTTAAGGTTAGGTTTAGGTATAGGGTTACCCATAGGGCTAGTGTTAGGGTTAGGTTTAAGGTTAGTGTCAGGTTTAAACCTAGGATTAGAGTTAGGGTCAGAATAAGGGTCAGGGTTAGGGTAAGGGTTTGGGTTAGGGTTAGAGCTAGAATGAGGGCTAGGGTTAGGAGTAGTATTAGAGTTATGGTGTGGGGTAGGCTAAGGATTAGGGTTAGGACTAGGGTAGCATTAGGTTGAGGGTTTGGCTTAGGGTAAGGGATAAGTCTAGAGCTAGGATTAGGGCTAGTGTTAGGGTTAGGGATAGGGCTAGACTTAAGGTTAGGGTTAGGTTTAATGCTACATTTAGGTCTCTGATTAGGGCTAGGTTTTCTGTTATTACAGGGCTATTGCTAATGTAAAAACTGGCATTACGACTAGGGCTAATTTTAGGGTTAGAGTTAGGGCTAGGTCTAGTGTTCAGTTTAGGTTTAGGGTTAGGGTGATGTTTAGAGCTAGGGTTAGTGATAGGGTGTGATTCAGGGTCAGAGTAAGTTCCAGAGTTAGGGTTAAAATTCGAATTAGGGCTAGGTTAGTGCTAGGTATAAGCTTAGGATTTGGTTTAGGTTAAGGCTTAGGGTTAAGCCTATGACTCAGTTTTGTTTGAGTGCTAGGGCTAGGGTTAGGGCTAGTTTTTCAATTAGCATTAGGGTTAGGGCTAGTGTTAAGGTGAGGTTTAGGCTTAGGTTTAGGGCTTGCTTTAGAGTTAGGGTTAGGTCTAGGTTTAGAGCTAGGGTGAACTTTGGGCTAGTGTTGGGGCTAGGTTTAGGGCTAGGGTTTGGGTTATGGAAAGGGATCGGTTTAGAACTAGTGTTAGTGCCAGGGTGAGAGTTAGGGGTAGGTTTAAGGTGAGAGTTAAATTAGTTCTAGGATTAGTGCTAGGGTTAGTGTTATGGCTAGGCCTAGGTTTATGGCTAGGTTTAGGGTTAGGATTAGTGTAAGGTATGATGTTTTAGCTAGGTTTATGGCGAGGATCAAAACAGGGTTAGGGCTAGAGTTAAGGTTAGGATAAGGATTTAGGTTTAGGGCTAGGATTAGGGCTATATTTAGGGCTACAATATGGCTAGGTTTTTGTTTTAGGGTTAGGGCTATGATTAGGGTTGGGGTAATGTCAGGTGTAGGTTTATGATTAGGGTTATTTTTGGTTTAGGTTTATGGCTAGTTCTAGTGTAAGGGTTAGGTTGAGGATTAGGGTCAGATTTAGAGATAAGGTTATTATTACAGTCAGGTTGAGATTTGGGTTAGGTTAAGGTTTACGGTCAGGTTTCTCATTAGCATTAGTGTTAGGGTTAAGGGTAGGGTAATGTTTATGGTTAGGATTAGGGTTCAGTTTAGGTTTAGGGTAATGGATAAAGTTAAGGTTAGAGATAGGCTTATCCTAGTGTTAGCATTAGGGTTAGGTTAGGGTTAGGGTAATGGATAGGATTAGAGCTAGGTTTAGGGCTTGAATTATGGTTAGGATTAAGGCTAGGGTTAAGTTTAGGGTTAGGGAAAGTTTTAGGTTTAGTGTTAGTTTTAGGGTAATGGTTAGGGCTATGGTTATGGTTACGGTTAAAAAGAGGTGTAGGGCTCGGGTTAGGGATAGGTATTGGGTAAGGATAGGGCTAGGATTAGGGCTACGGCTAATGTAAGAAATAGAGTTATGATTAGGGCTACTTTTAGGGTTAGGGCTAGGTCTAGTTTTAGGGTTATGTATACTTTTAGGGTGATGTTAGAGCTAGGTTTATTGTTAGGGTCAGAGTCAGGGTAAGTTTTGTTTTAGGGTTAGGGTAGGACTAGAATTTGGGCTAAAATTAGGCTAGGTGTAGTGTTCGGTTTTGGTTTATGTTAAGGGTTAGGGATAGGGCTATGGCTCATTTTTTTTCCTTTTTATATGGCTAGGCCTAGGTTAAGGCTAGTTTTAGGATTAGCATTAGTGTTAGGGCTAGTGGTAGTGTGAGGTTTAGGCTTAGGGTTAGTGTTAGATTTAGAGTTATGGTTTGATCTAGGGTTAGGGCTAGATCTAGTGTTAGGGCTAAGGTTAGAGCAAGTGTTAGAGTTATGGTGAGGGACAGGGTTAGATCTAGAATAGGGCTATAATGACAGTTAGATTTAGTCTTAGTGCTAGTGTTAGGGTTAGGGTTAACACTAAATTAGGGCTAGGATCAGGTCTAGGATTAGTGTAAGGTTTAAGTCTAGGGTTAGAGTTAGGGTTACATTTAGGGGAAGGGATGGGGTAATAGCAAGGTTCAGAACTAGGGCAAGGGATAAAATTAGGGATAGGGTTAGAGTTAGGGTTCAGGTTAGGATCAGGCTAGCTTTAGGGTAGGATGAGGGCTTGCATTTGTGTTAGGGTTATGGCAATAATTAGGGATAGGGCTAATATCATATCTAGGGTTATGGATAGGGATAGTTTTAGGGTAAGGTTTATGGATAGGTCTAGTGGCAGAGTTAGGTTTAGGGTAAGGTTCAGGTTTGGAGCTAGGGGTATTATAATGGTCAGCATCAGGTTTTGGGTTTGGGTTTGGGTTAGGTTAAGGTTTAGGATTAGGGCTCAAATTAGCATTAGATTTAGAGTTAGGTTTAGGGTAATGACTAGGGTTAGGTTTAAGTTTCAGTTTAGTTTTAGGGTTCAGGGTAGGTATAGGTTAATGAATATGTTTAGAGTTATGTTTAGGGTAATAAATAGGGTTAGGTTTAAGCTTCAGGTTAGTTTTAGGGTTCAGGATAGGTTTAGGTTAATGAATAGGTTTAGAGTTAGGCCTAGGGTTAGCATTAGGTTTATGGTTATCGTTAGTGTAATGGATAGAGTTAGAACTAGGGTTAGGGCTAAGGTTATGTTTAGGATTAGGGATAGAGTTAGGGTTAGTGTTAGGGTTTAGGCTAAGGTTAGGTTAGGGTATTAGTTAGGGTTTAAGCTAGGGTTAGTGCTAAGGCTTGGGTTAGGTATAGGGTTAGGTCTAGAATTAGGGTTAGTATTAGGGTTAGGGCTAGGGTTATCATTAGAGAAAAGGTAGTAGACAGGGTTAGATGTCATGTTAAGGTTAGGGTTAAGTTTAGGTTTAGGACCAGGGCTAATGTTAGGTTTAGCGTAACTGTTAGGTTTTGAGCTAGGGTTAGGACTACGGTAAGGGTTAGCTTTATGGTTAGGTCTAAATTTAGGTATTCAGCTAGGGTTAGAGTAGATTTAGGGTTAGGGCTAGGGTTATCATGAGGTTTATGGTTAGGGTTAGGGTAATGGGTGGGCTTAGAGCTCGAGTTAAGTCTAGGGTTAAGTTTAGGAATAGGGCTAGGGTTAGGTTTTGGGTTAGGGTTCAGGTTTGATCTAGGATTAGGTTAAGGGTAAGGGTCAAGGATTGAGTAAGTGTTAGGGATAGGTTGAGGCTTCAGGTGAGAATCAGGTCTAGGGGTATAGTTAGGTTTAGGGTATGGCTCGGTTTTGTATTAGGTTTAGGGTTATGTTTAAGGTAATGGATAGAATTTGAGCTAGGGTTTGGGATATGGTTATGGTTAAGATTAGGGCTAGGATTAGGGTTAGGGTTTGGCCTAGTGTTATATTTAAGTTAAGGGTTAGGGTTTGAGCTAGAGTTAGAGCTAATGCTAGGTCAAGGGTTAGGTTCAGTGTTAGGTCTATCTATAGGACTATGGTAGGTTTAGGGTTAGGGTTCTGGTTAGGGTAGTGTTATCATTAGGGTTAGCATAAGGGTTAGGGTAATGGATATGGTTAGATGTAGGTTTAGGTTTAGGGTTCGGGATAGATGTAGTTTTAGGGTTAGTGTGAAGGCTATGGTTATGTTTAGGTTTATTTTACAGGATTTGGTTTGATCTAGGGTTAGGGCTATGGTGAGTGTTAGGTTTAGGGTTAGGTCTAGGGTTAGTTTTCCAGTTAGGTTTGGGGTTAGGGTTGGGGTTATGACTAGGGTTATCAATAGGGTTAGGTTTAGAGTTAGGGTAATGTGTAGGTTTAGAACTAGTTTTATGGATAGGGTTAAGTTTAGGGTTAGGGTTAGGTTTAGAGTTAGGGATAGATCTAAGTTTATATTTACGGTAAGAGTTAGGCTTTGAGTAAGGTTTAGGACTAAGGCTAGGGTTAGGGTTAGGATTAGGGCTAGGGTTAGGGTTAGGGTTACACTTAGGGCTAGGTTTAGGCCTAGGATTCGCTCTAGGTTTTGTGTGAGGTTAAGTCATAGGGTTAGGGTTATGGGTAATGTAAGAGCTAGGATTATGATTAGGGCTAGTTGTTGGGTTAGGGTTATGGCTAGGTCTAGTGTTAGGTTTAGGTTTTCGGTTAGGGTCAGGTTTAGAGATAGCTTATTGTTAAATGCAAGGTCAGTGTTCAGGTTAGAGTTTTAGTTTAGGTTAAAGCCAGTATTAAAACTAGGTTTATGTCTAGGCATAGGGTTAGTCTTTGTGTTAGGTTAAGGGTTATATTTTAGGGCTAGTGCTAGGTTTTTGTTTAGGTTCAGGGCTAGAGTTAAGGCTAGATTTAGGATTAGGTTGAGGTCTAGGGCTAGTGGTAGGGCCAGGTTTATTTATAAGGTTACTGGTGTTAGGTTTTGGTCTTGGGTTAGCGTCAGGTTTAGACCTAGAGTTAGTGTTATGGTCAGAATAAGATTAAGGGCTATGGTAGGTTTTGTGATAGGGTTAGAGCTAGAATGAGGGCTAGGGTTAGCACTATTTATAGGGTTAGAGTTTTGATTAGTCTAAGGATTAGGGATAGGTCTAGGGTTACCATTAGGGTTAGGATTTTGCTTACAGTTAGGGATAGTGTTAGAGCTAGTGTTAGGGGTAGGGTTAGGGTAAGGGTAAGGTATCATGTTACAGCTAGGTTTAGGTCTAGGGTGAGGGCAAAATTAGGGTTAGGGTTAGGGTTAAATGTAGGGTTATCATTAAAGCTATTGTTAGGCCTAGAATTAGGGCTAGGGATTGTGTTAGGGTTAGGCTAGCATTAGGGCTAGGGCTAATGTCAGGTATAGGATTATGGTTAGGGATAGTTTTGGGGATAGTTTTATGGCTAGTTATAGTATAAGGGTTAGGATGAGGGTTAGTTCAGGTTTAGAGGGAGGGTTATTATTATGGTCAGGGTCAGAGTTAGGGTTGGTTTATGTTAAGATTTAAGATTAGGGCTCGAGTTAGCATTATTGTTAAGGTTAGAGTTAGGGTAATTATACATTTTGGGTTAGGGTTCAGGTAAGGGTTAGGGTAATGTAAATGTTAGGGTTAGGGATAGTGCTATCGTCAGGCTGAGGGTTAGCATTAGGGTTAGGGTTAGGGTTAGGGTAATGCATAGGTTTAGAGCTAGGGTTATGGCTAGAATTATGGTTATGGTTTTGGCTAGGGTTAGGGTTAGGTTTAGGGTTAGTGCAAGGATTCAAGTTAGGGTTAGGTTTAGGGTAAGGGTTAGGGCTAGGTTTAGGGTTATAGTTAGGGTTAAACCTATGGTTGGGTTTCTGATTAGGGCTAGGTTTTTGGTTATGTTAGGTCTCTTGTTAGGGCTAATGCAAGAACAAGAGTTATGATTAGGCCTAGTTTTAGGGTTACATTTAGGGTTAAGTCTAGTTTTAAAATTAGGTTTAGGTTTAGGGTGATGTTTTTAACTAGGGTGAGTGTTAGGGTCAGTGTCAGGCTCAGAGTTCATTTTAGTGTTAGGGGTAGGACTCGAATTAGGGTAGGCTTGGGCTAGATATAGGGTTAGGATTTGGTTTAGGTTAAGGGTTAGGGTTAGTGCTATGGCTCCATTTTGTTTTAGGGCTAAGGCTAAAGTTAAGGGTAGTTTTATGATTAGTGTTAGTGTTATTACTAGTGATAGGGTCAGTTTACGCTTAGGGTTAGATTTAGAGTTATGATTAATTCTAGGGTTAGGGCTATGGCTAGGGTTAGAGCTAAGGTTAGGGCTAGTGTTCAAGTTATGGTAAAGGAGATGGTTAGAACTAGAAATAGGGCTAGGGCAAGAGTTAGAGTTAGTCTTGGGGCTAGGTTTAGGGTTAGGTTTAGGGATAAATTAGGGCTAGGAATAGGTCTAGGGTTGGTGTTAGGCTTAGGCCTAGGATTAGTGTTATGTTTATGGTTAGGTTTAGGGTTAGTTTTGTGAAAAAGAATGCCTGTTTGATTTCAACCTCCATTTCAATTTACCCATAGGTGTCAAAAGGAAGTGAAACCTTAAAATACAAAGTGTTCATGATAGTGAACCATTGAATTGAGAAGAGCATACCTTGGGAGAATACTAAGGCTAGATTAAATATGACTCCTCTCCAATATCAAAGATTTCAACAAAACTAACTCTCACACTAAAATTACCTCTAACCCCAGCACTAGCCCTAACCCTAAACCTAACACTAACCCTAACATGATTAGAGAACCAGTGATCCTAGAATTCCCGCACTTGAAGAGCCTTGTGAGGCAAGCTAAGTGATGAATCCTAGGCAACATCAAACAAATCTGACTAAATAATTATGGGAGGTATTTCAGTACATGCATATTTTTTTTCTCCTAAATGGCTCTTAGATAAAGTTGTTTTTGCATGTTTAAGCCTAGGTCTACATTCACAAGGAGCATACCAGAGTCCCCACAGAGAACTGATTGAGTATGTGAAGTTTCAAGCAACTAGCTCAAACCCTGTTTGATTTTCAGCTCCATTAACTTTCCCGTATAGGTCAAAATGAAGTGAAGTATTAAAACACAAAATGTTCCTGAGAGCGAACCTGTGAATGGAGAAGGCCTAAAACTGTGGAACAGAGTAAATCTAGTTAAAAGATAAATCTCTCCAAGTACCAAAGAAACTTGAATAAAACTAACTAACTCTAACCCTAACAGTACCTCTAACCCTAGCTCTTCCCCTAACCCTATTTTTTTTATGGAAGCTTTGATGGTAGAAGTTCCAAACTTGGGCAGCTTAGTGGGGAAAGCTAATGGATGAATGCCATGCAGTATCAAAGAAATATGACCAAATAGTTGATGGAGTATATCAGTACATTCATATTTCCCTGTTATCTCCTAAAGACTCTTGCATAAAGTTGTTTTTACATGCTTCAGCTTAGGCCTACTTCACAAGAACAAACCAGAGATTTCCCACAGAGAACTGATGGAGTGTGAAGTTTCAAGCAGCTAGCACCAATGCTCTTTGATTTCCAGCTCAATTTCTATTTACCTGAATAGGACAAAATGAACTGAAACTTTAAAATACAAACTGTTCCTTACAGTGAACCATTGAACCTAGGCGGCCAAAACACGTGGAGTATAGTAAGGTTAGGAGAAAAATGAATCCTGCCCAGTATCAAAGATATTTTAACAAAACTGACTATAACCCTAATACTAGCTCTAACACTAGCCCTAACACTAACCTTAACATAAACCCTAAACTGTCTGAAAAACTGTTGATCCTAGAAGTCCCAAACTTTGGAAGCATAGTGGGCTAAGCTATCAGATGAATCCTATGCAATATCAAAGAAATAACACCAAATCATTGGGGTGGTATTTCAGTTCATGCATATTTCTCTGTTTTCTGCTAAAGGGCTCTTGGATAAAGTTGTCTTTGCCATCTTCATCTTAGGGCTACTTTCACAAGAAACAAATCAGAGAGTTCTAACAGAGAACTGATTCACTCTTTGAAGTTTCAAGCAGCTAGCACCAACCTGGTTTTGTTTCAACCTCCATTTTTATTTAAGTATATAGGTCAATATGAAGTGAAACCTTAAAATACAGAGTTTCCCTGATAGCAAACCATTGAAATGAGAAGGTTCAAACCTAGGGAGGATATTAAAGCTAGGTAAAAGATGACTCCTTCCAAGTATCAAAGAAATTTGAACAAAACTGACTCTCACACTAACACTACATTTAACCCTATCTCTAACCCTAAACCTAACACTAACCCTAACCCGATTAGAGAACCATTGATCCTAGAAGTCCTACACTTGGAGAGCTTTGTGGGCCAAGCTAAATGATGAATCCTATACAATATCAAACAAATCTGACCAAATAATTATGGGAGGAATTTCAGTGCATGCATATTCCCTGCTTTCTCCTAAAGAGCTCTGATAAATTTGTTTTTGTATGCTTCAGCTTATGCCTAAACTTACAAGGAACATACAAGAGTGTCCATACAAAGAACTGAATGTGTGTGTACAGTTTCTAGCAGCTAGCATAAACCAAGTTTGTTTTCCATGCCTATTTCCATTTACTTGTATAAGTCAAAATGAAGTAAAATGAAAATACTAACAGTTCCTGACACCAAACAGTTGAACCAAAAGGCCTAAATCTGGGAAACAGAGTAAAGTTAAAGATGAATCCTGAATTGTATCAAATAAATTTGAATAAAGTAACTCTAACCATAACACTACCTCTAAACTGAGCCCTAATACTGACCCTAAACATTAGCATAGCCCTATCCCTAAACCTAATTTTAACCCTATTTTTTACTGTAACCATTGCCCAAACCCTAGCTCTAATTATATCCATTACCATAACTCTAACCCTAACCCTAAGGCAAAACGTAGCCCTAACCCTAAACTTTACCCTAAATTTGCTCTAACCCTAACCCTCACCCTAGCCCTCAATCTACCTAAAACCATAACACTTACCCTAAACCTAACCCTAACCCTAGGCCTAACCATAACCCTAACCCTAACCCTAACCCTAACAAGTGAAACCTAAAATTTCAAAGTGTTCCTGCAAATGAACCCTTCAACTAGAAGAATGAAATTTGGGGGGCAAGTGCAACTGGAGTACCGATCATTACCGCCATGAATCATCAATATCGGTTGAAAAAATATTTGCTGGGATTTCAGTAATCTTGGAGTTCTGTGGAAGCTTGGCAAATGCTTTCAAATGAAAGTGATTTTTCCATCACTGACACGTGCCTCTGCTTAGGGCTACTTCAACAGGGAACAAAGCATAGCGAGGACACTGAAAACTAATTGAGTGTGTCACGTTTCAAGCAGCTACCATAAACCGTGTTAGATTTAGAGTTCCAACTGGGAGTACACCTATAGGGGAAAACAAAGTGAACACTAAAAATTCAAAGTGTTCCTGAAAAGGAACGCTTTAACCTAGAAGTACAAAATTTGGGGAGCCATGTGCGGCTGGAGTACTGATGATACCTGAAACATATCAACAAGATCGGGTGAAAAAAATATTTGCTGAGATTTCAGTAAACTCGGAGTTGTGGGGAAGCATGCAAACACTTTCAAATGAAATTGCTTTTTCCTTGCCTCTGCTTAGGGCTACTGCAAGAAGAATCAAAGCATAGAGATCACACTGAGAACTAATTTATTATGTCAAATTTCAAACAGCTAGCAGAAACCGTGTTTGATTTAGAGTTCCACCCTCATCTTTCCTATAGGGGAAAATGAAGTGAAATCTAAAATTTCAAAGTGTTCCTGCAAACGAAGTTTTCAACCTAGAAGAATGAAATTTGGGGGTCCAAGTGCAATGAGTACAGATCATTACTGCCAAGTATCAAGAAGATGGGGTGAAAAAAATATTTGCTGGTATTGCAGTAAACTCAGAGTTATGTGGAAGCTTGGCAACTGCTTTCAAATGAAAGTGATTTTTACTTCACTGACAAGTGCCTCTGCTTAGGGCTACATCAAGAAGGAACAAAGCATAGAGAATGCACTGAGAACCAATTGCGTGTGTCAAGTTTCAAGCAGCTAGCAGAAACCGTGTTTGATTTAGAGTTCCAACTGGGAGTACACCTATACGGGAAAACGAAGTGAAACCTAAAAATTCAAAGTGTTCCCTCAAACGAATGCTTTAACCCAGAAGTATGAAATCTGGGGAGCCATGTGCAGCTGGAGTTCTGATGATACCTGCAACGTATCAACAAGTTCAGTTGAAAAAATATCTGCTGAGATTTCAGTAAACTGGGATTTCTGTTGAAGCTTGGCAAACGCTTTCAAATGAAATTGTTTTTTCCCTGAGTCTCCTTTGGGATACATCAAGAGGGAAGAAAGCATAGAGAGTGCACTGAGAACAAATTGAGTGTGTCTAGTTTCAAGCAGCTAGCACAAAGTGTGTTTGATTTAGAGTTCCAACTGGGAGTATACCTATAGAGGAAAAGGAATTGAAACCTAAAAATTCAAAGTGTTCCTGCAAATGAACACTTCAACCAAGAAGAACGACATTTGAGGGGCCAAGTGAGACTGGAGTACCAATCATTTCTGCCAAGTATCAAGAAGATTGGGTGAAAAAATATTTCTTGGAATTTCAGTAAACTCGGAGTATTGTGGAAGCTTGGAAAATGCTTTCAGATGAAAGTGATTTTTCCTCCAGTGACAAGTGCCTCTGCTTAGGGCTTCTTCAAGAGGGAACAAAGAATAGAGATCGCACTGAGAACTAATTGCATGTGTCAAGTTTCAAGCAGCTAGCACAAACATTGTGTGATTTAGAGGCCAAATGCTAGTATACTGTGAGTACTGATGATTCCTGCAACGTATCAACAAGATCAGGGGAAAAAAAAATATTTGCTGAGATTTCAGTAAACTCTGAGTTCTAGGGAAGCTTGGAAAATGCTTTAAAATGAAAGTGATTTTTCTGTGCCTCTGCTTAGGGCTACTGCAAGAGGGAACAAAGCATAGAGAGTGCACTGAGAATTAATTTAGTGTGTCAAATTTTAAGCAGCTAGAAGAGACCCTATTTGACTTAGAGTTCCAACTGCATCTATCCCTATAGGGGAAAATGAAGTGAAACTGAAAATTTCAAAATCTTCCTCAAAATGAACACTTCACCTAGAAGAATGAAATTTGGGGGGCTGAGTGCGACTGGAGTACCGATCATTACCGCCAAGTATGAAAAAGATTGGGTGCAAAAATATTTGCTTTGATTTCAGTAAACTTGGAATTCTGTGGAAGATTGGCAAATGCTTTCAAATGAAAGTGTTTTTTCCATGCCTCTGCTTAGGGCTAATGCAAGAGGGAACAAAGCATAGAGAGCACACTGAGAACTAATTCAGTGTGTCAAGTTTCAAGCAGCTAGCTCAAACCGTGTTTGATTTAGAGTTCCAACTAGGAGTATACCTATAGGGGAAAACGAAGTGAAACCTAAAAATTCAAACTGTTTCTACAAATGAGTGCTTCAACCTAGAAGAAAGAAATTTGGGGGACCAAGTACAACTGGAGTACTGATCACTAAGGTCAACTATCAAAAAGATCGGGTGAAAAAAAATATTTGCTGGGATTTCAGGAAACTTGGAGTTCTGTGGAAGCTTTGCAAAGGCTTTCAAATGAAAGTGATATTTACTTCACTGACAAGTGCTTCTGTTTAGGGCTACGTTAAGGGGGAACAAAGCATAGAGAACACACTGAGAACTAATTCAGTGTGTCAAGTTTCAAGCAGCTAGCAAAAGCCATGTTTGATATAGAGTTCCAACTTGGAGTATACCTATAGGGGGAAACGAAGTGAAACGTAAAAATACAAATTTTTCCTGCAAACGAACAATCTAACCTGGAAGAACGAAATTTGGGGAGCTAAGTGTGGCTGGAGCACCAAAGATTCCTGCAACGTATCAAGAAGATCGGGTGAAAAAATATTTGCTGAGATTTCAGTAAACTCGGAGTTCTATGGAAGCTTGGCAAATGCTTTCAAATGAAAGTGTTTTTTTCTTTCCTCTGCTTAGGGCTTCTGCAAGTGGGAAAAAAGCATAGAGAGTGCACTGAGAACTAATTGAGTGTCTGAAATTTCAAGCAGCTTGCAGAAACCATGTTTGATTTAGAGTTCCAACTGCATCTATCTCCTATAGGGGAAAAGGAAGTAAAACCTAAAATTTCAAAGTGTTCCTGCAAAGGAATGCTTCAACCTAAAAGATCCACATTTGGGTGGCTAAGTGCAACTGGAGTACCGATCATTACAGCCAAGTATCAAAAAGATATGGTGAAAAAAATATTTGCTGTGATTTCAGTAAACTCGGAGTTCTTGGAAGCTTGGCTAACACTTTCAAATGAAATTGTTTTTTTTTTTTTTTTTCTGCCTCTCCTTCAGGCTACTTCAACAGGGAAGAAATCATACAGCCTGCACTGAGAATTAATTCAGTGTGTCAAGTTTCAAGCAGCTAGCAAAAACTGTGTTTGATATAGAGTTCCAACTGGGAGTATACCTATTGGGGAAAACGAAGTGAAACCTAAAAATTCAGTGTTCCTGCAAATGAATGCTTTAACCTAGAAGAACGTAATTTGGGGAGCCACGTGTGGGTGGAATACCTATGATTTCTGCAATTTAACAATAAGATCAGGTGAAAAAATATTTGCTAGGATTTCAGTAAACTTGGAGTTCAGTGGAAGCTTGGAAAACGCTTTCAAATAAAAGTGATTTTTCCTTATTTGACAAGTGCCTCTGCTTAAGGTAACTTCAACATGGAAGGAAACATAGAGAGCACACTGAGAACTAAATTAGTTTGTAAATTTCAAGCAGCTATCAGAAACCCTGTTTGATTTAGAGTTCCAACTGCATCTCTCCCTATAGGGGATAAAAAAGTGAAACCTAAAATTTCAAACTGTTCCTGTAAAGGAACGTTTAAACCTAGAAGAACGAAATCTGGGGGACCAAGTGTGACTGCAATACTGATCATTCTTGAGAAGCATCAAAAAGATCGGGTGTCAAAATATTTGCTGATATTTCAGTAAACACGGAGTTCTATGAAAGCTTGGCAAACACTCTTGCTTTCCTCTGCTTAGGGCTTCTGCAAGAGGGAACAAAGCATAGAGTGAGCACTGAAACTAATTTAGTGTCTCAAATTTCAGGCAGTTAGCAGAAACCCTGTTTGATTTAGATTTCCAAATGCATCTATCCCTATAGGGAAAAACGAAGTGAAACCTAAAATTTTAAACTGTTCTTGCAAAGGCATGCTTCAACCTAGAATAACAAAATTTTCGGGGGCCAAGTACCACTGGAGAAATGATCATTACTGCAAAGTATTATAAAGATCGGGTGAAAAAATATTTGCTGGGACTTCAGGAAACTTGGAGTCCTGTGGAAACTTGGCAAATGCTTTCAAATGAAAGTGATTTTTTCTTGACCGACAAGTGCTTATGCTTAGGGCTACTTTCAGAGGGAACAAAGCATAAAGAAGGCACTGAGAACTAATTCAGTGTGTCAAGTTTCAAGCAGCTAGCAAAAACCATGTTTGATTTAGAGTTCCAACTGGGAGTATACCTTTTGGGGAAAATGAAGTGAAACCTAAAAATTCAAAGCATTCCTGCAAATGCACGCTTTAACCTAGAAGAACAAAATTTGGGGAGCCTAGTGCGGCTGGAGTACCAATGATTTCTGCAATGTAACAACAAGATCAGGTGAAAAAATATTTGCTAGGATTTCAGTAAACTCGGCGTTCTGTGGAAGCTTGGAAAATGCTTTCAAATAAAAGTGAATTTTCCTTGTTTGATAAGTGCCTCTGCTTAAGGCTACTTCAAAAGGGAAAAAATCATAGAGAGGGCACTGAGAACTAATGTGGTTTGTAAAATTTCAAGCAGCTATCAGAAAACATGCTTCATTTAGAGTTCCAACTCTATCTCTCCCTATAGGGGATAAAGAAGTTAAACCTAAAAATTCAAACTGTTCCTGGAAACGAACGCTTCAACTTAGAAGAATGAAATTTGGGGGGCCAAGTGTGACTCCAATACTGATATTTCTTGACAATTATCAAGAAGATCAGGTGTGAAAATATTTGCTGATATTTCAGTAAACTCGGAGTTCTATGGAAGATTGGGAAACACTTTCAAGTGAATTTTTTTTTTGCTTTCCTCTGCTCAAGGCTTCTGCAAGAGGGAACAAAGCATAGAGTGCACTGAGAACTAATGCAGTGTCTAAAATTTCAAGCAGCTAGCAGAAACCCTCTTTGATTTAGAGTTCCAACTGCATCTATTCCTATAGGGGAAAACGAAGTGAAACCTAAAATTTCAAAGTGTTCCTACAAACCAACGCTTCAACCTAGAAAAAAAAATTGGTGGGCCATGTGCGACTGTAATACTGATCATTACGGCCAAGTATTTAAAAGATTGTGTGAAAAAAAGTATTTGCTGGGATTTGAGTAAACTCAGAGTTCTGTGGAAGACTGGCAAATGCTTTCAAATGAAATTGTTTTTCCCTACCTCTCCTTTGGGCTACTTCATGATAGAACAAAGCTTAGAGAGCACACTTAGAACTAATTTAGTTACTAAAGTTTCAAGCAGCTAGCACAAATGGTGTTTGATTTCAACTGCTTTTCTCCTTGTAGGGGTAAATGAAATGAAACCTAAAAATTCAAACGTTTCCTGCAAATGAAAGATTCAACCTAGATGAACTAAATTTGGCGGCCAAGTGCGACTGGGATACCGATCATTACCGCCAAATATCATCAAGATCCACTGAAAAAATATTTACTGGGATTTCAGGAAACTCAGAGTTCTGTGGAAGCTTGGGAAACGCTTTAAAATGAAAGTGATTTTTCCCTGCCTCTCCTTCAGGGTACTTTAAGATGGAACAAATCATAGAGCCTGAACTGAGAAGTAATTCAGTGTGTCATGTTCCAAGCAGCTGGCAAAAACCATATTTGATTTAGAGTTCCAACTGCCTCTCTCCCTATAGGGGATAGCAAAGTGAAACCTAAAAATTCAAACTGTTCCTGCAAATGAATGCTTCAACCTAAAAGAACGAAATTTGGGGGGTCAAGTGCGACTACAATACTGATCATTCTTGGCAGGTATCAAAAAGATTGGGTGTAAAAATATTTGCTGATATTTCAGTAAACTTGTTCTATGGAAGCTTGGCAAAGGCTTTCAAATGAAATTGTTTTTTGCTTTCCTCTGCTTAGGGCTTCTGCAAGAGGGAACAAAGCATAGAGCGAGCACTGAAACTAATTTAGTGTCTCAAATTTCAGGCAGTTAGCAGAAACCCTGTTTGATTTAGATTTCCAAATGCATCTATCCCTATAGGGAAAAATGAAGTAAAACCTATAATTTCAAAGTGTTCCTGCAAAGGAACGCTTTAACCTGGTAGAACAAAATTTGGTGGGGGGGGGGTAAGTGCGACTAGAGTACTGATCACTTCCACCTAGTATCATCAAGATCCAGTGAAAAACTATTTGCTGGGATTTCAGGAATCACGGAGTTCTGGGGGTGCTTGGCAAATGCTTTCAAATGAAATTGATTTTTTTAGACTCTCCTTCGGGCTACCTCAAGAGGAACAAAGCATAGAGAGTGCTCTTAGAACTAATTTAGTTTGTAAAGTTTCAAGCGGCTAGCATAAAAAGTGCTTGAGTTCAACTGCATCTCTCCCTATAGGAGAAAACGAAGTGAAACCTAAAAATTCAAAATGTTCCCGCAAATGAACGCTTTAACTTAGAAGGAGGAAATTTGGAGAGCCAAGTGTCGCTGGAGTACCGATGATTCCTGCAGTATAACAACAAGATGGAATGAAAAAATATTCATAAGATTTCAGTAAACCCGGAGTTCTCTGGAAGCTTGGCAAATACTTTCAAATGAAAGTGTTTTTCACTTGCCCCTGCTTAGGGCTTCTGCAAGAAGGAACAAAGCATAGAGAGAGCATTGAGAACTAATGGAGTGTGCCAAGGTTTAAGCAGCTAGCACAAACCATGTTTGATTTCAAGTTCCAACTGCATCTGTCTGTATAGGGGAAAACAAAGTGAAACCCCAAAATTCAAACTGTTCCCTCAAAGGAACGTTTCAGCCTAGAAGAAAGAAATTTGGGGGGCCAAGTGGGAATGTGGTACCAATCTTTACTGCCAAGTATCATCAAGATCGGGTGAAAAAATCTTTGCTGGGATTTCAGGAAACTCAGAGTTTTGTGGAAGCTTGGCAAATGCTTTCAAATGAAAGTGTTATTTCCTTGTGTCTGCATAGGGCTACTACAAGAGAGTAGAAAGCATAGAGATGGAACTGAGAACTAATTAAATGGTTCAAATTTCAAGCAGGTAGCAGAAATTGTGTTTCATTTAGAGTTCCAACTGGGAGTACACCTATAGGGGAAAACGAAGTGAACCCTAAAAATTCAAAGTGTTCCTGTGAATGAATGCTTTATCCTAGAAGCACAAAATTTGGGGAGCCATGTGTGGCTGGAGTACAGATGATTCCTGAAAGGTATCAAGAAGATCGGTTGAAAAAAATATTTGCTGGGATTTCAGAAACTCGGAGTTCTGTGGAATATTGGCAAACACTTTCAAATTAAAGTGTTTTTTTCCCTGCCTCTCCTTCAGGCTTCTTCAAGAGGGAACAATGCATACAGAGCACACAGAGAACTAATTCAGTTTGTCAAGTTACAATCAGCTAGCACAAACCGTGTTTGATTTAGAGTTCCAAACGCATCTCTCCCTATAGGGGAAAACGAAGTTAAACCAAAAAAAAAAAAAAAAAATCAAACTGTTCCTGCATACAAACGCTTCAACCTAGAAGAACTAAATTTGAGGAGCCAAGTGCGACAGGAGTACCAATAATTTTGGCCAAGTATCATCAAGATTGGGTGAAAAAACATTTGCTGGGATTTCAGGAAACTCAGAGTTCTGTGGAATATTGGCAAATGCTTTCAGATGAAAGTGATTTTTCCCTGCTGCTCCTTTGGGCTACTTCAAGAAGGAACAAAGCATAGACAGCACACTGAGAACTGATTCAGTGTGTCAAGTTTCAAGCTGCTAGCTCAAATCATGTTTGATTTAGGGTTCCAATTAGGAGTATACCTATAGAGAAAAATGAAGTGAATCCTAAAATATCAAACTGATCCTGCAAACAAACATTTCAACCCAGAAGAACTAAATTTGGGGTGCCAAGTGCAACTGGAGTACCAATCATTAGAGCCTAGTATCATCAACATTGAGTGAAAAAATATTTGCTGGGATTTCAGGAAACTCAGAGTTCTGTGGAAGCTTTGCAAATGCTTTCAAATGAAATTGTTGTTTCCTGCCTCTCTTTGGGCTACCTCAAGAGGGAACAAAGCATAGAGAATGCTCTTAGAATTAATTTACTTTGTAAAGTTTCAAGCTACTAGCACAAACTATGCTTGATTTCAACTGCATCTCTCCCTATAGGGGAAAACGAAGTGAAACCTAAAAATTCAAAGTGTTCCTGCAAACGAACGCTTCAACCTAGAAGAAGAAAATTTGGGGGACCAAGTGCGACAGAGGTACCAATCTTTACGGCCAAGTATCATTATGATCGGGTGAAAAAATCTTTGCTGGGATTTCAGGAAACTCGGAGTTCTGTGGAAGCTTTGCAAACGCTTTCAAATGAAAGTGTTATTTCCTTGCCTCTGCATAGGGCTACTGCAAGAGGGAACAAAGCATAGAGAGCAAACTGAGAACTAATCGAGTGGGTCAAATTTCAAGCAGTTAGCAGAAACCGTGTTTAATTTAGAGTTCCAACTGGGAGTATACCTATAGGGGAAAATGAAGTGAACCCTAAAAATTCAAAGTGTTCCTGTGAATGAATGCTTTATCCTAGAAGCACAAAATTTGGGGAGCCATGTGTGGCTGGAGTACAGATGATTCCTGAAAGGGATCAAGAAGATCGGGTAAAAAAATATTTGCTGGGATTTCAGAAACTCGGAGTTCTGTGGAATATTGGCAAACACTTTCAAGTGAAAGTGTTTTTTTCCTTGACTCTCCTTCTGCCTACTTCAAGAGGGATCAAAGTATAGAGAGCACACGGAGAGCTACTTAAGTTTGTCAAGTTTCAAGCAGCTAGCACAAACCCTGTTTGATTTAGAGTTCCAAATGCATCTCTCCCTATAGGGGAAAATGAAGTGAAACCTAAAAAATCAAACTGTTCCTGCAAACAAACGCTTCAACCTAGAAGAACTAAATTTGGGGAGCCAAGTGCGACAGGAGTACCAAAAATTTTGGCCAAGTATCATCAAGATTGGGTGAAAAAATATTTGCTGGGATTTCAGGAAACTCAGAGTTCTGTGGAAGCTTTGCAAATGCTTTCAAATGAAATTGTTGTTTCCTGCCTCTCTTTTGGGCTACCTCAAGAGGGAACAAAGCATAGAGAATGCTCTTAGAATTAATTTACTTTGTAAAGTTTCAGGCTACTAGCACAATCTATGCTTGATTTCAACTGCATCTCTCCCTATAGGGGAAAACGAAGTGAAACCTAAAAATTCAAAGTGTTCCTGCAAATGAACGCTTCAACCTAGAAGAAGGAAATTTGGGGGACCAAGTGTGACAGAGGTACCAATCTTTACGGCCAAGTATCATTATGATCGGGTGAAAAAATCTTTGCTGGGATTTCAGGAAACTCGGAGTTCTGTGGAAGCTTTGCAAACGCTTTCAAATGAAAGTGTTATTTCCTTGCCTCTGCGTAGGGCTACTGAAAGAGGGAACAAAGCATAGAGAGCAAACTGAGAACTAATTGAGGGGGTCAAATTTCAAGCAGTTAGCAGAAACCATGTTTAATTTAGAGTTCTAAATGCATCTCTCCCTATAGGGGAAAACAAAGTGAAACCTAAAAAAATCAAACTGTTCCTTCAAGCAAATGCTTCAACCTAGAAGAACTAAATTTGGGGAGCCAAGTGTGACAGGAGTACCAATAATTTTGGCCGAGTATCATCAAGATTGGGTAAAAAACCTTTACTGGGATTTCTGGAAACTCGGAGTTCTGTGGAATATTGGCAAACGCTTTCAGATGAAAGTGATTTTTCCCTGCATCTCCTTTGGGCTACTTCAAGAAGGAACAAAGCATAGAGAGTGCACTGAGAACTAATTCAGTGTGTCAAGTTTCAAGCTGATAGCTCAAACCGTGTTTGATTTAGGGTTCCAATTAGGAGTATACCTATTGAGGAAAACGAAGTGAAACCTAAAAATTCAAACTGTTCCTGCAAACGAACGCTTCAACCTAGAAGAACTGAATATGTGGGGCCAAGTGTGACTCGAGTTCCAATTATTACAGCCTAGTATCATCAAGATCGAGTGAAAAACTATTTGCTGGGATTTCAGGAAACTCGGAGTTCTGTGGAAGTTTTGCAAATGCTCTCAAATGAAATAGTTTTTTTTTTCCTGCCTCTCCTTCAGACTAACTCAAGAGAGAACAAAGCATATAGAGTGCTCTTAGAACTAATTTAGTTTGTAAAGTTTCAAGCAGCTAGCACAAAAGTGCTTGATTTCAACTACATCTCTCCCTATAGGAAAAAATGAAGTGAAACCTAAAAATTCAAAGTGTTCCTGCAAAGGAACGATTTAACCTAGAATGAGGAAATTTGGAGATCTAAATGTCACTGGAGTATTGATGACTCCTGCAACATAACAAAAAGATCAGGTGAAAAAAAAATATTTGCTGAGATTTCAGTAAACTTGGAGTTCTCTTGAAGCTTGGCAAAAACTTTTAAATGAAAGTGTTTTTCGCTTTCCTCTGCTTAGGGCTTCTGCAAGAGGGAACAAAGCATAGAGAGAGCACTGAGAACAAATGGAGTGTGTCAATGTTTAAGCAGCTACAACAAACCATGTTTGATTTTGAGTTCCATCTGCATCTGTCTGTATAGGGGAATACAAGGGAAATCCAAAAATTCAAACTGTTCCTTCAAAGGAACGATTCAACCTAGAAGAAGGAAATTTGGGAGGCAAAGTGCAATTGAGGTACCAATCTTTACCACCAAGTATCATCCAGATCAGGTGAAAAAATCTTTGCTGGGTTTTCAGGAAACTCAGAGTTCTGTGGAAGCTCGGAAAATGCTTTCAAATGAGCGTGTTATTTCCTTGCTTCTGCATAGGGCTACTGCAGGACAGAAGAAAGCATAGAGAGAGAACTGAGAACTAATGGATTGGGTCAAATTTCAGGCAGCTAGCAGAAACTGTGTTTCATTTAGAGTTCCAACTGGGAGTATACCTATAGGGGAAAATGAAATGAAACCTAAAAATTCAAAGTGTTCCTCCAAATGAACGCTTTAACCTAGAAGTATGAAATTGGGGGGGGGGGGCAAGTGCAACTGCAATACTGATCAATCTTGACAAGTATCAAAAAGATTGTGTGTAAAAATATTTGCTGATATTTCAGTAAACTAGTTCTATGGAAGCTTGGCAAAGGCTTTAAAATGAAATTGTTTTTTTGCTTTCCTCTGCTTAGAGCTTCTGCAAGAGGGAACAAAGCTTAGAGAGTGCACTGAGAAGAAATTCAGAGTCTCAAATTTCAATCAGCTAGCAGAAACCCTGTTTGATTTAGAGTTACAACTGCATCTATCCTTATAGGGGAAAATGAAGTGAAACCTAAAATTTCAAAGTGTTCCTGCAAAGGAATGCTTCAACCTAGAAGAACTAAACTTGGGGGGCCAAGTGCGACTGGAGTACTGATCATTTCCACCCAGTATTATCAAGATCGAGTGAAAAAAATATTTGCTGGGATTTCAGGAAACTCGGAGTTCTGTGGAAGCTTGGCAAATGCTTTTAAATTAAATTGTTTTTTCTAGCCTCTCTTTCAGGCTACCTCAAAAGGGAACAAAGCATAGAGAGTGCTCTTAGAACTAATTTAGTTTGTAAAGTTTCAAGCAGCTAGCACAAAAAGTGCTTGATTTCAACTGTATCTCTCCCTATAGGGGAAAATGAAGTGAAACCTAAAAATTCAAAGTGTTCCTGCAAACGAATGCTATAACCTAGAAGGAGGAAATTTGGAGAGCCAAGTGTTGCTGGAGTACCAGTGATTCCTGCAACATAACAACAAGATCAAGTGAAAAAAAAAAATATTTGCTGAGATTTCAGCAAACTCGGAGTTCTTTGGAAGCTTGTCAAACGCTTTGAAGTGAAAGTTTTTTTTTTTTTCACTTTCCTCTGCTTAGGGCTTCTGCAAGAGGGAACAAAGCATAGAGAGAGCACTGAGAACTAATGGAGTGTGCCAAGGTTTAAGCAGCTAACACAAACCGTGTTTGATTTAGAGTTCCAACTGCATCTCTTTGTATAGGGGAAAGCAAAGTGAAACCCAAAAATTCAAACTGTTTCCTCAAAGGAACGCTTAAACCTAGAAGAAGGAAATTTGGGAGGCCAAGTGCGATTGAGGTACCCATCTTTACTGCCAAGGTTCATCCAGATTGGGTGAAAAATCTTTGCTGGGATTTCAGGAAACTCAGAGTTTTGTGGAAGCTTGACAAATGCTTTCAAATGAAAGTGTTATTTCCTTGCCTCTGCATAGGGCTACTGCAAGATGGAAGAAAGCATACAGTGCAAAATGAGAACTAATTGAGTGAGTCAAATTTAAAACAGCTAGCAGAAACAGTGTTTCATTTAGAGTTCCACCTGGGAGTACACCTATAGGGGAAAACGAAGTAAAACCTAAAAATTCAAAGTGTTCCTGCAAATGAATGCTTTAACCTAGAAGTATGAAATTTGGGGAGCCATGTGTGGCTGGTGTACAGATGATTCCTAGAATGTATCACCATTTCAACAAGATCGGGTGAAAAAATTATGAACACTTCAAATAGTAGAACAAACTTTGGGGGGCCATGTACAACTGGACAAGTGCAACTTTGTTCAGCTGAACTTGTTGATACATGGCAGAAATGATCCGTACTCAGGATGCACTTGTCCCTTCAAATTGCATTCTTCTATGTTGAAGCATTCATTTGCAGGAGCACTTTGAATTTTTAAATTTTCTTTTGTTTCCACCTATAAGGACTCATGCAGTTGCAATTCTAAATCAAACACGTTTTTTGCTAAATGGTTGAAACTTGAAACACTGAATTAGTTCTGAGTGCACTCTGCATCCTTTGTTCCCTCTTGATGTATCCCTAAGCAGAAGCAAGGAAAACAATCCCTAACCCTAAACCTAACCCTAACCATATCCCCAAACTTATACCTAAGACTAACCCTAACACTAACCCTAATCCTAACGCTAACCTAACCCTAACCCTCACCCTAACCCTAACACTAAAAATAAATATAGCCCTAACCCTAACACTAACCCTAACTGTAACTTAAACTTTACACTAAGCTTAACCAAACACTAAACGTAACTGTAAAACTAACCCAAACCCTAACCTAACCATAAAGGCAACTCTAACCATAACCCTAATCGTAACCCTAACTGTAATATAATACCTAACCTTAACCTACCTTTAATCCTAACCCTAACATAACACTAACCATAACCCTAAACCTAAACCTAACACTAACCCTAACACTAACCCTAGCATTAACACTATTCCTTTCCTAAACATAACCATAATCATAACACTAACCCTAACCCTAACCCTAAATATAAAACTATCCCTAACCCTAACACTAACCTTAACCCTAAGCCTAATGCTATCGCTAATACTAACCATAACCCTAACACTAACCCTAACACGAACACTAACCCTAAACTTAACCCTAATATAACCCTAAACCTACAGCTACCCCTAACCCTAAACTTAATCTGCAACCATAACCATAACCCTAACCCTAACACTAAATTTAAACCTCTCTGACCCTAAAAGTATAATTAACCCTAATCCTAACACAAACCTATCAATAGCTCTAAACCTAAAATTAACACCCTAACCCGAAACCTAACACAAACTCTAATTCTAACACTAACACTAAACCTAACCCTAATCGTAACCCTTATCTTAAACCTAACCCTAAACTTAATATTAACCTAATCCCAACAGAAACACTAACCCTAACCTTAACCCGAACCCTAATAATAACCCTAAGCTTAAACCTAACTCTAACCTTTGCCCTAACCCTAACCCTAAACCTAACACTAACCCTAACCCTAAACCAAAACCTATCACTAACCCTAACCCTAACCATAAACCTAACACTAAACCTAACCCTAACCTTAACCCTAACTATAAAACTAATCCTAACTGTAACCATAAACCTAACCCTAACCCTACCCCTAACAGAAACCCTAACACTAATCCTAACCCTAACCCTAACACTAACCCCAACCCTAACACAAACACTAAACCTAAACAAACACAAACCTTAACACTAAAACTTAACCATAAACCTAAAGCTAACAGTAACACTAACCCTAACCCTTACCCAAACACGAACACTAAACCTAACACTAACACTAACACTAACCTTAACCGTAAACCCAACCCTAACATTAACCATAACCTTACTCCTAACCTTACCCCTAACACTAACTTTAATGTAACACTAACCTAACCCTAACCCTCATCTAATCCTAACCCTAAACCAAAACCTAACCCTAATTCTAAAACTAAACTTAACCCTAAACCTAAACCTAACCCAAACACTAACCCTAACATAAACCCTAAAACTAAATATAAAACTAACGCAAAACCTAACCCAAACCCTAAACCTAAGCTAACCCTAACCCTAACACTAACCCAGAGGCAAAACCAAACCTTATTGCTAATACTAACCGTAATCCTATTGCTAACCCTAACTCTAACATAAAACCTAATGCGAACCCTAACACAAAACCTAACCCTAACTTTAACCCTAAAAATAATCCTAACACTAACTCAAAGCCTAACACTATCACTAGCCCTAACCCTAACCCTAAACCTAACACAAACCCTAACCCAAACACTAATCCTAACACTAACCCTAATCCTAACCATAACCATAACACTAACCGTAACCTATTCTTTATCCTAAAACTAACCTACACCTAACCTTAAACCTAACCCTAAAACTAACCTTAACCCTAACCCTAAACCTAACCCAAACACTAACTGTAACTCTAACCCTAAACCTTAGCATAAATCTAACTCTAACACAAACCCTAACCCTAATCCTAACCCTAACCCTAACCCGAATCCTAACTGTGACCAAAACCCTAAACATAACCCTAAACCTAACACAAACCCTAACCCAAACCCTAACACTAACTCTAAAAGTAACCTTAACCCTAACCCTAAAACTAACCCTAACCCTAACACAAACTCTAACTGTAATCTAACGCTAACCCTAACACTTACCATAACACTAACCCTAACCCTAACACAAACCGGAAAACCAACACCAACACTAACTGTAAACATAAACCTAACCCTAAACATAATTCTAACCATAACCCTAACCATAATCATAACTCTTACCCTAACTCTAACCCTATCACTAACACTAACATTAACCTTAAAACTAACCCTAACCCTAGCAATAAATCTAACCCTAAACCTAAACCAAACCTGAACCTTAACCCTAAACCAAACACTACCCTAACACTAACCCTAATCCTAAACTTTACCCTAACAGTTAACCTAACACTAAGCATAACCCTAACCCTAACCCTAATACAAACACTAACTCTAACCATAACAAACCCCTAACTTAATACTAAAACTAACCCTATCCTAACTCTAACCCTACCCTAACCTTAACCCTAAAACTAATCTTAACACTAACCCTAAACCTAACACTAACACTAAACCTAACCTTAACCCTAAATCAAACCATAACACAAATCCTAACCCTACACCTAACCCTAACCTAATGCTAAACATAACCCTAACCCAAATCCTAAATATAACCGTAACCCTAACCCTAACCTAAACCCTAACCCTAACACAATTTCTAACCCTAACCTTAATAATAACTCTAACCGTTAACCTAAACCTAACACTAACCCAAACCCCAACCCTTACACTAACCCTAACACTAACACTAAACTTAACACTAACCCTAACACTAACCCTAACCCCAATCCTAACCGTAACAGTAAACCAAACCCTAACACAACCCGAACACTAACCCTAACACTTACTTAAAACCTAACACTAACCCTAAACCCAATGCTAACCTTAAGAGTAACCCTAACCCTAACACAACCCAGACACTAACCATAACACTTACTTAAACACTAACACTAAACCTATCCATAACCTTAACCCTAACACTAACCCACACCCTAACCCCAACCTAATGCTAATTTTAACCGTAATCCCAACCCGAACCCTAACCCTAACATTAACATTAACCCAATCCCTAAAACAAACACTAACCCAAACTGTAACCCTAACCCTAAACCTAACCCTAATGCTAAACCTAAACCTTACTCTAACCATAAGCCTAACCGTAACCCTAACCCTAACACTAACACTAACTCTAACCCTAGCCCTAACAGAAAACCTAACAGTAATCCTAAACCTAACCCTAACAATAACCCTAACCCTAACCCTAACACTAAACCTAATCCAAAATCTAACCCTAACCCTAACACAAACCCTAAGTCTAACTCTAAATCTAACACTAACAATAATTTTAATCATAACACTTATAGTAACCATAACCCTAACCCTAAACCTAACCCTAACAATAACCCTAATCCTAACACTAACACTAAATCTAACCCTACCCCTAATCCTAACACTAACACTAACTCTAACTCTGAACCTTACCGTAATCCTACCACTAAACCTAACCCTAATTCTAACTCTAAATATAACCCTAATCCTCTTCGTAACCCTAACACTAATCCTAACCCAAACCCTAACAAAACCCAACCCCTAAACTTATCCCAAACACAAACCCTAACCCTATTCCTAATACTAAACCTATCTCTACTGCTAATGCTAACTCTAACCCTAACTCTAAAACTAACACTAACCCTACATTAACTAACATTAACTTTAACACTAACCCTAAACCTAACCCTAAACCAAACCCTTTCCCTAACACTAACCCTAACCCTGACCCTAACACAAACTCTAAAACTATCCCTAACCCTAACACTATAGTTAAACCTATACCTAACCATAACACAATCACTAACACAAACATAACCCTAACTCTAAACCTAACACTAATACTCACACTAACCCTAAACCCCTAACAATAACACTAACCATGAAACTAACACTAACACTACACTAAACCTAACTCTAATCCTTACTATTACCTTAAACCTAAAACTAACCCTGAACTTAATCCTAACCCTAACACTAAATCTAACCCTAACCCTAACCCTATCCCTAATTCTAACACTAACCCTAACACAAAAATTGACAGTACATTAACCCTAACCTGGTCCTAATACTAAGTGTAACCTTAACGCTAACAATAACCCTAACCCGAATCCTAACTCAAAACCTAAACCTAACCCTAACCCTATCCTTACCCTAACACTGACCATAACCCTAAACCTAACCCTATCACTAACCTTAACCCTAACCCTAACACTAACCATAACGCTAACCCTAAAACTAACCCTAAGCCTAACACTAACTCTAAGCCTATCCCTAACTCTAACATTATAATAAACCCTAACCATATCACAACCACTAACACTAAACCTAACCCTAAACCTATCCCTCACCCTAAACCTAATTTTAACACTAACACTCAGGGTAAACCTAATATTAACAAGAACTCTAATTCTAACACTTACACTAACCCTAACCCTAATCATAATCCTACACTTAACCCTAACATAAACCTTAAACTTAACCCTAACCCTAATTCTAAAACTAATCCTAAACCTAACCCTAACCCTAACACTAACCCAAATCCAAAGCCTAACCCTAACTGTAGCAGGATCCCAAAGTCTAACCCTAACACTAACACTAACCCTAACCCTAACTCTAACCTTAACACTAACCTTAACCCTAACACTAACACTAACCTTAACACTAACCCTAACCCTAACCCTAACAATAAACCTAAACCCAAGCCTAATCCTATGACTGATTCTAATCCTAACCATAATCTTTAAACTAACACTAACCCTAACCCTACACATATCCCCAAACCTAACACTAAACCTAACACTAACCATAACCCTAAGTCTAACACTAACACCAAACCTAACTCTACCCCTAAACCTAACACTAACATTAACTATAACTCTAAGCCTAATCATAGTCCTAACACTAAATCTAACCCTAATTCTAACCATACATATAACCCTAATCTTATCCATAACCCTAACACTAACCCTAACCCTAAACCTAACACAAGCCTTAACCCTAACCCTAATCCTAATCCTATCTAACCTTAACCCTAACACTAAGCTAATATTAAACCTAACAATAACCTTAAACCTAACCCTTACTCTAACACTAACCTGATCCATAACCCGAACTCTAACCCTAACACTAACTGTAAACCATAACAATAACACTAAGCATAATATAAACCTAAACCTAAACATAACCCTAATACTAACCTTAACACTAACTCTAAACCTATCCCTAACCTTAACAGAATAATTAACCCTAACACTAACCCTATCACAAACCTAACCCTAACCCTAATGCTAACACAAACATTCACCCTAACCTGAACCCTAACACAAACTCTAATTCTAACACTAACACTAAACCTAGCCCTAATCCTAAAACTTACCTTAACCCTAAAACTGACCCTAAACTTAACATTAACCCTAATCCTAACCCTAAAACTAACACTAACCCTGATCCTAACCCTAACCCTAAACGTAAACCTAATCCTAACCCTAACACAAAATTTAACACTAACATTAACCGTAACCCTATCCTAATCCCAACTGTAATCCTAACCCTAACAATAACCCTAAACGTAATCTTAACTCAAACCCTAAACCTAACCCTAAAACTAACCCTAAATCTAAGCCTAACCCTAAACATAACACTAACTCTTACCCTAAAACTAACCTTAACCCTAAACCTAACACTATCACTAATCTTGAACCATAACCTAACACTAATCATAACAGTAACCCTAAACCTAAATCTAACCCTAAAACTAACTCTAACATGAACCTTAAACTTATCCCTATGCCTAATCTTAAAAATAACCCTAACACTAACCCTAAACCTAACCCAAAAACCAACACTAAACCTAAACCTAACCTAACCCTAACACTAACCCTAATGCAAACTATAACCCTAACTCTAACACAATCCTTAAGTCTAACCCTAACCCTATCATTAAACCTAACCCTAACCCTAAACCTAACCCTACCACCAACCGTAACACTAAACCTAATACTAAACCTAATCCTAACAATACACCTAAATCCAATTCTAATCCTATCATTAAATATAACCCTAATCATAACCCCAAACCTAACTATAACCCTAACCCTAACCGTAACCCTAACCCTAACACTAACATTAACTGTAACTCTAAAACTAATCATAATCCTAACACTAAACCTAACCCTAATTATAGCTGTAAATATAACCCTAAACTTATCCGTAATTCTAACACTATCCCTAACACTAACCATTACACAAACACTAACCCTAAACCTAACTAACACTAACACTAACACTAACCCTAACACTAACCCTAACACTAACCATAAACCTAACCCTTAACCTAACACTAACCCTAACACTACCCTTAACACTATCCCTAAACCTAACCCTTACGGTAACACTAACCCTAAAACTAACCCCAAACCTAACCCTTACCGTAACACTAACCCTAACCATAACCCTAACACTAACACTACCATAAACCTAACCATAACCCTAACTATAACACTAACCCTAATGCTAACACAAATCTAACCCTAACACAAACCTAACCCTAACACTAACACTTACTCTAAGCTGAACCCTTAAACAAACCCTAATTCTAAACCTAACACTAACCCTAACGCTAATCTCAACCCTTATATTAACCCTAACAGTAACCCTAAACTTAACCCTAACCCTAACCCTAAAACTAACCCTAACCCTCATCCTAACACTCACCCTCACCATAAACCTAATCCTAACACTAACCCTAACACAAAATTTAACACTAACTTTAATCCTAACCCTTACCTAATCCTAACTCTAACCCAAACCTAACCTTAACACTAACCCTAACCCTTACCCTAACACTAAACCTAACCCTAAATCTAAACATAACGCTAAACCTAAAATGAACCCTAGCCCTAAACATAACACAAACCCTCACCATATGCCTAACATTAACCTTAAACATATACCTAACCTTAACACTATCCATAACCCTAACCCTAACATTAACCCAATTACTAACATTAACCCTAATCCTAAACCTAACCCTAACTCTAACACTAAATCTCACCGTAACCATAACCCTAACACGAACTCTAACCTTAACTCTAACACTAACCCTAACCCTAACAGTAACCCTAAACCTAACCATTACCATAACTCTAAATTAAACCCTAACTGTAACCCTAACCCTAACCCTAACACTAACCCTGACCCTAACACTAACCCTAATCGTAACTGTAAGCCTAATCTTAATACTAACCCTAAAACTGACACTAAGCCTAAAACTAACCCTAACCCTAACACTAAAACTAAGCCTAACTCTAACAATAAGGCAAATCCTAACACTAAACCTAACCCTAACCCTAACTGTAACACTAAACATTACCCTAACCCTAAACTTAAACCGAACACTAACCCTAACTCTATCACTAACACTAGCACTAACCCTAACACTAACCCTAAAACTAACACTAACCCTAAAACTTACCCTAACCATAACACTAACACTAACCCTAACACTAATTCTAAACGTAACCCTAATGCTAACCCTAACACTAACCCTAATCCTAAACCTAAACATAACCGTAACTGTAACCTTAAAGCTAACCCTAACCCTAACCCTAACACTAACCCTAACTCCAAAGCTGACCGAAACAGTAACCCTAACCCTAACACAACCCAAGCACTAACCCTAACATTTACTTAAACTTAACAATAACCCTAAAAGTAACATTAACCCTAAAACTAACCCTAACCCTAATCCCAACCTAACAATAATTCTAACTGTAATCCCAACCCGAAACCTAACCCTACCATTAACACTAACCCAAACCCTAAAGCAAACACTAACCCTAACTGTAAACCTAATCCTAAACCTAACCCTAAAACAAACCATAAACCTTACTCTAACTATAATCCTAACAGTAACCCTAACCCTAACACTAACCCTAACTCTAACCCTAACCCTAACAGAAAACCTAACTGTAACCCTAAACTTAACCCTAACACTAATTGTAACCATAACCCTAACACTCACCCTAATGGTAACCTAACTCTAAAGTTAACTCTAACCCTTAACCCAAACCTAATCCTAAACCTAACCCTAACCCTAACACTAACCCTAATCCTAAACCTAACCCTAACCCTAACACGAACAATAAGTCTAACCCTAAACCTAACACTAACACTAATTTTAACCCTAACATTAATAGTAACCTTAACCCTAACCCTAAAAATAACCCTAATCCTAACACTAACAATAAACCTAACCCTACCCCTAACCCTAACACTAACACTAACTCTAACTCTAAACCTTACCTTAATCCTAATACTAAATCTACCCTAATTCTAACCCTAATTCTAACCCTAATTCTATTCATAACTATAACACTAGCCCTAACCCTAACCCTAACAAAACCCTACCCCTAAACTTAACACTAACACAAACCCTAAACCTATTCCTAAAACTAAACCTAACTCTAACCCTAACCCTAACTCTAAAACTAACCCTAACCCTAACCATAACAATAAACCTAAACCCAAACCTAATCATATCACTAATTCTAACACTAAACATGAACCCAAAATTAACACTAATCCTAACCCTAAACATAACCCTAACCCAAACAGTAACACTAACCCTAACTCTACCCCTAACCCTACCTCTAACATTAACTCTAACTCTAAAACTAAACATAATCCTAACACTAAACCTAACCCTTATTCTAACCCTAATTTTAACCCTAATCTTATCCCTAAACCTACCACTAAACCTAACCCGAACCCTTTTTCAATCCATAGCCCTAACCCCAATTAAGCCTAACCCTAACACTAACCCTAACACTAGCCCTTTTGCAAACCCAAACACTAACACCCGAACCCTACCACTAATCCTATATGTAACCCTATTCTAGCACTAACCCTAACCCTAACACACATCCCAACCCTAACCCTAACCCTAACCCTAAAACTAACCCTATCCCTAACACTAACCCTAACCCAAACCGTAACCCTAATCCTAACTTAACCCTAACCCTAACACTAAACCTAACCCTAAACCTAACACTAACCCTAACACTAACCATAAACGTAACACTTACCCTAACAACAACACATTAACTCTAACACTAACACTATCCATAAACCTACCCCTAAACCTAACAATAACACTAATCCTAAACCTAACCTTAACACTAACACTAAACCTAAACCTAATCCTAAACATAACACTAACCTTAACCCTAACTCTTACCCAATCCTACCCTAACATTAAACCTAACCCTAACCCAAATCCAAACTGTAACTGTAAATCTAAACATAACCCTAACGGTAATGCTAAAACAAATGCTAACCCTAACCCTACAACTAACCCTAACCCTAACACAAACCCTAACCCTAATTTTATACGAACACGAATTCTAACCAAAACACTAAACCTAATCCTAAACCTTAAACTAAACCTAACCCTAAACCTAATCCTAACACTAAATTTAACCCTAACCATAACACTAACCTCAACACTAACCCTAACTCTAACAATAACCCTAACCTTAACCTAACCCTAAACCTAAACCTTACCTAACACCAAACCTAACCCTAACCCTATCATGAACCCTAACCTTAACCCTTATGCTAACCGTAACCATAACAGTAACCCTAACCCTAATCCTAACCCCAACTTTAACTTTATCATTAACCTTAACCCTTACACTATACCTGACTAAACACTAACCCTAACCCTAACTCTAGCAAGAACCCTAATGCTAAACCTAACCCTAACCATAACACTAACCCTACCACTAACCCTAACCCTAACACTAACCCTAAGCTAACACTTAACCTAAGCCTAACCCTAAAAACAACCCTAACACTGAATCTCACAATAACCATAACCCTAAACCAAACTCTGTCTCTATCCCTAACCCTAACACTAACCCTAAACCATACTATAACCCTAACCCAAACACTAATGCTCAACCTAACTGTAACCCTAACACTAACCCTAACATTAACCCTAACCCTGAACCTAAACCTAACACTAATATTAAACCTAACCCCAACATGGACCTTAATCATATCCCTAACCTTAACCTAAACCTAACCCTAACATAACCCTAACCCTAACCTTTATCCTAACATTAATCCGAACTCTAACCCTCAACCTAACCCAAACACTAATTCTAATCCTCACCCTAACCCTACACCTACACTAAAACTAATTTTAACTGTAACCCTAACCCTGACCCTAAACCTTACCCAAACCTTTACCCAAACCTTACCTTAACCCTTACCCTAACCTAACCCTAACACTAATCCTAATGCTAAACCTAATTCTAACCATAACACTAACCCTAACCCTAAATCTAAGCCTAATCCTAACCTATCCGTAACACTAACTCTAACCCTATCCCTAAAGTATCAATAACACTAACTCTAACTCTATCCCTAAACCTAAACCCAACCCTGACCTAACCCTAATAATAACCCTAACCTTAACCTAAGCCTAACCATAAAACTAACCTAGCCCTAACCCTAACACTAACCCTAAACCTAACCCTAACACAAACCCTAAAATTAACCCTAAATAAAACCCTAACCCTAACAATAACTTTAACTCAGACACGAACCCTAATCCTAAACCTAAATGTAAACCTAATCCTAACAATAACCCTAAACCTAACTCTATCCTTAACCCTAAAACTTATTCTAACCCTAACCCTAACCCTAACCTAGCACTAAACCTAAGCTTCACCATAACCCGAACCCTCACTGTAACACTAACCCTAACTCTAACCCTACACTTAAATCAAAATCTAAGTTTAACACTAACCCAAAAACTAATCATAAACATAACCATAACCCTAAACGTAACACTAACTCTAATCCTTACCCTAACCCTAACCCTAAACCTAACACTAACCCTAACCCTAACACTAACACAAATCCTAACCTTTACCATAAACCTAACACTAACCCTAACCCTAAAATTAACCCTAACACTAACCCTAACCCTAACACTAACCCAAAAGTAACCATGACCCTAACACTAAACCTAATTCTAACCCTAAACCTAACAATAACCCTAAAAGTAACGCTAGTCCTGACCCAAACCCTAACCCTAAACCTAACATTACCCCCCTAACCCTAACCATAATCATAAACCTAACACAAACCGTATAGAAAAACATAACCCTAACCATAACCTAATACTAATCTTAACCCTTACCTAACCATAACCCTAACCCTAACAACAACCCTAACACTAACCCTAACCCTATCCTAACAATAACCCTAACCCCAACACTAACTTCGTCACTAACCCTCACCCTAAATCTACACCTCACTCTAACCCTTTTCCTAAAATTAACCATAACTGTAACAATAACCGTAACTCTAACCCTAACAGTAACCATAAACCTATGTATAACACTAACCCAAACACTAATCCTAAACCTAACTATAAGCCTAAATATAACCCTAACCCTAACCCTAACACTAAACCTATCTTTAAACCCTGACTCTTACTGAAAACCTAAACCTAAATCTTATGCTAACACAAACCGTAATTCTTACCTTAACACTAACCTAACACTAACCATAACCCTAACCCTATCACTAATTCTAAAAATAAAACTAACTGTAACCCGAATAATAACCCTAACCCTAACCCCAAAACTAATCTTAACCCTAACCCTAACCCTAATATTAACCAAACCCTAACCCTATAGTAACACTAATTGTAGCCATAACCCTAACCCTAAAAGTAACCCTAAACATATCCCTAACCCTAATACTATCTCTAAATTTAGCCAAATATAAACACTAACACATACACTAAACCTAACCCTAACCCTAACCCTCACATTAACCCTAACCCTAACAAAACCCCTAAACCTAACCGTAACCCTAACACTAACCCTAACACTAACACTAACCCTATTTTACCCTAACACTAAAACTAATGCTAAACCTAATCCTAAGCCTCATTATAATTCTAATCCTAACCATAAACCTAACCCTAATCCTATCACTAACCCTAACTGAAACCCTAAACCTAACCCTTACCCTAACACAAAACATATCTGTGAACCTAACACTAATATTAACAATAACACTAATCCTAAACCTAACTGTAATACTAACCCTAAACCTAATCCAAACCCTAACTCTAACCCTAATCCTAAAACTAACCCTAAACATAACCCTAATCCTAACTCTAAAACTAATCCTAACACTAACCCTAACCCTAACACTAACAATAAATCTAAACAAAAACCTAATCATAAACCTAACACTAACCCTAACACTCACGCTTTCATGAACCCTATACCTAACACTAAAACTAACCCTAACCCTAACCCTTACACTAACCCTAAAGCTCACCAGAAACCTAACCCTAAACCTAAAACTAAAGCCAAACAGAACCCTAACACTAACTCTAATTCTAAAACTAGGCCTAACCCTAACACTAACCTTAATCCTTTCCCTAAACGTAACACTATCCCTAACCCTAACCATAACAAAACACTAACCCTAGACCTAAACCTAAACCTAAACCTAAATCTAACCCTAACCCTAATGCTAAAAAGAACCCTAACACTGACCCTAATACTAATGTTAATATTAACCCGTACACTAACCCTAACCCTAACTTTACACTAACCCTAAGCTTAACACTAAATCTAACACTAAACATAACCATAACACTTACACGAAACCTAAACCTAATACTAAACTGAACCATAACTTTAACCCTAAATCTAATCCTAAAACTAACCCTAAACCTAAACCTAACCATAAACCTAACACTAACCCTAACACTAAACCTAACACTAACATGGACCTTAACCATATCCCTAACCTTAACCTAACCGTAACCCTAACATAACCCTAACCCTATCCTTTATCCTAACACTAATCCTAAATCTAACCCTCAACCTATTCTATCACTAATCCTAACTCTAACCTAAACCTAACCATAACCCTAACACTAACCTCAAGCCTAAACTTAACACTAAAATTAACCCTAAACCTAACACTATTTCTAACCCTAATACTAACCATAAGCTAACCCTAAACCTAACCCAAACACAAAAGCTAAACCTAACCCTAACTCAAACACAAACCCGAATTCTAAACCTATCAATAATCCCAAACCTAACCCAAACCCTAAACCTAACCCTAACACTCAACCAAACCCTAACCCCAACTGTAATCCTAACCCTAACCTTAAAATTAATCTAAACCTAACACTAAACCTAAACATAATACTAACCCTAACCTTAACCCTAAATGTAACACTGACCCAAAGCTTAACCATAAACCTAACATTATCTCTAAACCTATCCCTAACTCTAACACTATTTTTAACCCTAATGCTAATACTAACACTAACAGTAAGTCTAACTGTAAACTGAACCCTAACCCTAACACTAACCATAACCCTAATCCTAAAACGAACCCTAATCCTAACCTTAACACTAAAAATAACCCTAAGCATAACCCTAATGCTAACACTAAGCCTAAACCTAACCCTAACCCTAAAGCTAATCCTAATCCTAACTTTAACACTAAACCTAACCCTAACCTTAAACTTAACCCTACCCCTAACCCTAACAGAAACACTAACCCTAATCCTAACCATAACACTAAGTAAACCTAACCTTAACCCTAAACCTAACACAAACCCTAACCGCAAACTAACCCTAAACCTAACACTAACCCTAATCTAAACCTCACCCTAACTTAATCCTAACCCTAAACATAAACCTAACCCTAATCATAATCATAACACTAACCCTAATCATAACACTCACCAAAACCCTAACCCTAACAGTAACACTAACTTCAATCATAACCCTAACCCTAACCCTAAACCTTACTTTAACCCTAACCCGAACGCTAACCCTAAACCTAACCCTAACATTAACCCTAACACTAGCCCTAACCTTAACGTAACACTAACCATAAAATAAACCCTAACCATATCCCTAACCCTAACCCTAAACTTACCCTAACTCTAACACTAGCCTAACCCTAACCCTAATTCTAACCCGAAACCTAAAACTAATCATTACTGTAGCCTTAAACCTAACCCAAACACTAACTCTATCCCTAAAATTAACTGTAACCTTAACCCTAATCCTAAACCTTACACCAACCCTAACCTTAACTGTAACACAAAATCTAACACTAACCTTAACAGTAACACTAACTATAACCCTAAACCTAACCCTAAACCTAAACCTAAAACTAACTCTATCCCTAACGCGAAACCTAAGACTAACCATAATCCTAACCCTAAATCTAACCCTAATCCTAACCATAACACTAACCATAACTGTAACCCTAACCCTTACCTAAACCTAACAGTAGCCTTAACCCTATCAATAACATCAACCCTAACCCTAACCTGAAACCTAAACCAAACCCTAACCCTAACCCTAACACTAACCCAAACCCTAACCCTATCTCTAATCCTAACCCTTACATTAAAACTAAACCTAACTCTAAACCTGAGATTAACCATAATCCTAACCATAAGGCTAAACCTAAACCTAACCCAAATCCAACACTAAGCTTAATTATATTCCTAAAGCAAACACTAATGCTAACACTAACTGAAACCCTAACCTAAACCTAACACTAACCCTATAACTAAAACTAACATGAACCCTAAGCCAAACCTTAACCCTAAACTAAACCTAACACTAATCCTATCCTTAACACGAACCCTAAATTCAAACCTAAAAATAACCCTAACCCTAACCCCAACTTAACCCAAATACTAACACTAACCCTAACCCTAACCCTAACACTCACCCTAACCCTAGCCTTAACACTAACACTGATTATAACCCTAAAACTAAACCTTAACCTAACGCTGAACCTAACCCTATCCCTAACCCTAATTCTATCCCTAACACTATCCCTAACACTAACACTATCCCTAACACTAACACTAACCCTAATCCTATCTGAAACCTTAATCTTAATCCTAAACTTAACAGTAATCATAACATAAACCGTAATCTTAACCATAACCCAAATCCTAAACTAACCCTAACTCTAACAATAAATTTACATTAACCATCACCAAAACAATAAACCTAATCCCAAACTTAACGCAAACACTAACACTAACCCTAACACTAACCCAAATCCTAACCCTAACCCTAACCCTGACACTAATCGTAAAACAAATTCTAACCTGAACCCTAAAACTAACCCTAACTCTAACCCTAACACTAATCTTAACCCCAAACCTAACCCAAAACCTAACCCTAACACTAAATGTAACCCTAAACCAAACCCTACCCCTAACTCTAACCCTAAACCTAACCCTATCACTAACCCAAACCCTAACTGTAACCCTAATCCTACGTCTAAACCTCACCCTAAAAATAACCCTATTCTTAACCTAACCATAACCCCAACCCTAACCTAAACCTAACACTAACCATAACACTAAACCTAACCCTAAAACTAACACTAATCCTAAATCTAACCCTAAACCAAACACTAATACTAACCCTAACACTAACCCTATACTAACCCTAACCCTATCCCTAACACGAACAATAAACTTAACCCTAAACCTAACGCTAATCTTAATCAAGCCATAACCCTAACCTTAACCTAAACCTAACACTAACCATTACACTAACCCTAACCCTAACACTAACACTAACACTAATCCTAAATCTAACCTTAAACCAAACACTAATCCTAAACCTAACCCTAACCTTAACACTAATCCTAACTTTTACCCTTACACTAACACCAACCCTAAACCTAACACGAACCCTAACCCTAACCCTAACCATAACCCTAACACTAATCTTAACCCTGTCCCTAATCCTAACCATAACCCTTACACAAACCCTAACCCATACCATAATCCTAACCCTAACTTAACTCTAACCCTAATCCTTACCTTATCCTTACACTAACTTTAACACTAAACCAAACACTAAATCTAAGCCTCACCCTAATGGTAACACTAAACATAATCCTAACCCTATCACTAACCCTAACCCTAAAACTTACCCTAACACTAATTTTAACACTAAACCTAACCCTGAAACTAACACTAACCCTAACCCTAACCCTAACACAATCCCTACCCTTAAACCTAACACAAAAACTAAACCTAACCCTACCCCTAACTCTAACCATAATCCAACCGTAACCCTAAACCTAACCCTAACACAAATCCTAACCCTAACACTAACCCTAACACTATTCCTAAATCTAACCCCAACCCTAACTCTGACACTAACTCTTACACTAACTGGAAACCCAACCCTAACCCAACCCTAACACTCACCCTAATCCTAAACCTAAAGATTACGCTAATCCTAAACCTAACTCTAACCCTAACCCTAATTCTAACCATAACCATAACACTAAATCTAACCCTATATCTAACACTAACACTAACCCCAAACCTATACCTAATCCTAAAAATAACACTAACTCTAACACTAACCCTAACTTTAACACTAACACTAACCCCAAACTTATACCTAATTCTAAACCAGCAAACACGAACCCTAATCCTAACCCTAACACTAATCCTAAGCCTAACCATAACATGAACCGTAACCATAACACTAAACCTAACCCTAACTCTAAACTTAATCCTAACCAAAACACTAACACTAACCCTAATCCTAACCCAAAACCTAACACTAACACTAACCATAACCCTAAATATAACTCTAATCCTAACTGTAACCCTAACCCTAATCCTTACTATAAACCTGACTCTAAACCTAAACCTATCCCCAACACTATCTCTAACCCTAACCTTAAAACAAACCACAAACCTAACTCTAACCCTAAGCGAAACACTAATCCTAACCCTAACCCTAAACCTAACCGTAACCAAAATCTTACTCCTAAACCTGACACTAAACCTAGCACTCACCCTAACAGGAACCCTAACCCTAACCCTAACATTAACCCTAACACAAACCAACAACCTAACCCTAAAACTAACACAAACCCTAACCCTAACCCTAATCTTAACACAAATCATAACCCAAACCACAACCCTAAACCAACCTAACCTTAACCCTAACCTTACTTAACCCTAATCTTAACCCTTACCCTAACACTAAACCTAACCCTAATCCTAAACCTAACACTAACCTTAATCTTAACCCTAAGTCAAACCGTAACATTAATCCTAACCTTAACCCTAATCCTAACACTAACCCTAACCATAACAAGAACCCTAACCATAATATTAAACCTAACCCTAAACCTAACCCTAATTCTTACCATAACAATAACCCTTACCCTAACCCTAATCATAACATTAACACTAACCTTAAACCTAACCATAAATCTAACACAAACTCCAACCCTAACTCTAACCCTAACCCTAACACAAACTCTAACCCAAACCTTACAACGAACCCTAAAACTTATACGAACCCTAACCCTATAACTAACCCTAAACCTAACACTAACACTAAACTTAACACTAAAACTAAACCCAAACCTAACCACAACCCTAACCCTAATCCTAACTGTATCACTAACACTAATCCTAAACTTACTCCTAACCCTAAACCTAACCCTAATCCTTACCCTAACACTAACCCTAAACCTAACTCTAAACCTTAGCCTAAAACTATTCTTAACCCTAACACTAACCCTAACCCTAAACTTAACCCTAACTCTAAACCTAATCCCACTGTAACCCTAACTCCAACCCTGACCCAAAACCTAAACCTAACCCTAAACCTAACACAAACCATAACCCTAACCCTAACACTAACTATAATACTAACAGTAACACTAACCCTAATCCTAACTCTTAAACTAACCCTAACGCTAACCCAATGCCTATCCCTAAACCTCACCCTAATACTAAACCTAACCCTAAACATAACCCTAACTTGTACAATACAATAACCATAACCGTTACCTAATACTAACCCTAAACCTAATCCTAACACTATCATTAACCCTAACCATAAGCCTAACACTAAACCTAACACTAACCCAAACTTTAACACTAACCCTAACCCTAACCCTAAAACTAACACTAACCCCAATCCTAACCCTTATTGTAACACCCTAAACCTACCCTTAACCCTAACACTAACCCTAAACCTAACCCTAACCCTAACCCTAAATCTAACCCTAATCCAAACGCAACCCTAAACTTAATTCTACCCCAAACCCTAACCGTAACCCTCACCCTAACACAAACCATAACCCTAACAATAACACTGACCTAACATTAACCCTAATCCTATCCTTAATACTCTTAAACTAATCTTATCCCTAAACCGATCCTTAACGCTGATCCTCACCCTAATTCTAAAACTAACCCCGAACCTAACCCTAAGCAATACCCTAACAATAACCCTAACTCTTACCTAATACTAACACTAAACCTAACCCTAAACCTATCACTAACCCTAACCATAACTCTAACCCTCAACCTAACACTAACCCTAAATTTAACACTAACCCTAACCCTAACCCTAACACTAACAGTAACCCTAATCCTAACTTTTACACTTACTCTAACCCTAACCCTATATTTATCCTAACACTAACACTAACCCTAAACATAACCCTAACTCAAATCATAATCCAAACATAACCTTAACCCTAATGCTAACAGAATTCCTAACCATAACCGTATTCCAAACACATACAGTAACCCAAACCCAAACCTGAACCCAATCCCTAACACTAACCCTAACCCTAACTGTTACCTTACCCTAACACTAAACCTAACTCTAACCCTAAACCTAAAACTAACACTAACACTAACCCTAACACTAACCCTCATACAAACCCTACCCCTATCCCTAACTCTAACCCTAATCCTAACCCTAAGCCTAACCCTTACACTAACCCTATCCCTGACACTAATCCTAACACTAATTCTAACAGTAAATCTAACCCTAACTCTAACACTTACCCTAACACTAATCCTAACCATCAAACTTACATTAACCCTAACCCTAACCTTAACTTTAACCATATCAATAATACTAAACCTAACTCTCACCCTATTCCTAACTTTTAACCCTAACACAAACCATAACCCTAAGCCTAAACCTAACAAAAACACTAACCCTAACACTAACACTAACCCTAAAACTAACCCTAACCCTATACTTAACTCTAACTCACCCTAAACCTAACCCTAATCCTAAACCTTACATTTACCCTAACCCTAATTCTAACCCTAATCCTAACACTTACTGTAACACTAACCCTAAACCTAACACTCACCCTAACACTAACCCTAACCCTAACCCTAAAACTATCCATAAACCTATCGCTAAACCTAACCCTAACCCTTATAATAACACAAAGTTTAACCATAACCCTAACATTAACAATAACCCTAAACCTAAACCTAATCCTAAATCTAACCCTCACCCTATGTGTAACCATAAACCTAACACTAACCATAATCCTAATACAAACTCTAACACTAAAACTAACACTAACCCCTACCCAAAACCCAACCTTAATGCTAATCCTAACCATAGCCCTATCCCTAAACCTAACAATAACAATAATGCTAACCCTACCCAAGCCCTAACACTAACTCTAACCCTATCTATAACCCTAAACCTAATCCTAAAAATAACCCTAACCCTAACCCTAACCATAACCATAACACTAAACCTAACCTAAACTTAACCCTAACACTAAAACTAACTTGAACCCTAAACCTAACCCTAGCCCTTACCCTAAATCTAACTCTAAACAAACCCTAACGTAACCTTAACCCTAATCTAACCCTAAGCTAACAATAACCCTAACCCTAACAGGGATCCTAGCCATGACTGAAACCCTAACCTATCCAAAACCCTAACACAAACCCTAATCCTAAATGTAACCTTATTCCTAACACTAACTCTAAGCCTAATATAAACCCTAACACTAACCGTAACACTAATCCTAACCCTAAACATAAAAAAATCTAACCTTAACACTAACCTTAACCCTAACCCTAACACTAACACTAAATCTAACCATAACCCTTACCAAAACCGTAAACCTTAACCTAACGCAAACACTTATCCTAACCCTAAACCAAAACCTAACACTAACCCTAACACTAAACCTATGCATAACCATAAACCTAACACAAACACTAACCCTAACTGTAACCCTAACCCTCACCTTAACACTAACCCTAACTCTAACCCTGACCCTAACCCTAATCCTAACACTAACCCTGACACTTACCTTAATACTAACCCTAACACTAACACTAACTCTAACCCTAATGCTAATCAGAACACTAACCATAAACCAAACCATAACCATAACCCTAAAACTAACCCTAACGCGAAACCGAATCCGATCCTTAAAAATAACCCTAACCCTAACCCTAACACTAACCACAACTCTTACTCCAACACTAACCCTAACACTAACACTAAACCTAACCCTAATGTGCATCCTTACCCTACCCCAAACTCGAACCCTAATGATAAATATAAACCTAACCATAACCTTAACACTAACCATCACCCTTACCCTAACACAAACACTAATCCTAACCCTAAACCTATCCCTAACTCTAAAACCAACCCTAAACCTAACGCTAATTGTAACAATAACCCTAAACCTAACCCTAACTCTAATATTAATCCTAACACAAACCATAACCATAACCATAACCCTAACCCTATCCTATCCTTAAGCCTAACCCTACCCTATCCCTAACCCTAAATCTAACCCTACCCTAATGCTAAAATTAAACTTAACCCTAACTCTAATCCTAACACTAACACTAACCCTAACCCTAACCCTAAATCTAACCCTAACACAACCCTTGTCCTAACCTAACACTAACCCTGACCCTAATGCAAAAACTAACCTTAACCCTAACCCTAATCCTAACCCTAAACCTAAATCTAAAGCCAGCACAAAACCTAACCCTAACACTTACCCTAACCTTACCCTAACCCTAACACTAACTCTAACTTGAATTCTAACAATAACCATAAACCTAACCGGAAACCCAACCGTAACTCAAACACAAACCCTAATTCTTACCCTAACACTAACCATAACCCTGATACTAAACCTAAATCTAACCCTAACCCTAACCGTAAAACTAACCCTAACTCTCTCACCAACCCTAAACTTACCCTAACACTAACCCTAAGCAACCCAAACACTAATCCTAACCCTACCTCTAACACTAAACCTATCCCGAAACCTAACACTAACCCTAACCCTAACATGAACCCTAAACCTAACCCTAAACTGACACTAACCCTAACACTATCATTAAACTAAACCCTAACACTAACACTAACCCTAACACTAACCATAACCCTAAACCTAATTATCACCCTAACCCTAACTTTAACTTTAACCCAAAGTCGAAACGTAACCTAAACAATAAACCTAACCCTAACCCTCACACTAACACTCACCCTAACTGTATCCCCCCAAAAAAAATTAACCCTAATCATTACCCTAACACTAATACTAACCCTTAAACTAACACTAACTCTAATCCTAATCCTAACAGTAAACATAAACCTAACCTGAACCCTAATGGTAACACAAACCCTAATCATAACCCTAACTCTAAACCTAACACTAACCCTAACCCTAACCCTAACTTTTACCATAACACTAACGCTAAAACTAACACAAACCCTAACCCTAACCCTAAACTAACCACAACCCTAACCTTAAACTAACCCTAACTCTTACTATAACCATAACACTAACCCTAAACCTAAAACTAACCCTAACCCTAACCATATCACTAACCCTAACCTAACCCTAAAACTAACCCTAATTTAACCCTAACACTAACCCTACACTAATTTTAACCCTAACCCTAAAACTTACCTTAACCCTAAACCTAACCCGAAATCTAACCCTAACAGAAGCCCTTACCCTTACCCGAACCCTAACCTAACCCTAATCCTAAGCCTAAACCCAACCCTAACACTATACCTAACCCTAACTCAAATTCTAACCTTAACCCTAACACTAACTCTAACCATTATGGTAACCCTACCCTTACCCTAAAATTAACCCTAGCTGTAACCCTAACCCTAACACTAACCCTAAACCTAACACTAAACCTATCACTAATCCTAACCCTAACCCTAACCCTAACACTAACCTAACACTAAACCTAACACTAACCCTAACACTAAACTTAACCCTAACCCTAACCGTAACAGTAACCCTAACACTAACCCTAAAACAAACCCTAACCCAAATCATAACCCTAAATGTAACCTAACCCTAACCCTAACTCTTACTTATCCCTAACCCTAACCCTAATCCTATCACTAACACTAACCCTAACCCTAACCTAAATCCCAACACAAATCCTAACCCCAACCCTAACACTATCACTAACCCTAAACCTAAACCTAAATATTTAAACCTAACACTAAGCCTAACCCTAAATCTAAACTTAATCCTATTCATAACCCTAATGCTAACACTAAACCTAATCCTAACACAATCCCAAAACATAACCCTAAACCTAACACAAACCCTAACCCTATCCCTAACACTTATCTTTACACTAACCCTACACCTAACTGGAACCATAAATCTAAACCTCATCTTGTACCTAACCCTAAACCTAATCCTAAACCTAACACTAACACAACCCCTTAACCTAACCCTAAACCTAACACAAACCCTAACCCTAAATCTAACACTAACCTTAACACTAAGCCTAATCCTAGCCCAAAACCTAACTCTTAAACTAACCCTAAACTTAACCCTAACTTTTACCCTTACACTAACCTTAATGCTAAACCTATCCTAAACCCTAAACCTAACCCTAACCCTATCCCTAACACAAACACTAACTCTAACCCTAACGGGAACCCTAAAATTAACATCAACCCTGACACTAATCGTAATCCTAACACTAACCTTAAAATATCCCTAACCCTAACATTATCCCTAACACTAACCACAACCCTTAACCAACCCTATCCCTAATCCTAACCCTAACCCTAAACCTAACACAAACCCTAATCCTCACCCTAACACTAACCCTAATTGTAACACTAACCCTAAACATAACCCTAAACCTAATATTAATTCTAACACTTACCTAACCGTAACCCTAAACCTAACCCTAAAACTAACACAAACCGTAACCCTAACCACTAACTCTAACAATTAACCTATCCCTAAATCTAACAATAACCCTAACACTAACCCTAATACTAACCCTAACAATAACACCAACCCTAACCCTAATCATAATCCTAACACTAATCTTCAAATTATTCATAACCTTAACATTATCCCTAACTCTAACTCTATCACTAATACTAACACTTATCCCATTCCTAAATCTAACACAAACCCTAACACTAACCATAACCCTAACATTAACACTAACCCTAACCCTAAACCTAAGATGAACCGTAATCCTAACCCTAACATTAACACTAACCCTAACCCTAACACTAACCCTAACCCTAACACTAACCCTAACCCTAACCCTAAAACTAACACTAAACCTAATGCTAATGCTAACCCTAACCGTAACACTAACCTAAACCCTAATTCTAACGCTAAACCTAACACTAACCCTAATGCAAAACCTAACAATAATACTAACCTTAAACCTAAACCTAATCTTAATCATAACCCAAACACTTACACTAACCCTAAACCTAACCCTAATCCTAACACTAACCCTAACCCTAACCATAATTATAACACTAACCCTAACACTAACACTAACCCTCACCTTAATTATAACTGTAACCCTAACCTAACACTAATCCTAAACATAAGAGAACCCTAATACTAACCCTAAACCTAAACTTAACTTAAATGCTAAACCTAACACTAACCCTAATCCTAAAACTAAACCTAACACTAAAACTAACCTTAACTCTATCCCTAAAAATAAACCTTAACCTAACCCTAACACTATCCAAACACTAACCTAATCCTAACACTAACCATAACACTAAACCTAACCCTATCCATAACCCTAACCCAAACACCAACCCTAACCCTAACACGAACCCTAGCTCTACACATAACACAAACACAAACACTAACTCTAACCCTAACACTAATGCTAACCCTATCCCTAAAATTAACCCTAACCTCACCCTAACCCTAACCTTAATGCAAACCCTAACACTAACACTAACCATAACCTGAATTCTAATTCTACCCATAAACCTAATCTAACATTAACCCTAAACCTAAACCTAAAGCAAACCCTAACCCTAACCCTAACACTAAACCTAACCATAACCATAACTCTAACACTAAATCTAACCCTAACCCTAACACTAACCCTAAACCTATTCCTAAACCTAATACTATACATAACCTTAACCCGAACCCTAAACCTATCACTAACCCTAAACATAACCCTAACCTTAACCCAAACCCTAATGCTAACACTAACCCTAAACCTGTCCGTAAAACTAAACCTAACAAAAACCGGACACTGACACTTAACCTAACCTTAAAACTCTCCCTAAACCCAACATTAACTGCCGCAGTCTGGCTGGGCACAATCAGGAGCCACGTGTCAAAAGAAACTAACTTTATTTTTAGAACGACACACCCCAAACAAAACAGCCTCTCAGGAAAAACACTCAGAGCCTCAACTGCCACCACCGGCTTTCCACAAGCCTCTCTCTCCCACACAAGCTTCTCTCCACCTCCCACAATCCTCCTGCTCTTGAGGCCGATTGGCTGGGTCATGTGGGCAGAGCCAAAAAAGTCCCCCAATGAGCAGCTCCGTGGTCTGAAAGGGCAGGGAAACAGCCCAATGAGCATCACCGCAGAGGAGCCAATCAGCTAGATGTTGCTGGGGCCGCTGTGAGCCAATCATCAGCCAGCAGCTGGAAGTTTGCTGGCAGCTGGAAGTTTGCTGGGGCCCCTTCGGCTGTGGCTCTCAACATCTCCCCTTCTCTGTTTAAAAAACAAGCATGTGGCTTAGGGACCGTGCCTGCCTTAGGTTGTCCAATAGTACATATGGTCCTTAGGTTGGTACCATTGCAATTGGATCTTACCCGTCACTGACTACCGGTCCAGTATACAGCCACACCTGTGGAGAGGTCTTTGTACCAGAGGGGGGGGGGTGAGGTTTTTTGCCTCACCTCTGTTGGCCCCCAAATTTTAGCTGGACGATCATGACAAGCAGAAGGGAGGAAGATACACCAAGCCAATTGATGGCTCCTTTTGGAAAAATTGTACCACCAATGACATCATCAGCAAAAATACCCCAACACTACCACAAGTCTCTGCACCAACAGATAATTCACAATGCATACAGGTGAGCTCACAATGTGTCCAGGCAAGTTCTGCAAGCAGTTCAGTGATGGCTATTGTAGAAGCTGTAGATTGGTTTTATATTAGACTTCAACAGCACTGGGATGAAGACAGGAAATCTGGCAATAATGGCTAAAGAAAAAATTATGTAACATTACAGAAGGCACTAAAAGAAAACAATTTTCTTAACAATTTACATTGTCTTCAAGAGAATTATTAAATATAATGAAAAGGAAAGGTGAAAGTAAACAAACAGATCTGTTAACCTTCTTTTTTTGTTTACATATTAAAACAATCCTCAACAGTTGTTTACCCAATTTAAATTAAACCATATAAATCACGTGAAAAAAAAAATATTTGGATCCATTTTATCATGAGCGCTCATCATATATGATATATGGACATACATACATTCAAACATATAACAAAAAACACAAGTGTGCACACATAATATAATACATACAGCACATAACATTATAGTAAAGGCCTTATAACTTTTTACAGGTGAAATCTCCATTGCAATGTTTAAAAACTCTATAGTCAAAAAATAGAACTGATCAGCAAAACATTAACCTAGGTCTGTATGAGCTCAAAAAACAAAATAGAACTTCATGATATGGCAAAGGGCAATAATAAAATAGATATTGAAAAAAAGCATCCTGGTTCTGTTGCAGATGTAAGAATAGCCAAACTGGAGTTTTGGATATCAGTTGTTATGGATTTGAGCCAAATCATCTTCTTTTTGGTCTGTAGAAATCGCTTTAGTTAATCTTTCTGGAATCCAAATCGGCTGCTGTTCTCCCTGTGGAAACACACAAACAGACCCCCGACTCCAGACAATTACTGGGTCAGGACCTTTCCATTGTCCTGTTAGAATATCCTTCCAAAGTACCTTGGGCTTATGTACATTTTTTGGACACATATGCCTTTCCGCAGCACTAAGCCCCGTTGAATCCAAATTTAAAAAGTTTAGAGTAAAAAGGGTTATTTTAAGTTTATCTTTGGGGAATATATACCCCTTCCCAATTCCTTCTTTTTGCTTTAATAAGTACATTTTAATAGTTTGATGAGCTCTTTCAACTATGCCTTGTCCCTGTGGATTGTATGGGATTCCTGTTATATGAGTAATGCCAAATGTTGAGCAAAATTGTTTAAAAGAGGTAGAAGTATAACCAGGGGCATTATCTGTTTTTAACTGTTTTGGAACACCCACAGTGGCAAAATTTTGTAAGCAATGAGCTATAACATCTTTAGTTTTTTCTCCAGCATGAAGGGAGCCCATCAAAAATCCAGAAGAAGTATCAACTGTAACATGCAAATATTTTAATTTTCCAAATTCTGGCAAGTGTGTGACGTCCATCTGCCAAATATGGTTAGGTATCAATCCTCTAGGATTGACTCCAAGATTAACTTGTGGTAAAATGGTCACACAATTTTGACATTGTTTTATTATTTGTCTAGCATGTTCCTTAGTTATTTTAAAATGCTTTTGTAAAGTATTAGCATTGACATGGAACTTTTTATGAAAATTTATAGCTTCTTCTAGTGTAGAGAAAATATGTATGTCATGTGTAGTTTTATCTGGTAAATCATTGCCCAAACTAAGGGCTCCAGGCAATCCTGTATGTGCCCTGATATGTCCTATAAAGAATGGATCTTTTCTGTCCCAGATTAGACTTTGTATAGTGGAAAGCAAAGAGAAAACAGTAGAAGAAAGGGAAATCCCACCAGCATCTTCAAGAGATACTATAGCATTAACTACATACTGACTATCAGAAAATAAATTAAATACAGAATCTTTAAACATCACAAAAGCTTGTAAAACTGCATTAAGCTCTACCTTTTGAGCTGATTGTTTGGGTACTAAAAAGGTAAAAGTTTGATCAGAGGTAACTACTGCTGCTGTACCATTATTTGACTCATCAGTGAATATATTTGGAGCATTCATGATAGGTGTTTTTCTTGTCATTTTTGGAAAAATTACAGGATGCAATGACCAAAAAGAAAATAAAGGATTAGATGGTAAGTGGCTATCAAATGAAACATTATACTTGCACATGATTATTGCCCAAGTATTTAACTCATTAGCTAACTCATCAATTTGATTCATAGTATATGGAGTAATAATTTTATTGGGAGAAATTCCAAACACTCCCTTTGCTGCTTTTATTCCTTTGAGTATTAATTGTCCTACAGCCTCAGGATACCTAGTAAGAATAGTGTTAGGAGAATAAGATAAATGTATCCATAATAATGGACCTTCTTGCCAAAATACTCCTGTAGGAATATTTTTTTGTTGGTAGTACAATAAGTAATAAAGGCAAACTTATATCAAGTCTATCCAAATGCATATTTTCCATATATGTTTCAATGATATTTAATGCCTTTCTTGCTTCAGGCATTAACATTCGGGGTGAATTTGGATCTGATGGACCTTTTAGGATATCAAATAAAGGTCCCAACTCTCCTGTTGGTATACCTAAATAAGGCCTTATCCAATTTATGTCTCCTAATAACTTTTGAAATTCGTTAAGTGATTTGAGTTGATCTACTCGTATTTGAATTTTTGGTGGACAGATCATGGTTGAGGATAATAGAACTCCTAAATAATTAATTGGAAAATTTAATTGTACTTTATCTATTGCTATCTCTAGATTATAATTTTTTAATAAGTCTGTAAGTGTGGCATAACATTCTAGCAATGTGTTTTTATCTTTGTGTGCTAATAATACATCATCCATATAGTGAAATATTTGTAGTTCAGGATTTTGATTTCTAAGTGGCTGGATTACTTTGTTAACATAAATTTGACACATAGTTGGACTATTAGCCATTCCTTGAAGGAGTACTTTCCATTCATATCTCTGATCAGGACCTTCATGATTCAGTGCAGGGATAGTAAATGCAAAACTTTGACTATCCTCAAGATGAATTGGAATTAAAAAAAAAAAAAAACAATCTTTAGTATCTATAACTAAAACATACCAAGTTTTTGGCAAAGCAAACAATTGAGGAATCCCCAATTGAGCAGGTCCCATAATAACCATCTCATTATTAATGGCTCTTAAATCTTGCAACAATCTCCATTTACCAGATTTCTTTTTGATAACAAAAATGGGAGTATTATGGGGAGATACAGAAGGTTGTATATGTCCTTCTGCTAATTGTTGTTTGACCAGGTCATGGGCTGCTTGTATCTTTTCTTTAGTCAGGGGCCACTGAGAAACCCATACTGGTCTTTCTGATTTCCAAGTAATTTTGATTGTCTCAGTGGCCCTTTCTGAAAATCCAACCCATGTCTGTCTGTTCCTTGATCTATTTGTATTGGTGCTGCTATACCTTGTTCTTGTTTTTCTAATATTTTTCCTTTCCTAAAACCTTGTCTAGTCATAATAGTGGGTGCACTTTGGTGGATGTTATTTGTTAATGTCAAACCTAATTGATCTAGGACATCTCGTCCCCATAAATTTACGGGAAGATGATCCAATACATATGGCTGTATAGTTCCTTCACATCCTTCAGGATCCTTCCAATCTAATACCATTGCACTTCTATGTGGATTAGTTGCCACTCCTAGGCCTCGAAGCGTTTGAGTGGCTTGTTGTAATGGCCAATGTTTTGGCCATTCTTGATGAGAGATGATGCTAAGGTCTGCACCTGTATCCAGTAGTCCATTAAATTCATGTCCTTGAATATTTAGTTTTAGCATGGGGCGAGAATTTAATTTAAAGGCAGCATAGCCCAATCTACACCTGTGGAGCCTAATCCCTTGGAACCTCTTTCTACAGTACGACTGGAAAATTTATGATGTAGGCTGGGTATTATTAGTAACTGTGCTATTCTATCTCCTGGTGAAATTACTGATATACCCTTTGGAGAACTGGCTATAATTTTTATTTCACCTTCATAATCGGGATCAATTACCCCAGGACTTATCATAAGTCCTTTTAGAGTAGAAGAGCTGCATCCCAATAATAAGCCTACTGTTCCTTTGGGAAGAGGTCCTTTCACCCCCGTGGGAATGATTTGAACTCCCATCTCTGGAGTTAGTACTGCTCTGGCGGAGGTGCAGATGTCCAACCCTGCGCTCCCTCTGGTTTGTCTGATGAGGGATCTGATGGACAATGTGTCCTGGGCACTACCCTGATGGGGTTGCTGGGTTCCTCCAGTGCTCCGTATATTTGTGGTTTTGGGCCCCGGAGCATTGGGCCCCCCTGTCCATTTTTTGGCAATGGAGCCCGATGCCTTTCTCCACGATATCGTGGATAAACACCTGGTCCTTGTTCGTTTTTTGATAATGGAGTACCCTCTATGGTGGTTTGAGAACGGCATTCATTAGCCCAATGTCTCCCTCTACAGCATCGTGGGCAAATACCTGGTATTCTACTCCTTTGATACCTAGTTTTGTTAAACCCTCCTCCAATGGGGCAATTCCTTTTAAAATGTCCTGTTTGTTCACAATTGTAGCATGTTCTTGGCCTGGCATCTAAAGCCTGTTTTACTGCAGCTGCCACAATTTGCCCTTGTTCATTAATGTCTCTGGCATCTAAAGCCTGTTTGACTGCAGCTGCCACGACTTGCTCTTGTTCATTAATGTCTCTACATAATTTAATATATGTGTTTAAATCTTCATGTTTCCATGGTCTAATGATATCTCTGCACCAATGATTCGCTTGCTCATAAGCCAGGTGTTTTAGTAATGGCATTGCTTGTTCTGTATTCCCCAAAACTCTGGTAGCTGTTTGAATAAGCCTATCTACAAATTCAGCATAAGGTTCATTAGCTCCTTGTATTACCTTAGATAATTGACCTTGTAAACCTCCATGTCCTTGTAAAGTCTTCCATGCCTTAATTGCATCTACAGCAATTTGTGCATATACACCAGGATCATATGCAATTTGTTGCTGCTGATCCTCATAAGGTCCCTTTCCTAACAACATATCTAGATTTCTCTGAGGATAACCAGCTGCTGCATTTCGCCTAGCCGTCTCCCTGCAAAATTCCTCATTGGCAACCTTCCATAACAGGTATTGTCCTCCATTTAGCACAGCTTTACACATATTAGCCCAATCTGCTCGCGTCATGTTCAAGTTGTTAATGGATTCGACCATGCTTACAGTGAAGGGTGCTTGAGGACCATAGGTTGTTACAGCCTCTTTTAGCTGCTTCACTGTTTTGAAATTTAAAACTTGGTAAACTCGCTGCCCTCCTGCCTCAAATACAGGGCATGTTAATATTTGAGATCTTGTCTCAGGATCCCAACTATCAACTGCGGTGGTTGGGGACCTCCCAGCATATGGAGGTGGCCTTGTTAGTTGGACACTTACATCCTCTGGTGATAGAAAGGTGTTAGTAGCAGTCTCCTGTTGTAACTTTCCCCCTGATGGCTTTTTCTGTTTTACACTTTCTTTCTCTGTCTGGCTAGCTTGAGAGGCCTTCTCTTTTACTTGAATCTTTTCCTCTGTCTGACTAACTTGATAGACCTTCTCTTTTACTTGAATCATTATGTCTTCTCCTTCCTCTACCATTGTCTGAACTGAAGGCTTTGGACTAAGCAAACAAGATATGAATGTCCACAATGGCAATGTGCCAACTGGCAGAGTCCCTGGGCTTTTCTTTTCTATTCTTTTGAAATCTTCACCATGATGGTTCCATTGTGATATATTTAACAACTCCTCCTTAAAAAGCCATGGGCTACATTTTTGTATTGTATCAACGTATGCCCTGATTGTTCTTGATTTTACTGAGATGCCTCCTTCCTCTAACAATTTACTTAACACTCTTTCAGTTTGTTTTTTACTAATTTCTGATCCCGTATTTCTACTATAATACAACCCAACAAGATGACGCCAAACAAAACCGAGACAGAATGAAATAAAAAGGAAACAACAAAAAGTCATTATAGGCTTTCTATCCTCCTGACATGTGCATCCGTCCTTTCTCCCTATCTGTTCCTCAGACGTAAATAGTTTTTCCTCAGATGTGAGCTGTTTTTCTTCCGTCTCACTCATCTCTAGGGACAGGCAACTTAAAACAAAAGTGAAGCAAAATAAAAGAGGAATCTTAAAATGGCTACCCATCCTCTCGCCCTGCCCTCAGGGGCGAGCAGTTTCACTTACCCTCAGTCGCTCCCTGTGGGAGCCACCAAATGCCGCATTCTGGCTGGGCACAATCAGGAGCCACTTGTCAAAAGAAACTAACTTTATTTTTAGAACCACACACGCCAAACAAAACAGCCTCTCAGGAAAAACACTCAGAGCCTCAACTGCCACCACCGGCTTTCCACAAGCCTCTCTCTCCCACCCAAGTTTCTCTCCACCTCCCACAATCTTCCTGCTCTTGAGGCCGATTGGCTGGGTCACATGGGCGGAGCCAAGAAAGCCCCCCAATGAGCAGCTCCGTGGTCTGAAAGGGCAGGGAAACAGCCCAATGAGCATCACCGCAGAGGAGCCAATCAGCTAGATGTTGCTGGGGCCGCTGTGAGCCAATCATCAGCCGGCAGCTGGAAGTTTGCTGGGGCCCCTTTGGCTGTGGCTCTCAACAATTAACCTTAACTCTCACCTTAACCATAACACTAATCCTAAGACAAAACCTAACCCTAACCATAACCCTAAATGTAACACTAAGCCTAGCCCTGTTACTAACCCTAAAACTAACCTTAATCCTAACCCTAATGCTAAACCTAACTCTAACCCTAAAACTTACCCTAACACTAACCCGAAATCTAATCTAACACTTTCACTAAACCTAAACCTAGCACAAACCCTATCACTAACTTTAACCTAACACAAAATCTATCACTGACCATAACCCTAACACAAACCCTAACCCTAACACTAACACTAAAACTAACAATAACTCTAAACATATCACTAATCCTAAACTTCATGCTAATCCTAACACTAACCCTTATACAAAACCTCAACCCTAATATTAACCCTAAACATAAACATAACCCTACCGCAAACCCTAACTAAACCAAACACGAACCCTAGCTCTACACATAACACTAACCCTAACCCAAACACTAACACTAAACCTCTCCCTAACCCTAACACTATTGCTAAACCTAACACTAACCCTAACTCTAACACTAACACTAACCTTAACCATATTCCTAACATGAACCCTAACCCTAAACCTAACACTAAAACTATCCCTAACCCTAAACTTATCACTAATCCTAAACATAATGATAACAATAACACTAACTCTAACACAAACCCTCTCCCTAATACTTACCCTAACTCTAACCCTAATGCAAACCCTAACATTAACACTAACCCTAACCTTAACCTTAATCCTAGCCATAAACCTAACCTAACACTTACCCTAAACCTAAACATAACAAAAGCCCCAACCCTAACACTAACCCTAACACTTAAACTAACCCTAACACTAACCCTAACCCTAATCTAACCCTAATCCTTAACCTAACCTAAACCTTACTTTAACCCAAACACTAACCCTAACTCTAATCTTAAACATAACACTAACTCTAAGAGAAAACCTAACCCTAACCATAACACGAAACATAACACTAAACCTAACCCTATCACTAACACTAAAACTAAGCCTAATCCTAACCCTATTGCTAACCCTAACTCTAACCCTAAACATAACTCAAACCCTATGTCTTACCCTTAACTTAACCCTAACAGTTATCCTATACCTAACACTAAACCTAACTCTTACCCTAAACCTAACTCTAACACTAAACCTAACCCTATCCCTTATCCTAATACTAACCCTAACCCTAACAATAACCATAACCCTAACCATAACACTAACCCTAACCCTAATCCTAATCCTAACCCTGCATTAACCCTAAACCTAAACCTAACCCTAGTGCTAACCCTAAAAGTAACACTAAACCTAACCCTAATGCTAACCCTAACACTAAAACTAACCCTAACATAATCTGAACTATAAACCTAACCCTAACCCAAACCCTAACGCTAGCCATAACTGTAACCTTTATTCTAAAACTAACCCTATCCATAACACTAATGGTAATTATAACTGTAATTCCAAACCTAACTCTAAAACAAACCCTAACACAAACCCTCACCCTAACCATAACACTAAACTTAACATTAACCCTAACCCTTAAATTAACACTAACTCAAACCCTAACAAAAACACACTAATACTCACCCTCACCCTAACACTCACCCTAACCCTAACCTTAACACTAACACTAACCATAATCCTATCCCTAACACAAATTTTAACCATAAACCTAACCCTAACATAACCCTAACACTAACTCTAACACAAAAACTAATCCTAACCCTAAACCTAACCCAAACACTAAACCTAACTCTAACCCTAACCCTAACACTAACTCTATCCCTAACATTAACAGTAACCCTACCCATAATTTTAACTCTACCACTAACTGTAAACCTAACCCTTACCTAACACTAACCCTAACCCTAACACAAAACCTAAACCTAACTCTAAATCTAAACCCAACCCTAATACTAACCCTAACCCCAAACCTAAACCTAAACCTAACACGAATGGTAATCCTAACTATAAGCCTAACCCTAACACTAACCCTAACCCTAAACCTCACCCTAACCCTAAGTCTAACAGTAACTCTAACACTAACCCTCACCCTAAACCTAACACTAAACCTAAACTCAGCCCTAATCCAATCACTAATTTTAACCATAACTATAGCCCTAAACATAACACAAACCTGAACTCAAACCCTAACACTCAAATAATACTAACACTAACCCTAACTCTAAACCTAACTCTAAAATTAACCTAAACTTAAGCCTAACCCTAAAACTAACCCTAACCCAACCCGTAACCCTAATTCTTAGCCTTAAACTAACTCTAACCCTAAACCAAAAACTAACACTAGTCCTAAACCAAAACCTAACCCTAACACGACCTCTTAACCTATCCCTAACCCTAACAGTATAATTAACCCTAAACCTAACCATAACCCAAACACTAACACTAAACCTAAGCCTAACCCTAACACTCACACTAAATCCAACCCTAATCTTAACCCAAACACTAACCCTAAACTTATCCCTAACCCTAACCCTAACAGTAACCCTCACACTAACTTTAATGCAAAATTAAACACTAACATTAACCCTAGCTCTAATGCTAATCCTACCCCTAACCCTAGCCCTAACATTAACCCTAACCCTAACCCTAACCCAAACCATAACCCTAACCCTAACCCTAACCCAAACCATAACCCTAACCCTAACACTAACCCTATCCCTAACACTAACCCTAACCCTTACCCTAACACTAATCCTACCCCTAAGCCTAACCCTAACCATAACACTAATCTAAACCTAACCCTAATCCTAACATGAACCCTAAACCTATTCTTAAAACTAACACCATCCCTAACCTTAACCCTAAGAGTAACACTAAACCTAAACTTAACCCTAACCCTAATTTTATCAGTAACCCTAACCTAACACTAAGACGAACCTTAACCCTAAACCTAACACTAACCCTAACTCTAACTTTAACCTAACACTAACACTAACAGTAACGCTAACCCTAACCCTAACACTAACACTAACAATAACCCTAATGCAAACCCTAACACTAACACTAATATTAACACTAATCCTAAACCTAACAGTAAACCTAAAACTAAACTGAAACCTAACCCTAATACAAACCATACCCCAAACCCTAACACTAAACCTAACCCTAACACTCATCCAAACACTAACCCTAAAGCTAACTTTAATGCTAACCCTAACACTAACCATATCCCTAAACCTAATATTAACCCTAACACTAACCCTAACCCTAACCTTAACCCTAGCACTAACCCTAAACCTATCTCTAAACATGACACTATTGCTCACCCTAACCCTAATAGTAACCCTATCCTAAACCTAATCCTAACCCGAACTCTAACCCTAACCCTAACACTAATCCAAATCCTAACATCAACCCTAACCCTAACACTAATTCTTCCCATAACCCTAACCTAACACTAAACCTAAACCTACCCCTAACACAAACCCTAAACTTAACCCTAATACTAACCTTAACACTAACACTAACCCTGACACTAAACTAACCCTAACCCTAACCATAACCCTCACTGTAACCCTAACACTAACTCTAACCTTAACGCTAAAACAAATCCTGAGAGTATCTCTAACCCTAACCCTAACACGAATACTAATACTAGCCCTAACATTAACAATAACCCTAACCCTAACAAAAATCCTAAACTTAACCCTAAAAGTAACACTAAACCTAACCCTAATGCTAACCCTAACACTAAAACTAACCTTAACACAACCCTAACAATAACCCTAACCCTAACCCAAACCCAAACCCTAGCCATAACTGTAACCTTTATTCTAAAACTCTACACATAACACAAACACTAACACTAACCCTAACACTAACACTAATGCTAACCCTATCCTTAAAACTAAAATTATCTCTAACCCTAACACTATTACTAGCTCTAAACATAACCCTAAGCATACCCCTAACCCAAACCCTAAACCTAACACTAACACTAACCCTAAACCTAACCCTAATGCTAACTTTAGCACTAACTCTAACCATTACCCATCCCTAACATTAGCCCTAACCCTAACCTAAACCTAAAACTAACCCTAACTGTAACCTTAAACATAACACTAACCTTAAATCAAAACCTAACCCTAACACTAACTCTAAAACAAACACTAACCCTAACCCTTACACTAACCATAAATTTAACCCTAACCCTATAGCCAACCATAAACCTAATCCTAAACCTAACACTAACCCTAACCCTAACCTTAACCCTAACCCTAAAACTAACACTAACCCTAACACTAAACCTTAACTCAACCCTATCCCTATCAATAACATTAACTCTAACCCTAACCCTATGCCGATCCCTAAACCTAACCTTAACCCTAACCCTAACCCTAACCTAACTGTAATCCTAAAACTAACCCTACCTTAACCCTATGACTCACTTTAACCCTCTGACTAACCATAACCCAAAACCTAAATCTAACTTTAACCCTAATAGGAACCCTAACCATAATACTTAACCTAACTCAAATAATAATTCTTACCCTAATGCTAATTCTAACACTAACCCTAACCCTAATCCTAACCCTAACTCTAAAACTAACCCTAAACATAACCCAAACTCTAACTCTAAATCTAATTCTAACCCAAAACTTAACTAACCCTCAACTTAACACTAACCCTAAATGTAACACTAATGCTAACCCTAATGCTAACCCCAAAAGGAACCCTAACCTATGCCGAACACTAACCCTAACCCTAACTTGACCCCTAAACCTAACTCTCACCCTGAGCCTAACACTAACTCCAACGCTAACGCTAACACTTAAACTAACACTTACCCTAACAATAACACTAATCCTCAAACAAAGCATAACATAACATTAAACATAAACCTAACCCTAACCCTAAACTTAACACTAAGCCTAACCTAACCCTAACCCTAAACTTTACATAACCCTAACCATAACCCTTACTCTAACCCTAACACTAATTCAAAACCAAATCTTAACACTAACTCTTACCCCAAACCTAATCCTATACTAACCCTAACCCTAACCCTAACCCTAAACCTAACACTAACCTTAAGCCTAACTATACCCTAACCCTAACATTAACCCTAACCCTAACACTAACACTAACCCTAACCCTAACATTAACCCTAAGCCTCACTCTATACCAAATACTAACCATAAAGCTATCCCTAAACTAACCCTAACACAAACCCTAAACCTAATTCTAACCCTATCACAATCGATAACCCTAATGCTAACACTAATTCTAACACTAATCGTAATGCTAAAACTAACCCAAGACTAACCCTAACCCTAAATTTAAACCTAACCCTGATCCTAAACATAACCCTAACCCTAAACCTAACCCTTAACCTAAACATAAACCTAACCCTAAGCCTAACAATAATCCTAACCCTAACCCTATCCCTAATACTAACACAAACCCTAACCCAAACCATAACCCTATACCTAACTTAACCCTAAACCTAACCCTTACCTAACCCTAACACTAACCCTCACCCAAACCCTAATTCTAACCTGCTCCCTAACCCTAATGTGAAACCTAATACTAACCCTAATTCAAACACTAACACTAACCCTAAAGCTAACTATAACCCAATGCAAAACAGTAACTTTAACCTAACCCTTACCCTAATCTTAACACTAACCTTACACTAACCCTAACTTTAACTGTAACCCTAACCCTAAACTAACCATAACCATAACCATAACAGTTAACCTAATCCTAAACCTGAACCTAAACCTAATCCTACCCCTAACCCTAACCGTAACCCCAACCCTAATTCTAAACCTCACCCTAAACCAAAACCTAACTCTAACCCTAACCCTATCCCTAACACAAAAACTTACACTACTCCTAACCTGAACACAACCCAAACACTAACCCTCTCTGTATCACTTAACCTAACAATTACCTATCACTACCCTAAACTAAACACTAAACTTAAGCTAACCCTAACCCTAACCCTAAGCACAACCCTAATTCTAACCCTAAAGCTAACGCTCACCCTGAAACTAACCCTAAGCCTCACCCTAACCCTTACCCTAAACCTAACACTAACCATAACCCAAACACTAAAAGTAACCCTAAAGTTTATCCTAAACATAACACTAAATCTAACCCTAATCCTAACCCTAACCCTAACACTAAATATAACTCAAACCCAAACACTAACCCTAACCCTAATCCTAACAATAACACTAACACTAACTATTATCCTAACACTAACCCTAAGCCTAACACTAAATATACCAATAATTTAAACCTAATCCTAACCCTTAACCTAAACCTAAACCTAGCAAAAACCCTAACCTTAGTCCTAACACGAACCATAAATATAACCCTAACCTTAACCATAACCCTAATGTTAACTCTAACCCTTACACTAAACCTAATACTAATACTAACACTAATCCTAACCCCAACCCTAACCTAACCCTAACCCTAACCCAAACACTAGCACTAACCCTAACTCTAACTCAAAGCATAATCCTAACCTTAACCCTAACAGGAACTCTTACCCAAACACGAAAACTAACCCTAACCCTAACCCTAATCTTAACCCAAAACCGAATCCTAACCTAACCTTAACCCTAACCCTATAACTAATTTTAACCCTAACCTAACCCTAACACTAACACTAAATCTAACTTTACCCCTAAACCTTCCCTTTTATCTAACCCTTAAACAAACCATAACCCTACCCTAACCATAACCCTAACCTAAACCTAACCCTAATTCTAACCCTAACCATAACCCAAATTTTAACCATAACTGTAATCCTAACCCTATCAGAAATCCTAACACAAACCCTAATCCTTAATGGAACCTTAATCCTAACACTAATTCTAACCTTAATATGAACCCTAACACTAACCCTAACACTAACTCTAACCCTAAACATAAACCAAACTGTAACCTTAACCGTAACCATTGCAATAAACCTAACCTTAACCCTAACACTAAACCTAAACCTAACCCTTACCAAAACCGTAAATCTTACCCTAAAGTGAACACTTATACTAACACTAAACTGAAACCTAACACTAACCCGAACACCAAACCTAACCATAACCATAAGCCTAAAACAATCACTAAACCTAAACTTAACCCTAACCCTAACACTAACACTAACCCTAACCCTAACCCTAACCCTAATTGTAACCCTAACCCTAACAATAACCCTAACCCTAACCCTCACACTAACACTCACCCGAACACCAACCCAAAACCTAACATTAACCCTAACAGTAACCCTAAACCTAATATTAACTCTAATCCTAACCATAAACTTAAACCTAACCCAAATCCTAATGATAACACAAACACTAATCCTAACCCTAACTCTAACCCTAACACTAACCGTAACCCTAAATCTAACCATAGCACTAACCCTAACCATAACACTAATGCTAAACCTAACACAAACCCTAACCCTAACACTAACCCTAACCCTAATCTAACCCTACCCCTTACCGTAACCATAACACTGACTTTAAATTTAAAATGAACCCTAACCCTAACCACAACCCTAACCCTAACTTAATCCTAACCTTAACCCTAATTTAAACTTAATCCTAACCCTAACCCTATTTCTAACCTTAACTCTAAAGCATACTTTAGCCATAAACCTATCCTGAACACTAACCCTAACCATAAACCTAACCCTAAATCTAAACCTAACACAAACCCTTACCCTAACCCTAACCTAACCTAAATCTAACCCTAAGCCTAACCCTAACCCTAACACTAACCCTACCCTAACTCAAATTCTAACCTTAACCCTAACACTAACTCTAACATCTATGTTAACCCTAACCCTAAACCTAAGTCAAATCCTAGACATAACTCTAACACTAACACTAACCCTAAACCTTACCCTAAACCTATTATTAATCCTAACCCTATCCCTAACACTAACACTAACACTCACACTAACCCTAACCTTAACACTAACCATAAACGTAACCCTAACCCTAAGACTAAAACAAACCCTATCCCAAACCATATCCCTAAACGTAACATAACCATAACTCATACCTAACCTTAACCCTTAACATAACCCTATCACTAACACTAACACTAACCCTAACCCAAATCCTATCACAAACCCTAACCCCATCCCTAACACTATCACTAACCATAAACATAAACCTAAAATAACCCTAACCCTAAATCTAAACTTAATCTTATTCATAACCCTAACCCTAACACTAATACTAACCTTTGCACTAACCCCAAACCTAACCCTAACCATAAATCTAAACCTAATGCTGGCTGAACATATCACTAACTCTAACCCTAAACCTAATCCTAACACAACCCCTTAAGCTAACACTAAACCTAACACAAAACCTAAACCTAACCCTAACACTATCCTTAACATTAACCCTAATCTTACCAATAAATCTAACTCCTGAACTAACCCTAAACTAAACCCTAACTTTTACCCTCACACTATACCAAATGCTAAACCTAAGCTTAACCCTAACCCTAACACTATCCCTAACCCTAACCCTAACCCCATCTCTAACACTTACCCAAACCCTAATCCTAACCCTGAATCTAAACTAACCCTAACATTAATCCTAACCCTAAACCTAATCCTAACACTAATTCTAATACTAACCCTAACCCTATCCTTAACCCTATCCCTAACAGTAACGGTAATGCAAACCCAAACACTAACACTAACACTAACCCTAGTACTAACCCTAAACCTAACCATAATCATATCCCTAACATTAATCCTAACCCTAACCAAAACACAAACTTTAATGCTAGGCCTAACACTAAACATAACACTAACCCTTATTCTAACCCTAACCCTAACCCTAATTCTAACTGTAACTCTAACCCTAACACTAACCCTAATGCAAACACAATCCCTAACACTTACCCTAACCTAAACCTAACCCTAACCCTAAGACTAAACCCAATCCTAACCTAAACCCTAATCCTAATCCTGAACCTAACCCTAACCCTAACCTGTAAATGAAGCCAAAACCTAACCCTAAACGTAAATCTAACCCTAGCACTAACCCTAATCCTAACGCTAACCCTAAACCTAACACTAACACTTACACTAATTCTAATCCTAACACTAACCCTAACTGTAACTGTAACCGTAAAACTAAAATTAACTCTACCCTAATTGTAAATCCAACCCTTTTCCTATCTGTAACCCTAACCGTAACTCTACACATAACCCTAACACAAACCCTAAACCTAACCCTAACTCTAATCCTAACACAAACCCTAAACCTAATCCTAACCATAACTCTAATATGAACCCTAACCCTAACCTGAACCCCAACCCTAACAATAACCCTCACCCTAACACAAATCGTAAAACTAACCATAATCCTAACCCTAATCCTAATCCTAACCTATCCCTAACACTAAACCTAACATAAAACTAACCCTAAAATTTTACTTAACACTTACTCTAACCCTAAAACTAACACAAAACCTAACCCTAAATCTAACCCTAACAGAAATCCTTATCCTAACCTAACCCTAACCCTAACCCTAAAGCTAACCTTAACACTAACCTTAACACTAATTTAAATCTAATCCTAACACAAACCTTAAACCTAACACTAAACCTAACCTTACCCTAATCCTAACCATAACCCTTATTCTAGCACAAATTCAAATTGTAACCCTAAACCTAACCCTAAATCTATATTTAAACATAATACAAACTCTTATGCTAACTCTAACGATAACCCTAACACTTACACTATCCTTAACTAACCCTAACCCTAAACCTAACCCTAAAACTAACTCTAAATGTAATCCTAACCATAAACATAACACTTACCCTAACCCTAACCCTATATCAACCCAAACACTAATCCAAACCCTAACCCTCATACTAACCCTAAACTTAACCTTATCATTAAACGTAACCCTAACACGAACCCTAAGCCTAACCTAACCCTAACACTAACCCAAACACTAACCCTAAACCAAACCCTAACAATAACACTAACCCTAACAATAACCATACCCTAACCCTAATAATAACTGTAACATTAACCCTAAACCTAACCAGAACCCGAAGCATAACCCTAAAAATAACCCTAACCCTATTTCTAACAATAAAACTCACCCTAACTCTAACCCAAAAAGCAAACCTAACCCTAACACAAACACTAGCCCTAACCCTAAACCTAAACCTAACATTGACAGTAACTCTAACTGTAACCCTAACATTTATCCTAACCATAACCGTAACTTTAACACTAACCCTAACACTAAACCTAAACGTAACCCTAATGCTAACTCTAAAACTAACCCTAACCCTAACTCTAACCCTAACACTAATCTGAAGTATAGACCCAAACTTAATACTAACCCTAACCCTAACACTAAGACTAAAACTATCCCTAACCCTAACCCTAACCCTAACCCTAAACCTAACCCTAACCTATCCCTAACCCTAACCTTAACCCTAACACTAACACTAACACAAACCCTAAACCAAACACTAACCCAAACATACCCATAAAAATAACACTAACCCTAACCCTAACCCCTATGCCTCACTTTAACCATCTTACTACCCATAACCCCAAACCTAAATCTAAATTTAACCTAACACAAAACTTAACACAAAACAATAACCTTAACCCTAATCTTAACCCTAACTCTAAAAGTAACCCTAAATGTAACTCAAACTGTAATTCTAACCCCAAAACTACACCTAAACATAAATTTAATCCTAAAACTAACCTTAAACTTAACCCTAACCCTAACCCCTAACACTAACCTCAAACCTAATCCTAACCCAAAAAGTAACCCTAACCTATCCTGAAACCTAACCCTAACCTTAACTCAAACCCTAACCCTAACCCTCACCCTCAGTCTAACACTAACCCCAACCCTAACTCTGACACTTAAACTAACATTTACCCTAACCATAACACTAACCCAAATCTAAACATAACCTAACATTAAACATAAACCTAACCCTAACCTTAACCCTAACACTGACACTAACCCTAAAACTAATTATAACGCTAACCCTAATGTAAGCATAATCCTAAGCCTAAAAAAAAAAAACGTAGCCCAAACCATAACCGTAACCGTAATGTAATCCTAATACTAACCCTTACATAACCCTAAACCTAACCTTAATTCTAACCCGAACACTAAATCAAACCGAAATCTTAACAATAACCCTTACCCCAACCCTAACCCTATACTAAACCTACCCTAACCCTAACCCTAAACCTAACACTAACCCTAACCCTAACTGTAACTCTAAAACCAACCCTAAGCCTCACTCTAACCCTAATACTAACCATAAAACTATCCCTAAAACTAACCCTAACACAAACCCTTAACCTAATCCTAAACCTATCACAAACTATAACCCTAACACTAACACTAACTCTAACACTAACCCTAATGCTAAACCTAACCCTAAGTCTAACCCTAACCCTAACTTTTTTCCCTTACCCTATCTTTAAACCTAACCCTGATTCTAACTGTAACCCTAACCCTAAACCTAACCCTTACCTAAACATAACACCAACCCTAACCCTAATCCTAAACCTAAACCTAACACTAACCTTATCCCTAACTATATCCTAACCCAAAAACTAACCCTAACCCTAAACATAACACTAACCCTAACCCTAACCATAAACCTAAAACTAAGCCTAAGCCTCACTCTAACCCTAATACTAACCATAAACTATTTTTAACCATGATCCTAACACAAATCCTAAAAATAATCCTAACCCTATCACAAACGATAACCCTAACACTGACACTAATACTAACACTAACCCTAACGCTAAAACTAACCCTAAGACTAACCTTTAACCTAACTTTAAATCTAACCCTGATCCTAACCATAACATTAACCCTTAACCTAACCCTTACCTAAACATAACCCTAACCCTAACCATAACAATAACCCGATCCCTAAACCTAACCCGAAATTTAACCTTAACCCTCACCGTAACCCTAATCCTAATGTAACCCTAACCCAAACCCTAACCCTAATTCTAACACAAACCCTAACCCAAACCTTAACCCTAAACCTAACCTAAACCTAAAGCTTACTCTTACCCTAACTATCACTGGAAACATAACCCTAACCTGCTCCATAACCCTAAAACTAAACCTAATACTAACCCTAATTCAAACCCCAACACTAACCCTAAACCTATCACTCAACCTAACCCTAACTATAACAGTAATACTAACTGTAATCATAAACCTTACCCTAACCCTAATCAAACACGAACACTAACCCTAAACCAAACCCTAACACTCACTTTAACCATAACGCTAACCCTAAACCTAACCTTAAAATTAACACTAAGCCTACCCCTAAACCTAAACCTAAAGCTAACACTAACCCTAACCCTAATCCTAACACGAACCCTAAACCTAACATAAACCTAAGTAAAACTAACCATAACCTTATCCTACACGAACCCTATCCCAAAACCTAACCATAATGCTAACATTAACCCTAACCCCAACCCTAACGCTAATTTAACTCTAAGCTTAAACCTAACTCTAATCCTAATCATAATCATAACACTAACCCTAAACATAACACTCACCCTAAACCTAACACAGAACTTAACCCTAACCCTAAATGTAACATTCTCCCTAACCCTAACCCTAACCGTAACACTAACTCTAACCCTAAGCCTCACCCTAACCCTAACCCTTATATTAACCCTATCCCTAACACTAACACTAACCCTAATCTAACCCTACCCAAACACTAACCCTAACACTTACTTAACACTAACACTAACCCTAACCTAACCCTAATCGTAACACAAACGCTAACCCTAAAACTAACCCTAACCCTAAACTTACCCTAAACCACAAACAAACCTAACACTAACCCTAATCCTAAAACGAACTCTTACTCTTACCATAAACCTAACCCTAAACCTAACCCCAAAACTAAATCTAACCCTAAAACTAACCCTAACCCTAACTTTAAAACTTACCCTACCACTAACCCTAACTCTAACATGAACTATAACCCTAAACCTAACAATAAACCTAAACCTTACCCTAAACCTAACCCTAATCCTAAACCTAATCCAAAACCTAACCGTAACACAAATCCTGACACTAAACCTAACACTAATCCTAACGCTAACCCTAACCCTAACCTAATTCTAACCTTAACATTAACTTTAACCCGAATACTAAATTTAACCATAACGCTAAACTTAATCCTAACTGTAACCCTAACACAAAACCTAACACAACCCTAAAACTAAAACTAACCCTAACCCTATACCTCACATTAACCCTAACCCTAACCATAACACTAACTCTTTTCATAACCCTAACCAGAGCCCTAAACCTTACCCTAACCCTAACATTAACCCTAACCCTAACACTAACCCTAACCCTTACCCTAACCTAACACTAACCCTAACCCTAAAACTAATACGAACCCTAACCCTAAACCTTACCAAAACACTAATACTAACTCTAACACAAACCCTAACGCAAACCCTAACACTAACCGTAACCCTTACCCTAACCTAACACTAACCCTAATCCTAAAACTAATACGAACCCTAACCATAAACCTTACCAAAACACTAATACTAACTCTAACACAAACCCTAACGCAAACCCTAACCCTAACCCTAACCCGAAACCTAACAGGACCTCTTACACTAATCCTACAACTAACCCTAACTGCAACATTAAACCTAAGGTAACACTAACCGTAACCCTAACACTAACACTAATGCTAAACCTAAACCTAACCAAAACCTTAATACTGACCCTAACAGTAACCTTAACACAAACCCTAACCTTAATACTAACCCTAACTCTAACCCTATCACTAACACTAAACCAACCCTTACCTTAACCTAACACTAAACTTAAACCTAACCTTAACAATAACCCTAACACTAAACCTAACCAAAACACTAATACTAACCATAACACTAACTCTAAATTTAACCATAACCCTAACACTAACTCTAACCCTAATCTTAAAAGGAACTCTCAATCTAACCATAACACTAACCCTAACCCTAACACTAACCCTAACCCTAACCATAAACCTAAACCTAAACCTAACCCTAACACTATTTTTAACCCTAAACCTCAATCTAACCCTAACCCTAACCCTAATAGTAACCCTAAACCTAATTCTAAACCTAACCCTAAACCTAAACCTAACCCTAACCCTAAATCTAACCCTAATACTCCCTAACCCAAACCTTAATCATTCCCCTAACCTAACCCTAACCTTAAACCTAACACTAAAACTAACCCTAACACTAATCCAATCCTAAAACTAACCCTATTCTTAATTTAACTGTATTCCTAACCCTAACCTAAGCCTAACACTAACCCTAAACCTAACAATAACCCTAAACCTATCTCTATCCCTAACCCAAACAGTACTCCTAAATCTAACCTTTATTCTAACATGAACCCTAACCCCAACCATAACCCTAACACTAATCCTAGCTCTAACTGTAACCTTATCCCTAACCCAATCTCTAACCTGAACACAAACCCTACTCAAAATGAAAAACCTAAACCTAATGTAACCCTAACCCTAAACTTTACATAATACTAACACTACCCTAACACTAAACCTAATCCCAACCCTAACCCTCTCCATAAACCTAATCATAACCCTAATGCTAAATCTAATATTAACCCTAACCGTAACCCAAACACTGAACCTAACTCTAACCCTAATACTAACCTTAACCTTAAAACTAACCCTACACTCACCTTAACCCTAAATTTAAACCTCATCCTACTGTAACCCTAATCCTAACACAAACCCTAACCCTAATTCTAACACTAACTCTCAACCTAACCCGAACTCAAACCATAATCCTAAACCTAAACTTAACCCTATTCCTAACTTTAACCCTAACCAAAAGTCTAAGACTAACACTAACTCTAACCCTAACCCTTATCCTAAGACTAACCCTAACCCTAACCCTAATCCTAACACTAACCTTAATCTTTTTTTTTTTTAAGAAAGAGTGAGAGAGAGGGAGAGAGAGAGAGAGAATTTTTATATTTATTTTTTAGTATTTGGCGGACACAACATCTTTGTCTGTATGTGGTGCTGAGGATCGAACCTGGGCCGCACGCATGCCAGGCAAGCACGCTACCGCTTGAGCCACATCCCCAGCCCTAACCTTAATCTTAAACCTAAAACTAATCCTAACCCTAACCCTAAACCTAACTTTAACATTAACCCTAAAATTAACTTTAACCGTAACACTATCCCTAACCCAAACCCTAACCCTAACACTAACACTAACCCTAATACTAATCATAAAATTAACCCTTACACAAATCCAACACTTACCCTAAAACTATCCCTAAACCTAACCCCTAACCCTAACCCTAACACTAACCGTATGAATAAACCTAAACCTAACACTAACACTACCCTAACCTAAACCTAACACTTATCCTAACCCTAACCCTAACACTAACACTAACCATAAACCTATCCCTACTGTGAAGCCTAACCCTAACACAAACCCTAACCCTAGCACTAACCCCAACCCTAAACTTAACCCGAACCCCAACACTATCATAAACCTAACCGTTACCCTAACACTAAACCTAAACCGGAACCTAACACTAACCCTAAACCTAACCCAAACACTATCACTAACACTAACCCTAACACTAACACTAAGACTAAACGTCACCATAAACGTAACCATATCCCTAATTCTTACTCCAAACCTAATCCTAACACTAACCCTTACCCTAGCTCTAACACTAACCCAAAGAGTAATCCTAACCCTAAACCTAACCCTAACTTTAACACTAACCCTAACCCTAATTGTAATCCTACACCTAACCCTAATACTAACTCTAACCCTAACTCTAACATGAACCTTAAACCTAATCCTATTTGTAACTCTAACAGTAACCATAACCCAAAATCTAACACGAAACCTCAACCTAATCCTAACAATAACCCTAACACTAACCCACACCCTAACCCTAACCGAACAGAAACCCTTAACCTATCGCTAACCCTAACACAATCCCTAACCAAGCCCTAACCCTAACCCTAACCTAACCCTAACCCCTACCTAAACCTAATCCTAAACCTAAACCTAACACTAGCCTTAACACTACCCCTAACCCTAACCCTAACCCTAAACCTAGCACTAACCCTAACCCTATATCTAAACCTAACCCTAAACCAAAACCTAACACTAGCCCTAACCCTAACCGTAACCCTAACCCTAATCCTAAACCTAATTCTAACTCTAATCTTAACTGTAACCCTAATGATAACCTTAACCCTAACCCTAACACAAACCCTAACACTAACCCTAACACTACCCCTAAAGCCAACCATAACCATAACTCTAAAACTAACCATAACCCTAACCTGAACCCTAAGCCTAAATCTAACCCTATCACAAACACTAACAGTAACCCTAACAGTAACCCTACACTAACCCTACACCTAACCCTAATACTAACCCTAACTCTAAGCATAACCCTAATCTTAACTATAACCCTAAACCTAATCCAAACCCTAACCCTAACACAAATCCTAACACTAAACCTAACAATAGCACTTGCTGCAGTCTCGCTGGGCACAATTCACGAACCACTAAAGCAGGAACAAACTTTATTTCTGAACTCCGGAGAATGCCATGCACACAGCCTTCTCCCAGGGCACACCATGCCAACTAGAAATCACTCCTCTGGAAATCCCTCCTCCTGCACTTCCCCAACCAATGGGAACTCTCCAGGAATCCCAGGGAAAACTCCAAAGTAGCAATAGAACTCTAAAGTAGCAGGCTGAGGCTGACAGCAGGGGTCTAATATACAATTCAATACACAGCTTAACATAACCATTATCATTTCAATGGCTTGCTGGCATCACCTCTCAACCACTCTATTCTGGCAAAAATGTCATGAGTCATTTTGACTCAGCTATGGCTCTCAGAAAACTCTAATGCTAACCCTAACCTTAACCCTAACACTAACCCTAATCCGAATCCTAATCCTAACCCTATCCCTAAACCTAACCATGTCTCTAAATATAACCTTAAACCTAACACTAACCCTAACCCTTACCTTACCCTAACCCTAACACTCATCTAAGCCTAACCCTAAACCTAACACTAACCATAACCTTAAACCTAACACTAATCCTAAACCTAAATATAAGCCTAACCCAAACACTAACACTATCCCTAACTGTCACCCTAACCTTAACACTAACTAAAACCGCAACCCTAACCCTAAACCTAATCCTAACAGTAACCCTAACCCTAAACCTAACCCTATCCATATCCATATCCCTAATCCTAACCCTACCTGTAACCCTATCCATTACCCTAAGCCAAACCCTCACCCTAATACTACCATAGTCCTAACACTAATCCTTAGCCTATCCCAAACCCTAACTCTATTACTAGTCCTAACCCTTGGCCTCATTCTAGCTCTAGCCTTAACACAAAACCTGACTCTTATTCTGACCCCAACACTAACCCAAGGTCTAAACCGGACACTAACCCTAAAATGGACTATAACTCTTCCCCTACAAGTAAACCTGTACCTAAATATAACAATAACACTAGAAGTAGACCTAACATAATCCTAAATAGAGTCATAAATCTAGCCCTAGCCCTAAACAAAAACCTTGAACTAGTCCTAACAATAACCCTTAACCTAACACAAAGACTAACCCTATCCCTAAACCCAACACTATTCCTAATTCTGGCCCTAACCCTAACTCAAACACTGACACTTACCCTAACACAAATCCTAGCTCTAAACTTTATCGTAACTGAAAACCTAACACTAACACTAGACTTATCCATAACCCTAACCCTAAAAATAGCCATAACCATAACCCAAGCTTTTACATTACCCATAGCCCTAATTCTAGCCATAAACATCACACAAACCTAGCCCTTATCCTAGCCCTAAACCTAGCCCTAATTGTAAACCTAACCATAAACCTAGACCTAACACTAACACTAACCCTCGACCTAGTCCTAAACCTAGCTCAAACTCTAACACTTTACCTAATCATAACACTAACCCTAACCCTAGCACTGACTCAAACCCTAACCCTTACCCTAGACCTAACCCTAGGTCAAACCCTAATACTTACCCTAAATCTAACCCTGACACTAAACTGAGGCCTAACCCTAACCCTAGCTATAAACTTAACTTTAACCCTAGCCCTAAACTTAGCTCTAACCCTATCCATTACCCTAAAGATAAGCCTAAAACAAATGCAAAACTGGCCTAACACTAACCCTATTGCTAACAATAACCATATCCATTAATCTAAACCTAACCTGAATCCTAAACTTAACCCTATCCATTACCCGAATCCTAAACCAAACCCTAATGCTAATACAAGCCTTAACTCTAAACCTTAACCTAAACCAAAGTATACTTGGGCTCTGACCCTAATAAAACACCCAGCTTTAAACCTGACCCTTACCCTAAACCTAACCCTTACACTAGACTTAGCCATAACCTAACCATAAAACTACCACTTACTTTGAACCTAGACCTGACATTAGCCCTAGCCCTAACACATACACTCATCCTGGCAGTAAACATAGCCTAAATCCTAACCCGAACCCTAACCCTAGCCCTAAATCAAATTCGAACCCAAACCCTAGCTCTAGACCTATCTATAAGCCCCTTCCCCTAAATCTAACCCTAACCCCAACACAAACACTAACCATAACTCTAGAACTAACCCTAACACTAACCCTAGCACTAATCCTAGCCCTAATTTATTCCTAACCCTAAACCTACCCCTAACCCTAGCCAAAAGAATAACTCTAATTGCACCTCAGTCCTATTTCTAGTTTTAACCCTATCCGTTACCATAACCCTAACACTAGCCCTAACCTTAACCCTAATGCAAGCCCTAGCCCTAAACCTAAATCTAACCATAACAATAAATCTAAGTCTAAATCTCATTCTACCACTATCCATGACACTATAGCTAATCCTAAAACTAGCCCTAAACCTAGCCCTAGCTCTAAAGCAAAACTGAGCCATAGCCCTAACCGAACCCTAGCCTAATGGTAATGCTAGACCTGATATTAGCCCTATCCCTACTTCTTACCCTATCCTTAACACAAAACCTAAGCCTACACCTAGCCTTAATCCTAGCCCTAATTTGAGTCCTATCCCTAACCCTGATCAGTAACACTGATCCTGACTCTGACCCTAACAATAACCCTATCTCTAATCATCTCCCTAAACCTAAACCTAATCTAAACACTAGACCTTGACCTAGACCTAATGCTATCTGTAATCATAACCCTGGTTCTTACATTAGCCATAGCCCTACACTAGCTGTAACCTAACCCAAAACCTAGCCCTAATCTGAGCCCTAACTCTAGTTTTAATCGTAGCCTTAACCCTATCCCTAGCCCTAACACTTAACCTAAACCTAACCCTAAACCTAAACCTTATCCTAACCCAAAACCTAAACCGAACCATAGCCCTATTCCTAACCATAACACTAGCCCTCAACCTAGATATAATTTTATCCATTAACCTAACCATAACCCTAAGAAAATTCTAACCCTAGGCCTAACCATAACCATAACCCTAACCTAACCATAACCCTAGTCATCACTGTAGCTCTAATTTTATCCATTGACTGAACCATATCTTTAACCAAATTCTATCCCTAGGCCTAACTCTAACCCTATGCCTTACCCTAACCCTGTCCATTATACTAAACGTAACCTGAACCTGAAACCTAACCATATCCATTACACTAACCTTACTGCTAATTTTAGCCCTAACCCTAAACCTTAACTTAACCCATACCCTAACCCTGACTCTGACACTAATAGTACCCCTAGCTGTAAACCTGACACTAACCCTAAACGTGACCCTTACAATAGACCTGGTCATAAACCTAAACCTAAAACTATCCCTAACCATAACCCTAGAACTGACATTACCCTAGACCTAATCCTAACCCTAACCCTAGCAAAAACTTTACCCCTAATCCTAGCCCTAAGCCTAGCCTTAATCCAAATCCTAACCTTAATCAGAGCCCTAACCCTAATTTTATCCCATGCTCTAGCCCAAAATGTAGCTGTACCATCATACCTTACCCTAACCCTAACGTTAAACCTAATACTAGCCCTAACTCTAGGCCAAAATCTAACACTAACATTAGGGCTAATCCTACCCCTAAATTAACCCTAATCCTAAACTTAATCCTATCCCTAGCCCTATGACTAACTCTAACTCTCGCCCTAGCCCTATCCCTATTTCAAAACCTATCCCTTACCATAACCCAAACCCTAGCCCTATCCCTACCCCCAACCCTAACTCTAACCATCATCCAAACCCTAAACCTGGTTGTAAAACCTAACCATAAGCCCAAACCTCACCCTAACACTAGCCCTGAACCCAATACTAATTGGAAAATTAGCTCTAACCCTACCCTAGCCCTAAAACAAAACCAAGCCATAATCCTAACCCTAACCCTTAACCTAAACCAAACACTAACCTTACACCTATTCCTAAACTTAGCCCTAATTTGAGTACTAACCCTAACCATAGAAATAACCCTGACCCTGACTCGGACCCTAACAGTACCTGTAGCTTTATACATGGCCCTAACGCTAACCCTAGAACTAGCCCTAATCAGAAAACTAGTTCTGTCATTAGCCGTAGCACTAATGCTAACACAAATCCTAGCCTAATCCGAGCCCTGACGCTAACCCTAACCCTAACCCTACCACTAACTCTATCCCTTACCCTAAGCCAAACCCTCGCCCTAGTGCTACTCTAGTCCTATCCTTAATCCTTAGCCTACCTCAAACCCTAACTCTGTTACTAGTCCTAAACCTTGCCCTCATTGTAGCTTTAACCCTAATCCTAACCCTAACCCTTATTCTGACTGAAACACTAACCCTAGGTCTAAACCTGAATCTAACCCTAAACCGAACTCTAACACTACCCCTACCAGTAAACCTATACTTAAACCTAAAATTAACACTAGCACTAGACCAAACCTAATACTAAATAGAGTCATAAATCTAGCCTTAGCCCTAAACAAAAACCTATCACTAGCCCTAACAATAACCCTTAACCTAAAGTAAAAACAAACCTATCACTAGACCAAACGCTAGTCCTAATTGGTGCCCTGACCATAAAACTAACCCTAACCCAACAATGACCCTTAATCTAATAGAAACCCTAGCTCTAAACCTTATCCTAAACCAAAACCTAATCCTAACACTAGATTTATCCATAACCCTGACCCTAACACTAGCCATAACCATATCCCTAGCTCTTACATTACCTATAACTCTAACATTAACCCTAAACATCACACAAAACCTAGCCCTTATTGTAGCCCTAAACCTAGCCCTAAGCATAACCATAAACATAACCTTAGACCTAACCCTCACCCTAGCCTTAACCCTAGCTCAAACTCTAATCCTTAGCCCAAATATAACCCTAACCCTATACCTAACCTTAGACATGACTCAAACCCTAACCCTCACCATAGCCGTTACCCTAGCTCGAATGCCTACACATACCCTGAACCTAACCCTAACATTAACCTTAGGCCTAACCCTAACCTTACCCTTAATCCTAACCTTAACTCGAGCCCTAAACTTAGCTCAAAACCTATCCATTACCCTAAAGATAGGCCTAACCCAAATTCTATCCCTAGGCCTAACACTAACCCTATCACTAACACTAACCCTATCCATTACTCTAAACCTAACCGGAACCATAAACCTAATTCTATCCATTACATAACCCTAACCCTAACCCACTGCTAATTCAAACATTAACCCTAAACCTTAACCTAATCCAAACCCTACCCAGACCCTGACCATAATAATACACCAAGCTCTAAACCTGACCCGTACCCAAAATCTAACCCTTATACTAGACATAGCCATAACCTAACACTAAAACTACTACTAACCATAAACCTAGATCTGACATTAGCCCTAGACCTAATCCTAGCCCTAGCCCTAACACAATCCCTCAGCTTAATCCTAAACCTAGCTTTAATCCTAACCCAAACCCTAACCTTAACCCTAACCATAATTCTAACCATCACAGTAGCAATAAATCTGCTATAACCATATTCCTTCTCCTAAATCTAATCCTAAACCCAACACTAACACTAACCCTAAGCCTAGGCCTAACCCTAACACTAACCCTAGCACTAATCCTATTTTAGCCCTAACCCTAAACCTACCCCTAACCCCAGCTCAAAGCCTAACTCAAACTCTTGCTCTAGCCCTATTTCTAGTTCTAACCCTATTCGTTACCAAAACCCTAACACTAGCCCTAAACTTAGCCCTTACCCTAGCCATAGCCCTAAACCTAGATCTAACATAACAATAAATCTACACCTAAACTTCACCCTACCACTAGCCCTAACACTATCACTAAAAATAGATAATGTCCATGGCTACACCTCTACCTCTTTTAAACAATTTTGCTCATCATTTGGCATTACTCACTATTTCTAGTTCTAACCCTATCTATTACCATAAAACTATCACTAGCCCTAAACGTAGCCCTAACCCTACCCATAGCCCTAAACCTAGATCTAACCATAACAATATATCTAAGCCTAAACTTCACCCTACCACTAGCCCTAACACTATCACTAATCATAAAAGTAGCCCTAACCCTAGGCCTAGTTCTAAAACAAAACTGAGCCATAGCCCTATCCCTAACCCTAGCCTAACCTTAACCCTAGACCTGACATTAGCCCTATCCTTATCCCTAATCCTAGTTCTAAGCCTAGAATTAATCCTAACCCTGATTTTAACCCTGGCCCTAACCCTAAATTTATCCTTTGTCCTAGCACTAAACATAGCTGTAACATCATACCTTATCCTAACCCTAATGCTGACCCTAACCCTAGCCCTAAACCTAGGCCTAAATCTAACACTAACCCAACCACTAATCCTATCCCTAAATTAGCACTAACACTAAACCTAACCCTATCCCTAAGACTAACTCCAACTCTCTCCCTAGCCCTATCCCTAGTTCTAAACCTATCCTTTACCTTAACCAAAACGATAGCCCTATCCCTAGCACCAAACTAAGCCCTAACCTTCGCCAAAGGCTTAAACCTAGATCTAAGACCAAAATTAAGTATAAACCTCACCCAAACACTAGCTTTAAACTTAATGCTAATTGGAAAACTAGCCCTAAATCTACCCTAACTCTAAAACAACCGAGCCATAACCCTAACCCTTAACCTAAACCAAACCCTAAAGCTACAAGTAGCCCTAAACGTAGCCCTAATTTGATTCCTAACCCTAACCTTAGAAATAACCCTGACACTAACTTGGCCACTAAGACTAACCCTAGCTCTAAACATTGCCCTCACGCTAACCCTAAAACTAACCCTAAACAGAAATCTTGTTCTTTCATTAGACATAGCCCTAATGATAACACAAATCCTATCCCGAATCTGAGACCTAACCCTATTTTTTAACTCTAACCCTAACCCTAACCCTAGCTGTAAACCTAACCCTAGCCTCATTCTAGCTCTAAACCTAACACTAACCCTGACCCTTATACTGACCCTAACACTAACTCTAAGTCTAAACCTGACTGTAACACTAAACCAAACCCTAATACTTCCCATACCGGTAAACCTATACTTAAACCTAACAGTAACACTAGCACTAGACAAAACCTAATTCTAAATATAGTCATAAACTAGCCCTAGCCCTAAACAGAAACCTAGCACTAGCCATAACAATAACCGTTAACCTAACTTAAAGACTAACCCTATCCCTAGTCCCAAAGCTACTCGTAATTCTGGCACTCACCCTAAACCTAACCCTATCCTGAACAATGACCCTTAACCCTAAAAAAACTCTAGCTCTAAACCTTAGCCTAATCCAAAGTCTAACCCTAACACTAGACATATCCAGAACCCTGACCCTAAAACTAGCCATAAACATATTCCTAGCTCTTGTATTTCCCATAGCCCTAATATTAGCCCTAAACCCCACACAAAACCTAGCCCTTATCCTATCCTTAAACCTAGCCCTAATTGTAACCCTAACCATAATCCTAAACTAAGCCTAATCCTACACATGCCCTAGCCCTAAACCTAGCTCAAACTCTAACCCTTAACCTAAACATAACCCTAACCTAACCCTAGCCCTGACTCTAACCCTAACCCTTGCCCAAGACATAACCCTCGCTCAAATGCTAATACTTACCCTAAAACTATCCCTGACACTAACACTAGATCTAACCCTAAACCTAGCCCTAATAGCAACGTAATCCCTAGCCCTAACCTTAGCTCTAACACTATCCATTACCCTAAAGATGAGCCTAACTCATATGCTAACCCTAGACATAACACTAACCCTATCGCTAACACTAACCCTATTCATTACTCTAAATCTAACCTGAACCCTAAACCTAATCCTATCCATTACCCTATCCGTAACCCTAACCCTAAAGCTAATTCAATCCTTAACCCTAAAACTTAACCTAAACCAAACCCTACCGGGACCCTGACCCTAATAATACACATAGCTTTAAACCTGACCCTTACCTAAACCTAACCCTTACACTAGACCTAGCTGTAACCTAAACGTAAAACTAACACTAACCCTAAATCTACACCTGACATTAGCCCTATCCCTAAGCATAGCCCTAGCCCTAACAAACCCTTATCCTAGCACTAAACATAGCCTTAATCCTAACTCTAGCTCTAACCCTAAACATAGCCTTAATCCTAACCCTCACGCTAGCCCTAAACCTAGCTATAACTCTATTCCTTCTCCTAACTCTAAACCTAAGCCTAGGCCTAACCCTAACACTAACCCTAGCCCTAAATCTAGACCTAACCCTAAACCTAACCCTAACCCTAGCCCTAAGACTAACTCTAACTCTTGCCCTAGCCCAATTTCTAGCTCTAACTCTATTCATTAATAACCCTAACACTAGCTCTAACCTTAGCCCTAATCCTAGCCATAGCCCTAAACCTAGATCTAGCCATAACAGTAAATCTAAGCCTAAAACCTCACCATACCACTAGCGCTAACACTATCTCTAATCCTAAAAGTAGCCCTAGCTGTAAAACAAAACTGTGACAAAGACCTAACACTAACCCTAACCAAACCATAATCCTAGACTTGACATTAGACCTATCCCTAATTCTTACCCTAACCCTTACACAAACCCTAACCCTACACCTAGCCTTAACCCTAGCCCTAATTTGAGTCTATCCCTAACTCTGATCAGTAACACTGATCTTGACTCTGATGGTAACACGAACCTTATCTCTAATCATCACCCTAAACCTAAACCTAATCTACACACTAGATTTAGACATAATGCTAAACTTAACATACCCCTAATTATAACCGTAGTAATAACATTAGCCGTAGTCCTAAATAGCCCTAACCTAACTCAAAACCTAGACCTAATCAGAGCCCTAACCCTAACTTTAAACCCTGCCCTAACCCTAACCCTAACCCTACCATTAGCCCTGACTCTAACCCTAACCCTCACGCTAGCCCTAATCCTAGCTCAAAAGCTAACACTTACCTAACCTAACCCTGACAAGAACCCTTGGCCTAACCGTAACCCTAGTCCTAATTCTAACCTTAACTCTAGCCCTAACCTTAGTTCTAAACCTACCCATTACCGTAAAGATAAGCCTAACCCAAATGCTAACCCTAGGCCTAACGCTAACACTATTGCTAACACTAACCCTATTCATTACTTTAAACCTAACCTGAACCCTAAACCTAACCCTATCAATTACCCTAACCCAGACCCTAACCCTATCCCTAATGCTAATTCAAGCCTTAACCCTCAATCTTAACGTAAACCAAACCCTACTTGAACCCTGACCCTAATAATAAACCTAGATTTCAACCTGACCCTTAACCTAAACTTAAACCTTACACTAGACCTAGCCATAACCTAACCCTAAAACTAACTATAACCATAAACCCATACCTGAAATTAGCTCCAGCCCTAATCCTAGCCCTAACCCTGACACAAATACTAGTACTCATCTTAGGCCTATATCTAGCCTTAATCCTAACCCAAACCCTAACTCTAGCAATATCTCTAATTTTAACCCTCTCCCTAGACCTGAACTTAGGTATAACCCCATCATTTCCCCTAAGCCTGTCACTAACACTAACCCTAACTCTAACCATATCTCTAGCCCTAACCATAGGCCTAACCCTAACACTAACTCTAGCACTAATCCTAGCCGTAATTTACCCCTAATCCTATCTCTACCCCAACCTTGGCCTAAGACTAACTCTAACTCTCCCCAGCCCTATTTCTAGTTCTAACCCTATCTCTTACAATAAACCTAACACAAACCCTAAACTTAGCCCTAACCCTAGCCCTAGACCCTACCCTAGATCTAACCATAACTCTCCATGTTACCCTGACCCTAAGCCTATATCAACCTACCACTAAACCTAACACTATCGCTAATCCTAAAACTAGCCATAACCCTAGACTTATCCCTTAAACAAAATTGAGCCATTGTCCTAACCCTAAATGTTAATCTAAACCAAACCCTAACCCTAAATATAGACATAACCTTCTAGCTCTAATTCATGTCCTAGTCCTAAAATTAACCCTGACCCTGACTTATATATTGACACTAACCTTAGTTCTAAATATCACACTAACCCTAAAGATAATGCTAACACTAGATCTAGACCAAATACTAACTCTAATCATAACCTTAGCTCTTATATTAGCCATAGCCCTAACCCTAGCCCTAAACCTAACAGAATAACTAGCCCTAATCTGAACCCTAACTCTAAAAGTAAACCTAAACCTAAACCTAACCTTACCCTAAATGTACCCCTAAAACTAGCCCTAACCCTAGATCTAACTGTATCACTTAACCTAAGCCAAACCCTATCCATAACGCTAACCTTAGTCCTAATTCTAATCCATAGCCTAATCCATACCCTAACCCTAACTCTAGCCCTCATTCTATCTCTAACCCTAACTCAAATCCTTACCCTAACACAAACCCTCAGTCTAAATCTGACCCTAACCCTGAACCAAACCCTAAAACTAGCCCTACCAGTAATCTTATAACTAAACCTAACCTTAACACTAGCCCAGACCTAAGCCTATTCCTAAATATAGCCATAACTCTAGACCTAGACCTAAAAAATCCTGAGCCCTAACCCTAACATAATCCTTAACCTAAAGCAAACACTAACCCTCTCCCTAGACCTAACTCTAGTCCTAATTCTGGCTTTCACCTTAAACCTAACTCTAACCTGAACACTGACCCTAACACTAACAATAAACGTAGCTCTAAACCTGACCCTAACTCAAAACCTAAACATAACACTAGACATCCCCGTAACTGTAACCCTAAAACTAGCTCTAATCAGAACCCTAGATCTCACATTACACATAGCCTTAATCCTGGGCCTAAACCTAACACAAAACCTAGCCCTAATCTGAGGCCTAAACCTACCCTAAGCGTAACCATAATCCTAAATGTAGCCCTAACCCTAACCCTTGCCTTACACATAACCCTAGCTCAAAGCCTAACCCTTAGCCTAAACATAACCCTAGCCATATTCCTAAACCTAAACCTAACCTTAGACCTAATCCTAACCTTAACCCTAGTTCTAACACTAGTTCTAAGCCTAACATTACCCTAACTCTACCCCTAACCAGAATAATAACCCTAGCCCTAAACCTAACCCTATCCCTAACCCTAATCATAAACTTAACCCTCATCCTAACCTTAAACCTAACCCTTGCCATAACCTTAACCGTAACCCTTAGCATAAATCAAAATTAAACTTATTTCTAAACCTAAATTTAACAATAACCTAAACTTAACCCTAAATCTAATGTTACATCTAATGCAATACATTACTCTAAAACTAACCCTAACACTAAGGAAAACCCTAGCCCTAACCCCAACCCTAACCATAACCATAACCGTAACCCTAACCCTAACCATAACCGTAACCCTAACTCATACCTAACACTAAACCTAACACTCCCCCTAGCCCTAACCTTAGATTAATCCGTAACCCTTACCCTAACCCTAACACTAGGCCTGGCCCTAATCATAACGCTAACTCTAGCCCTAACTCTAACACTAAATCTAGCCCTTATCCTAGCTCTAATTTAGCCCTATTCCTAACCCTAACACTAACCCTAGAATTAAGACTAACTATAATTCTCACACAAGACCTATCATACTTCTAACCCTATCCCTTACCATAACCCTAACCCAAGCTCTAACCCTAGTCATAACTCTTGCACTATCCTTAGCCCTAGTACTAACTCTAGATCGAAACCTACCTCTAAAACTAACCCTAACCCGATGATTCAGCCTAACCCTGAAACTAGCTGTAACAATAATGCTAATACCAAAATTAGCCCTAATCCTAGCCCTAGCCCTAAAACAAAACCGAGCCATACACCTAACACTAATCTTTACCCAAGACCAAACCCTTACCCTACACCAGCCCTAACCCTATCCCTAATTTGAAACCTAACCCTAACCCTAAACATAGCCATGACCCTAACTCATATCCAAACACTAAACCTAGCTTTAAACATCAGCCTAACCTTAAACCTAACCCTAACACTAGACCTAGCCCTAAACTGAACCCTAAAACTAATGCTAATTGTAACTCTAGTTCTTACAATAGCCGTAACCATAACACTAGCCCTAACCCTAATACAAAACTAGCTCTAATCCAAGCCCTAACACGAGCTTTAACCCTAAACCTAACCCTAACCCTGGTCCTAACCCTAGCTCTAACCCTTTCCCTTACCCTAAACCAAACCCTCATCCTAGTGCTAACTGTAGCCTAACCAAAACACTAACCCTACAACTAGTCCTAACCCTAACCTTCATTTTAGATCTAACCCTAACCCAAACCCTAACCATATCCCTGACCATTATTCTGACCCTAACACTAATCTTAGGTCCAAATCTAAACCTAACTCTAAACTGAAACCTAACACTAGCCCTACTGGTAACCTTATACCTAAACCTAACCCTAATACTAGACCTAGACTTACAGCTAATCCTAAATCTAGCCATAACTATAGTTCTAGACCTAAAGACAAACTAGATGTAGCCTTAACAATAACCCTTAACCTAACCCAAACTCTAACCCTACCTCTAGACCTAACCGTAGTCCTAATTCTGGCTTTAGCCCTAAGCATTATCCTACCCGAACACTGACCCTGACACTAACACTAACCCTAGCTCAAAACTTCATGCTAAACCTAAAACTAACCCTAAAACTATACCTAGCCCTAGCATTAACCATAAAACTATTCCTAATCATTACACTAGTTCTTACATTAGTCATAGTCCTAACCTATCACAAAAGCTAGACTTAATCCAAGCCCTACCTTAGCTTTAACACTAAAGATAAACCTAACAATAACCCTAGCCCTAACTATAACCCTAAGCCTAAACATAGACCTAATCCTAACCATAACCCTAGCCCTAATCCTAGCTCTAACCCTATTCATTACCCTAAGATAACTATATTCCTTATTCTAAACCTACGTGGAACCATAATTCTAGCACTAGTCTTAACCCTGTCCATTAACCTACACCTTATCTGAACCCTAGACTTAACTGTGTCATTACCCGATTCCCTAAAAATAAGAATAATTTGAGCCCTAAACCTAAACCTTAACCTCACCCAAAGACTAAACTTGACCCTGATTCTAATAATACCCATAGCTCTAAACCTGACCCTAACAAGAAACCTAAACTTTACAATAGACCTAGCCATAAACCTAACCCTAAAACTATCCCTAACCATACCCTACACCTGACATTAGCCCTAGCTCTAATCCTAGCCCTAACCCAAATACAAAACTTAGCCCACATCCTAGCCATGAACCTTGCCTTAAACATAACCCTAACCCTAACGTTAACCTTAACCTTAATCCTAATTCTCACCCTAGTCCTAAAACTAGCTATAATCCCATTCTTTACCGTAAACCTAACCCTAAACCTAACACAAATCCTAGCCCTAACCCTAGGCCTAACCCTAACACTAACCCTAGCCCTAATCCAAGCCCTAATTCAGCCCTATCCCTAACCCTAATCCTAGCCCTAAGACTATCTCTAACTCTCACACTAGCCCTATACTTAGTTCTAACCCTATCCCTTACCATCACCATACACCTAGCCCTAAACGTAGCCCTACCCTAGCCCTATACTTAGTCCTATCTCAAAACCTAGATCTAAACATAACTCTAAATTTAACCCTAACCCAAATACTAAATCTAACCATAAATCTACTCTTATCCCTAATCCTTAACCTAAGCCTAAATCTCACACTTACACTAGCCCTAACCCTAAGACTAATCTTAAAACTAGCCCTAACCCTATCCATAGCCCTAAAATAAAACTGAGTCATAGCCCTAACCTTAACCCTTAACCTAAACCAAACCCTAACCCTACAAATAGCCCTAACTCTATCCCTAATTATAATCTAACCCTAACCTGATAACTAACCCTGACCCTGACTCTTACCCTAACATTAACCCTGGCTCTAAACATCCTCATAACCATAAACCTAACCTTAACAGTAGACCTAGACCTAACTCTAACTCTATAACTAGGTGAAATCATAAACCTACTTCATACATTAGCGGTAGACTTAACCCTAGCCCTAATCTAAACAAAACCTAGCCTTAATCCGAGTCCTAATCCTAGCTTTAACCCTAAACTTAAAACTAGCACTAACCCAAACACTAGCTTTAATCCTATACATAACCCTAGCCCTAACCTTAGGTCTAAAACTTAGGTCTAGCCCTAACCTTAATGATAACCTTAACCCTTCTGATAACCCTAGGCCTAACCCTAACTCTATGCATTACACTAAACTAAACCTAAACCCTAAACCTAACCCTGTCATTACCCTAACCCTAAATCTAACACTAACTCCAGCCCTGCACCTAAACACTAACTTAACCCAAACCCTAATCCTGACCCTGATTCTAAAAATAACCCTAGATCTAAACCTGACCCTAACCTAAAACCAAATCCTTATACTGGACCAAGCCTAAACCTAACACTAAATATATCCCTAACTGTAACCGTAGACCTGACATTAGCCATAGCCCTAATACTATCCCTAACCTTAAAACAAATCCTAGTCCTCATCCTAGCCATAAACATAGCCTTAATCATAACCCTAACCCTAGCCCTAGTTCTAACCCTATACTAACTTTCACACTTGCCCTAAACCTAGCTATAACCACATCCTTAGCCTAAACTAAACCCTAACTCTAACCCTAACCCTAATGATGACCCTTGCCTTATTTTTAGCCCTAGCACTAACCCTAGATCAAAACCTAACTCTAAATCTAATCCAAACTCGATGCCTAAGCCTAATCTGAAAACTAGCACTAACCCCAGCCCTAACATAACCCTAACCGTAATTCAGCCATATCCCTAAACCTAACCGTAACCCTAGCCCTAAGACTAACTCTAACTCTCACACTAGCCCTATCATTCATTCTAACCCTGTCCCTTTCTGTAACTCTAACCCTAGCCCTAACCCTAGTACTAACCCTTGCCCTATCCTTATCACTAGTACTAAACATAGGCAAAATATAACTCTAAATCTAGCCCTAACCCGAAGCTTCAGCCTACCCCTAACACTAGCCCAAACCATAACACTAATCCTAAAATGAGCCCTAACCCTAGCCCTAGCCCTAAAACAAAACGAGCCATAACTCTAACCCTAACCATTGACTTAAACCAAACCCTAACCTTACAACTAGACCTAAACCTAGCCCTAAGTTGAGTTTGAAGCCAAACCCTAAAACTAACCCTGAACCTAACGCTGACCCTAACACTTGTAGCTCTATACATCACCCTAACCTTAAACCTAACCATAACAGTAAACCTAGCACTAAACCCCTAAAACTAGCCCTAATTGTAAACCGAGTACTTACATTAGCTGTAACCCTAACCCTAGTTTTAACATAACCCAAAAGCTAGCCCTAATCCAAGCCCTAACCCTAGCTTTAAACCTAACCTAACCCTAACACTAGCCCTAATGGTAACCATAACTCTAGCCTTAAACTGATCTCTAACTCTATCCATTACCATAACCATAATCCTAACCATAATGATAACCCTAGGCATAAACCTAACCCTATCCCGAATCCTAACACTTCCATTACCTTAAACTTAACCTGAATCCTAAACCTAACCCTATCATTACCCTAAACCTAATTCTAAATTAATTTAAGCCCAAACTTGAAACCTTAACCTATCCCAAGCCCTAATCCAGACCTTGACCCTAATAATACCCCTAGCTCTAAACTTGACCATAACCCAACACCTAACCCTTAGCCTACATGTAGACATAAACCTAATCCTAAAACTGTCTTTAATTATAATTCTGGACCTGAAATTAGCTCTAGCCATAGTCCTATCCCTAACCCTAAAAACACACCAAGCCCTCATCCTATCCATAAACCTAGCCTTCATCATAACCCTTACTCTAGCCCTACACCTAACCCTAATTCTAAACTTCACCCTACCTCTAAATCTAGGTATAATGTCATCCCTTACCCTAAATTTAAAACTAATCCTAACCCTAACCCTAGGCTTAAGCTAAACACAAAACCTAGCCCTAATCCTAGCCCTAATTTAGCTCTATCTCTAACCCTATCCTAACCCTAGCCCTAAGAGTAACTCTAACTCTTGATCTATCCCTATCCCTATTTCTATCCCTCTCCACTACCATAAACCTAACACTAGCCCTAACACTTTCCCTAAAGTTGGTCCCAAACCTAAACCTAACTCTAAATTTAACCTTAAACCTAAGCCTAAGCATAACATTAACACTAGCCCTAACACTAATGCTAATCATAAAACTAGCCCTAACCCTAATCCTAGCAGTGAAACAAAATTGAACAATATCCCTAACCATAAACCTTAACTTAAACCAAACACTAACACTACACCTAGACCTAATCCTAGCCCTAATTCGAGTCCTAAGCCTCACCTTAAAACTAATCCTGACCCTGACTCATATCCTAACACTCAACCTAGCTCTAGACACCGCCCTAAACTTAAACCAAACACTAACATTAACAATAGCCCTAATTTGAGTCTTAACGCTAACCATAAATCTAACTCTGAACCTGACTTCTATTCCAAAAAAAAACTTATCTATAAATATCACCCTAACCTTAAACCTAACCCTAGCACTCAACCTACCCCTAATCATAACCCCAAAACTAACCCTAATTGTAACACTAGTTCTTAAATTAGCTGTTGCCCTAATCTTAGCCCTAACCCTAACACATAAACTAGTCCTAAACTGAGCCCTAAACCTAGCTTTAACTCTAACTCTAACCCTAGATCTAAATCAATCCCTTACCCTTAGTGAAAATCTAAACCTAAGTGTAACCCTAGACCTATCCCTAGTCCTTAGACTAACCAAAACCCTAACCCTATTAATAGTCCTATCCCTAGCTCTAACACTATCCCAAACCCTAACCCTAACCCTGATCCTTATTCTGACCCTAACACTAAACCTAGGTCTAACCCTAACCCCAACCATAACCCAAAATTTACCATAATCCTATCCCTAGACCTAATTCTGAACCTAACTCTCAGCCTAGCCCTAATCATAGCTCAGAAACTAAACCTTGCGCTAAAATAACCCTAATCCTAATCCTAGTTTTAACCCTCACCTTAACCCTAACACAAGACCTAATCCTAACCATAACACTAGCCCTAACCTTAACTCTAACTGTATCCATTACCCTAAAAACAATCCTTACCATCATGCTAACCCTAGGCTTAACCCTAACCCTATCACTTTCCCCAAAACTATCAATTACCCTAAACCTACCCTGAACCCTAAACCTAACCCAATCATTATGCTAAACCTAACCCTAATGCTAATTCGAGCCCCAACCTAACCTCAAACCTAAACCAAATCCTAACACTGACCTTGACCCTAATAATTCCCTTAGCTCTCAATCTGACTCTTACTTTACGTAACACTTACACTAGACCTAGCCATAAACCTAACCCTAATACTATTCCTAACCTTAACCCTAGACCTGCTATTAACCCTAACCTTAATCCTAGCCCTAACCCTAACACAAATCCTAGCTCTTATCCTAGCCCTAAACATAGCCTTAATTTTATCCCTAACCCAAACCCTAGGCCTAAACCTAACACTAAATCTAGCCCTAATCTTAGTCCTTATTTAGCCCTATCCCTAACCCTAAACCTAACTCTACCCCAAAGATTAACTCTAACTCTCACCCTAACCCTAACCCTAGTTCTCACTCTATCCCATACTGGAATTCTAATCCTAGTCCTAATCCTTGGTGTAACCCTAGCCCTGTTCATAGCACTGGCCATAACCCTAGATCTAACCCTAACTATAAATCTAACCCTAACCCTAAACCTAAACCTAAACCTAGCACTACCTCTAACTCTAACGCTAATCCTAAAATTAGCTCTAAACCTAGCCCGAGCCCTAAAACAAAACCAAGTCATATACATAACCCTAAATCTTAACCTAAACCAAAACCTAACCCTACACCTAGCCCTAATCATATCCCTAATTCTAGTCCTAACCCTAAACTGAAAACTAAACCTGACCCTGACTCTGACCCTAACACTAACCCTGGCTCTAAACATCATCATCACCGTATACCTCAACCTAACAAAAGACCTAGCCCTAACTCTAACCCTATAACTAGCACTAATCATAACCCTACTAAATACATTAGCCATAGCCTTAACCCTAACCCTAACCTAACCCAAAACCTACACTTAATCCGAGTCCTAAACCTAGCTTTAACCCCAAAATTAAACCTAACCCTAACCCAAAACTAGCACAAATCCTATACATAACCCTAGCCTAACCTTAGGTCTAAACCTATACATTACCCTAACAATAACCCTAACCCTTAAACTAACCCTAGCCCTAACCCTAACCCTATCCATTACACTAAACCCTGTCATTATGCTAAACCTAAACCCTAACCTAACCCAAACCCTAACCGTGATGCTGACCCTAAAAATAACCCTAGATATAAACCTGAATCTTACCCTGAACCTAATCCTTACAGTGGATCAAGCCATAAACCGAACACTAAATTTAGCTCTAACAATAACCCTATACCTGACATAAGCACTAGCTCTAATACTATCCCTAACCCTAACACAAAACCGAAACCTCATCCTATCCATAAACCTAGCCTTAATCATAACCCTAACACTAACTAAGCCCTAACCCTAATACTAACCCTTGCCCTAGCCCTAAACCTAGCCAAAACCACATCCCTTACCCTAAACATAACCCTAACTCTAACCCTAACCCTTTTCATCACAATTGCCCTATCCTTAGCCCTAGCTTTAACACTAGATTGAAACCTAACTTTAAATTAAACCTAACTCGATGCCTAAGCCTAAAACTAGCCCTAATCCTGATGCTAATTCTAAAACTAGCTCTAACCCTAGCCCTAACACTAACCCTAGTCATAATTTAGCCCTATCCCTAAATCTAACCCTAACCCTATCCCTAAGAATAACTCCAACTCTCACACTGGCCCTATCACTCGTTCTAAGCCTATCCCTTCCCATAAACCTAAACCTATCCCAAATCCTATTCCTAATCATTGCATTATCCTTAGCCCTAGCACAAACCTTAGATAAAATCCTAATTCTAAATTTAACCCTAAAATGAAGCCTAAGCCTAAATTTGAGACTAGTCCTAACCTTAACACTAATCCTAAAAATTTCACCAACCCTAACCCTAGCCCTAAAACCAAACCAAGCCATAGCTCTAACCCTAACCTTTAACCTAAATAAAGCCATAATCCTACACCTAGACCTCACCCAAGCCCTAATTCGAGTTTTAAGACAAACCCTAAAACTAACCCTGATCCTTACTCTGACCATAACACTAAACCAAGGTCTAAACATCACCCTAACCCTAAACCTAAACCTAACAGAAAAGCTAGCCCTAAAACACTAAAACTAGCCATAATCATAACCCTAGCACTAATCATAACCCATTAGCTATAATCCTAACCCTAGCACTAACTTGACCCAAAACCTAGCCCTAATCATAACCATAAACATAGCCCTAAACTGATTTATAACTCTATCCATTACCATAACCATAACCCTAAACCTAATGCTAATTAGAGCCCTAACTTTAAACATAAACTTACCCCAAACCCTATCCCAGAACTTGACCCTAATATTACCTCTAGCTCTAAATCTGACACTAACACTAAACCTAACTCTTACACTAGATGTACCCATAATCCTAACCCTAAAACTATATTTAACCAAAATTCTGGACCTGAAATTAGCCCTAGCACTAATCTAGGTGCTAACGCTAAAAAAAAAAAAAAAAAAACCTTAGCCCTCATCCTAACCCTAAACCTAGCCTTAATCATAACCCTAACCCTAACCACAGCCCTAACCCTAATGATAACCCAAACCCTACCTCTAAACCTAATTATAAAAGCCATCTCTTACCCCAAACTTTGCCCTAACTCTAAACCTAAACTCTAAACTCTAACTCTAAACAATATGCCTTACCCTAATCCTAACCCTATCCCTAACCCTAATCCTAGGCTTAAACCGAACACTAAACCTAGCCCTAATTTAGCCCTATCTCTAACCCTAACCCTAACCCTAGCCCTAAGACTAATTCTCGCCCAAGCCCTATCCCTAGTTCTAACCCTAACCCTTAACATAACCCTAAACCTAGCCATAACCCTTGATCTATCCTTAGTTCTAGCCCTAACCCTAGATATAAACCTAATTTCAAATTTAACCCTAACTCTAAGCCTAAGCCTAACACTAACACTACCACTAACCCTAATCCTAAGAGTAAAACAAAACTGAACATGAGCCCTAACTCTAAACCTTAACTTAATCCAAATCCTAACACTACAAGTAGACCTAACCATAGCCCTAAAACAAACCCTAACCCTGACTCATATCCTAACATTCACCCTAGCTCTAAACACCACTCTCACCTTAAACTGAACCCTAACAGTAAACTTAGCCCTAATTGGAGTCCTAACTCTAAACCTAAATCTAAGTCTGACCCTGAATCCTATCCTAACACAAACCCTAGCTATAAATATCACCCTAAATTTAAACTTAATTCTAACACTAAACCTAACCCATACCCTAACAATAAAACTAACCCTAATGGTAACCCTAGTTCTTACATTAGACATTGCCCTAACCCTAGCCCTAACTCTAACACAAGACCTAGGAATAATCCAAGCCCTAAATCTAGCTTTAACCCTAACTGTAATCATAAACATAGCCATAACCCTACCTCTAAACCAATACCTTACCTAAGCAAAACCCTGAACTTAAGAGTAACCCTAGACCTTTCCCTAATCCTTATGCTAACCAAAACACTAACCTTATTAATAGCCCTTACCCTTGCCTTTATTCTAGATCTAACCCTATCCAAAACCCTAACACTAACCGTGACCCTTTCACTGACACTACCACTAATCCTATGTCTAATCCTAACCAAAACCCTAACACAAAATATACCATAATCCTACCCCTAGACCTAATCCTGAACCTAACTCTTAGCCTAGCCCAAACCATAGCTCAGAACCTAACCCTTACACTAAACATAACCCTAACCTAACCCTCTAACTCTCACCCTAACCCTAAATCAAGAACTAATCCTATCGATAACCCTAGGCCTAAACTTACGTCTAACTGTATCATTACCCTAAACATAAACCTTATCCAAATGCTAACCCTAGGCCTAACCCTAAACTTATCACTATCCCCAAAATTATCAATTACCCTAAACCTACCCTGAACCCTAGACCTAATCCAATAATTACCCTAACCCTAACCCTAATGCTAATTTGAGCCCTATCCCTAAACTCAAACCTAAACCAAACCCTAACACTGACACTGACCCTAATAATTCCCCTAGCTCTAAACCTCATTCTTATCCTATACTTAACCCTTTCACTAGACCTAGCCAAAAAACTAACCCTAAAACTATCCCTAAGCATAACCATCAACCTGATATTAGCACTAGCCATGATACTAGCCCTAACCCTAACACAAACCATAGCCCTTATCCTAGCCCTAAACATAATCTTAATTATAACCATAACCATAACCCTAGTCCTAACCCTAATACTAACCGTGGCCCTAATCTTAGATCTAATTTAGCCCTATCCCTAACCTTAACCCTAACCCTAGTCCAAAGTCTCACCTTAGTCCTAACCCTAGTTCTAACCCTATATTTTACTGGAACCCTAATCCTAGTCCACACCATAGGTCTAACACTAGCCTTATTCATAGACCTAGCAGCAACTATAAATCTAACCCTAACTCTAAATCTAACCCTAAACCTTAGCCTAAACCTAAACCTAACACTAGCCCTAAACCTAAGGCTAATCCTAAAACTAGCAAGAACCCTAGCCCTAAAACAAAACCAAGCAACAGACCTAATCCTAACCCTTAATATAAACTAAGCCCTAACCCTACACTTAGCCATAACTCTAGCCCTAATTCGAGTCTTAAACCAAACCGTAAAACTTACCCTGACCCTGACTCTGACCTGAACACTAACCCTAGTTCTAACATCACCCTAACCCTATACCTAAAGCTAAGCAAAGACCTAGACCTAACCCTAACCCTAAAATTAGCCCTAATCACAACCCTTGTACTTACATTAGCCATAACCCTAAACCTAGACTTAACATAAAACCTAGCCTTATTCCGAGCACTATTCCTAGATGTACCCCTAACCCTAAACCTATCACTAATCATAACTATAAGCCTAGCTGTAACCCTAGATTTAACCCTAGCCCTAAGCCTCACCCTATCAATAATCATAACATTGACCCTAGCTGTACCCCTATCTCTAACCATATCCATTACCCTAACCATAACCCTAATCCTAATGCTAAACCTGGGCCTAAATCTAACTGTATCCCTAATCCTAACCCTATCCATTACCCTAAACCTAACCTGAAACCAAAACCTAACACTATCTTTACCCTAATCCTAACTCTAATGCTAATTCGAGCCCTAACATTAAGCATTAACCTATCTAAAACACTAATCACGACCCTGACCCTAATAGTACCCTTAGCACTAAACCTGACCCTAACCCTAATCCTAATGCTTACAGTAGATGTAGCCAAAAACCTAACCTTAAAACTATTTTTAAACATAACAACAGACCTTAAATTAGACCTAGCTGTAATCCTAGCCATAAACCTAGGCTGAATCCTAACCCAAACCATAACCTGAGCCCTAACCCTAAATCTATTCTTTGCCCTAGACCTAAATCTACCTATAACCTCATCCTGTACCCAAAAACTAACCATAACCTTAACCTAACACTAACCCTCGCCCTAAACCTAGGCCTAACACAAAGCCTAGTGCTAATGCTAGCCTTTATTTAATCCTAACCTAATCCTAAACCTAGCCATAAGACTAACTCTAACTCTTGCCCTAGCCCTAGCCCTAGTTCTATCCTTAGCCTTAATCCTAACTATAGATATAAGCCTAAGTCTAAATCTAAATCTAACTCTAAATTGAACTGTTACAATAAGCCTAAACCAAACCCTAACACTACCCCTAACCATAATGCTAATCCTAAAACTTGCCCTATCCCTAGCCCTAACCATAAACCAAAACCAAGCCATAGCCCTAATCTTAACCCTTAACCTAAATCAAACCCTAACCCTACAACTAGCCCTAAAACTAACTCTATGCTGAGAGCCGCAGCTGAGTAGGAATGGCCCCTGGTATTTTGCCAATAGTATTGGTTGAGAGGCGAGCCATTAAGATGATGGTGGATTGATTCAATTGTATATTAGACCTTTACTGTCCACCTCAGCCCGCTACTTTGGAGTTCTCGCGGGGATTCCTGTAGAGTTCGCATTGGTTGGGGAAGTGCCGGAGGAGGGATTTCCGGTTGGTGTGTGGTGTGTCCTGGGAGAAGGCTGCGTGGGTGGCGTTGGTGGAAAAGTGCACGTGCAGTGCCGGTGAGAGTTGAAATAAAGTAGTTGCTGTTTGAACCTACAAGGCTTTGTAGCGGCTCAGTTATTCGTGCCCAGCCAGACTGTGGCATTTGGTGGTCCGTGTGGGGAACGCCTGAAGCTCGGAGGTAAGTGAAATTGCTCATCCCTGAGGGAAGGCGAGAGAATGGGTGACCATTTCAAAATCAATGTGTTCTTATTTTGATTTCTTTTGTTTTTGTTTCAAGCTGCCTATCCATAGAATTTTCTCAGGCAAACTGGGAAAAATTGTTGGCTCAAGGTTTCAAGTTGTTCAGCCCTGAGGAAGAGATAGAGATAGACCACGAATATACATTTCAAAAAAATAGGAAAATTGATACAACAATTTTTTGTTCCGTTTTTGTTTTGTTTTGCTTCGGTTTTGTTTTGAGTTATCTTTTTGAGTTGCATTATCCTTGTAGCAGAAATATGGGGTCAGAAATTAGCAAAAAACAAATTAAAAGAATATTAAGTAAATTGTTAGAGGAAGGAGGCACCCCAGTAAAACCCAAAACAGTCAGGGCATATGTTGATACAATACAAAAATGTAGCCCATGGCTTTTTAAGGAGGAGTGTTGAATATATCATAATGGGACCATCATGGTGAAGACTGAAGGAACAGGGAATAGAAAAACCCAGGAACTCTGCCAGTTGGCACATTGCCATTGAGGATGATGATACAATTTTTTTTGCCTAGTCCAAAGATTTCAATTCAGATATGGTAGAAGACATATTAGATCAGGAAAAAGAGAAGGCCTCTCAAGATAGTCAGAAAGGGGAAGAAAGTTTAGAGCAGAAAAAGCAATCAGGGGAAAAGTTACAACAAGAGGCTGCTACTAACACCTCTCTATCACCAGAGGGTGTAAGTGTCCAACCAACAGCTCCGCCTATGGAGACAACATATGCTGAGTGGCCCTCAACCCCTGTAGTTGATAGATGGGATCCTGAGACAGGACCTCAAAGATTAGCATGCCCTGTATTTGAACATGCAGGAGGGCAGCAAATTCACCATATTTTAGATTTCAAAACAGTGAAGCAGCTAAAAGAGGCTGTAACAACCTATGGTCCCCAAGCACCCTTCACTATAAGCTTGGTCAAATCCATTACCAACTTGAACATGACACCAGCAGATTGGACTAATATGTGTAAAGCTGTGCTAAATGGAGGACAATACCTGTTATGGAAGGTTGCCAATGAAGAATTTTGCATGGAGACGGCTAGGCGAAATGCAGCAGCTGGTTATCCTCAGAGAAATCTAGATATGTTGTTAGGAAAAGGACCATAAGAGGGTCAGCTGCAACAAATTGCATATGATCCTGCTATATATTCACAAATTGCTGCAGATGCAGTTAGGGCATGGAAGACTTTACAAGGACATGGAGATTTACAAGGTCAATTATCTAAGGTAATACAAGGAGCTAATGGACCTTACACTGAATTGGTAGATAGGCTTATTCAAACAGCTACCAGAGTTTTTGGGGATACAGAGCAAGCAATGCCATTAATGAAACAGCTAGCCTTTGAGCAAGGAAACAGATGGTGCAAGGAGGCCATTACCATGGAAACATGGAGATTTAAACACATATACCAAATTATGTAGAGATATTAATGAACAAGGGCAAGTCCTGACAGCTGCAGTACAACAGGCTTTAGATGCCAGACTGAAAACATGTTAAAATTGTGAATAAACAGGACATTTTAAAAGGAGTTGCCCCATAGGAGGAGGGCTTAAAAAAGGTAGGTATCAAAGGAGTGGAATACTGGGTATTTGCCCACGATGCCGTAAAGGGAGACATTGGGATAATGAATGTCACTCTCAAACCACCATAGAGGATACTCAATTATCAAAATTGGACAAGGACCAGATGTTTACCAATGATATCATGGAGAAAAGCATTGGGCTCCATTGCCAAAAAACGGACAGTGGGGCCCAATGCTCCGGGGCCCACAACCACAAATATATGGGGCAATGGAGGAACCCAGCAACACCATCAGGGTAGTGCTCAGGACACATTATCCATTAAATCCATTATCAGACAAACCAGAGGGAGCACAGGGTTGGATATCTGTGCCTCTGCCAGAGCAGTACTAACTCCAGAGATGGGAGTTCAAATCATTCCCACAGGAGTAAAAGGACCTCTTCCCCAAGGAACGGTAGGCTTATTATTGGGATGCAGTCCTCTACAATAAAAGGACTCATGATAAGTCCTGAGGTAATTGATCCCAATTATGAAGGTGAAATAAAAATTATAGCTAGTTCTCCAAGAGGTATATCAGTAATTCCACCAGGAGATAGAATAGCACAGTTATTAATAACACCCAACCTGCTTGATAAATTTTCCAGCCATACTGAACAAAGAGGTTCCAGGGGATTAGGCTCCACAGGTGTAGATTGGGCTATGCTGTCTTTAAATTTAGATTCTTGCCCCATGCTAAAACTAAATGTTCAAGGACATGAATTTAATGGACTACTTGATACAGGTGCAGATCTTAGCATCATATCTCATCAAGAACGGCCAAAACATTGGCCCTTACAACAAGCCACTCAAACGCTTTGAGGCCTAGGAATGGTGACTAATCCCCATAGAAGTGCAATGGTATTAGATTGGAAGGATCCTGAAGGATGTGAAGGAACTATACAGCCATAAGTATTGGATCATCTTCCTATAAATTTTTGGGAACGAGATGTCCTAGATCAATTAGGTTTGACATTAACAAATAACATCAATCCAAATGTGCCCACTATTAGGGCTAGACAAAGTTTTAGGACAGAAAAAAGATTACGAAAACAAGAACAAGTTATAGCAGCACCAATTCAAATAGATCAAGGAATAAATAGACATGGGCTGGGTTTTCAGAAGTGGTCACTGAGACAATAAAAATTACTTGGAAATCAGAAAGACCAGTATGGGTTGCTCAGTGTCCCCTGACTAAAGAAAAGATACAACTAGCTCATGACCTGGTCAAACAACAATTAGCAGAAGGACATATACAACCTTCCATTTCTCCCCATAATACTGCCATTTTTGTCATCAAAAAGAAATCTGGTAAATGGAGATTATTGCAAGATTTAACAGCCATTAATAATGAGATGGTTATTATCGGACCTGCTCAATTGGGGATTCCTTAATTGTCTGCTTTGCCAAAAACCTGGTATGTTTTAGCTATAGATATTAAAGACTTTTTTTTTTAATTCCAATTCAACCTGAGGATAGTCCACGTTTTGCATTTACTATCCCTGCACTGAATCATGAATGTACGGATCAGAGATATGAATGGAAAGTACTCCCTCAAGGGATGGCCAACAGCCCAACTATGTGTCAAATTTATGTTAACAAAGCAATCGAGCCACTTAGAAATCAAAATCCTGAACTACAAATATTTCACTATATGAATGATGTATTATTAGCACATAAAGATAAAAACACATTGCTAGAATGTTATGCCACACTTACAAACTTATTAAAAAATTATAATCTAGAAACAGCAAGAGATAAAGTACAATTGAATTTTCCAATTTATTATTTAGAAGTTCTATTACCCTCAACCATGGTCCGTCCACAAAAAATTCAAATATGAGTAGATCAACTCAAATCACTTAACAACTTTCTTTCTTTTTTTTTTAATTTTTTATTGTTGGCTGTTCAAAACATTACATAGTTCTGGATATATCATATTTCACATTTTGATTCAAGTGGGTTATGAGCTCCCATTTTTACCCCATATACAGATTGCAGAATTACATCAGTTACACATCCATTGATTTACATATTGCCATACTAGTGTCTGTTGTGTTCTGCTGCCTTTCCTATCCTCTACTATCCCCCCTCCCTTCCCCTCCCCTCCCCTCTTCTCTCTGTTCCCCCTCTACTGAAATTCATTTGTCCCCCTTGTATTATTTTTCCCTTTCCCCTCATTTCCTCTTGCATGTACTTTTGTATAACTCTGAGGGTCTCCTTCCATTTCCATGCAATTTCACTTCTCTCTCCCTTTCCCTCCCACCTCTCATCCCTGTTTAATGTTAATCTTCTTCTCATGCTCTTCGACCCTACTCTGTTCTTAGTTACTCTCCTTATATCAAAGAAGACATTCGGCATTTGTTTTTTAGGGATTGGCTAGCTTCACTTAGCATAATCTGCTCTAATGCCATCCATTTCCCTGTAAATTCTATGATTTTGTCATTTTTTAATGCAGAGTAATACTCCATTGTGTATAAATGCCACATTTTTTTTATCCATTCATCTATTGAAGGGCATCTAGGTTGGTTCCACAGTCTTGCTATTGTGAATTGTGCTGCTATGAACATCGATGTAGCAGTGTCCCTGTAGCATGCTCTTTTTAGGTCTTTAGGGAATAGACCGAGAAGGGGAATAGCTGGGTCAAATGGTGGCTCCATTCCCAGCTTTCCAAGAAATCTCCATACTGCTTTCCAAATTGGCTGCACCAATTTGCAGTCCCACCAGCAATGTACAAGTGTACCCTTTTCCCCACATCCTTGCCAGCACTTGTTGTTGTTTGACTTCATAATGGCTGCCAATCTAACTGGAGTGAGATGGTATCTTAGGGTGGTTTTGATTTGCATTTCTCTGACTGCTAGAGATGGTGAGCATTTTTTCATGTACTTGTTGATTGATTGTATGTCCTCCTCTGAGAAGTGTCTGTTCAGGTCCTTGGCCCATTTGTTGATTGGGTTGTTTGTTCTCTTATGGTCTAATTTTTTGAGTTCTTTGTATACTCTGGATATTAGGGCTCTCTCTGAAGTGTGAGGAGTAAAGATTTGTTCCCAGGATGTAGGCTCCCTATTTACCTCTCTTATTGTTTCTTTTGCTGAGAAAAAACTTTTTAGTTTGAGTAAGTCCCATTTGTTGATTCTAGTTATTAACTTTTGTGCTATGGGTGTCCTATTGAGGAATTTGGAGCCCGAACCCACAGTATGTAGATCGTAGCCAACTTTTTCTTCTATCAGACGGCGTGTCTCTGATTTGATATCAAGCTCCTTGATCCTTTTTGAATTAACTTTTGTGCATGGCGAGAGAAAGGGATTCAGTTTCATTTTGTTGCATATGGATTTCCAGTTTTCCCAGCACCATTTGTTGAAGATGCTATCCTTCCTCCATTGCATGCTTTTAGCCCCTTTATCAAATATAAGGTAGTTGTAGTTTTGTGGATTGGTTTCTGTGTCCTCTATTCTGTACCATTGGTCCACCCGCCTGTTTTGGTACCAGTACCATGCTGTTTTTGTTACTATTGCTCTGTAGTATAACAACTTTAAAAAGTTATTAGGAGACATAAATTGTATAAGGCGTTATCTAGGTATAACAACAGGAGAGTTGGGACATTTATTTGATATCCTAAAAGGTCCATAAGATCCAAATTCACCCCGAATGTTAATGCCTGAAGCAAGAAAGGCATTAAAAATTATTGAAACATGTATGGAAAATATGCATTTGGATAGAATTGATATAAGTTTGCCTTTATTATTTATTGTAATACCAACAAAAATATTCCTACCGGAGTATTTTGGCAAGAAAATCCATTATTGTGGATACATTTGTCTTATTCTTCTAACAGTATTCATACTAGGTATCCTGAGGCTGTAGGATAATTAATACTCAAATGAATAAAAACAGCAAAGGGAGTATTTGGAATTTCTCCAATAAAATTATTACTCCATATACTATGAATCAAATTGATGAGTTAGCTAATGAGTTAAACACTTGAGCAATAATCATGTGTAAATCTCATGTTTCATTTGATAACCACTTACCATCTAATCCTTTATTGTCTTTTTGGTCTTCGCATCCTGTAGTTTTTCCAAAATGACAAGAAAAACACCTATCACGAATGCTCCAACTGTATTCACTGATGGGTCAAATAATGGCACAGCAGCATTAGTTAATCCTGATCAAAGTTTTACATTTTTAGTACCCAAATAATCAGCTCAGATGGTAGAGCTTAATGCAGTATTACAAGCTTTTGTGATGTTTAAAGATTCTGTATTTAATTTATTTTCTGATAGTCAGTATATAGTTAATGCTATAATATCCCTTGAAGATGCTGGTAGGATTTCTATTTCCTCTACTGTTTTCTCTATGTTTTCCACTGTATAAAGTCTAATCTGGGACAGAAAAGATCCATTCTTTTTAGGACATATCAGAGCACATACAGGATTGCTTGGAGCCCTTAGTTTGGGCAATGATTCAGCAGACAAAACTACACATGGCATACATATTTTCTCTACAATAGAAGAAGCCAGAAATTTTCATAACAGATTCCATGTCAATGCTAATACTTTACAAAATAATTTTAAAATAACTAAGGAACAAGCTAGACAAATAATAAAACCATGTCAAAATTGTGTGAACTTTTTACCACAAGTTAATCTTGGAGTCAATCCTAGAGGATTGATACCTAACCATATTTGGCAGATGGACACCACACACTTGCCAGAATTTGGAAAATTAAAATATTTGCATGTTACAGTTGATACTTCTTCTGGATTTTTGATGGGCTCCCTTCATCCTGGAGAAAAAAAAACTAAAGATATTATAGATCTTTGCTTACAAAATTTTGCAACTCTGGGCATTCTAAAACAGTTAAAAACAGATAATGGCCCTGGTTATACTTCTACCTCTTTTAAACAATTTTGCTCATCATTTGGCATTACTCATATAACAGGAATCCCATACAATCCACAGGGACAAGGCATAGTTGAAAGAGCTCATCAAACTATTAAAATGTACTTATTAAAAAAAAGAGGGAATTGGAAAGGGGTATATATTCCCCAAAGATAAACTTAAAATAATGCTTTTTACTCTAAACTTTTTAAATTTGGATTCAACGGGGCTTAGTGCTGAGGAAAGGCATATGTGTTCAAAAAATGTACATAAGCCTAAGGTACTTTGGAAGGATATTTTAACAGGACAATGGAAAAGTCCTGACCCAGTGATTGTCTGGAGTTGTGGTTCTGTTTGTGTGTTTCCACAGGGAGAACAGCAGGTAATTTGGATTCCAGAGAGACTAACCAAAGCGATTTCTACAGACTAAAAAGAAGATGATTTGACTCAAATCCATAACAGCTGATATCCAGAGCTCCAGCTTGGCTATTCTTACATCTGCAACAGTATTTCTCCCACACCTGGAGGCTAATGAATAATGAACACCATTAAAGCCTATTTCAAATGTAAAAAACCTTGGGGCTTGCTTGTGGGAATACCTTCAGACCCATTATGCAAGTGACAGGAAAAAGGATGGGGTATTCAAAAAGAGTCAAACACAGGTGGTAACCGGGATGTCTTTTTTCAATATCTATTTTATTATTGTCCTTTCCCACATCATAAAGTTCTATTTTATTTTTTGAGCTCATACAGACCTAGGTTAATATTTTTCTGCTCAGTTTTATTTTTTGACTGTGGAGTTTTTAATCATTGCAATGGAGATTTCACCTGTGTAAAACTACAAGGCCTTTAGTATTGTCTTATGCGTTGTATGTTATATGTGCACACTTGTGTTTTGTCTTGTATGTCTGTATGTGCGTATGTCCATATATCATATGTGAGGAATGCTCTTGAAAAAATGGATTCAATATTTTTATTATTCACGTGATTTAAATGGTTTAATTTAAATTGGGTAAACAGATGTTGAGGATTGTTTTAATATGTGAAAAAATAAGGAGGTTAACAGATCTGTTTGTTTACTTTCACTTTTCATTTTCATTATATTTAATAATTCTGTTCAGTATAATGTAAATTGTTCAGAAAATTGTTTTCTTAGTACCTGTTGGAATGTTATATAATTTCTTTTTAGCCATCATTGCCAGAATTCCTGTCTTCCTCTCCGTGCCAGCGAAGACAAAGATAAAACCAAACTACAGCTTCTTCGTAGCTATCACAGTAAACTGTATAAACTGATGTATCAATGAATAATAACTCAACACGTAATTCTCAATCAAGGTGTTGATTTACTTTGGGAGGAAATGGACATATTGATGGATTCCTCTGCTTTGAACTGCTTGCAGAACTTGCCTCTGGCTTTGTATCACTTGTATGCATTGTGAACTATCTGTCGGTGCAGGGAAATGTGGTAGTGCTGGAGTATCTTTGCTCATGGGGTCTCTGGTGGTACAATTTTTCCAAAGGGGCCGTCATTTGGCTTGGTGTCATGGCATTCTGCATCCACCTCCCTTCTGCTAGTGATGGTCTAAAATTTGGGGGCCAACAGAGGTGAGGCAAAGAACCTCACCCTTCCACTGGCACCAAGGCCAAATTTGGGGGGCCAACAGAGTTGAGGCAAAGAACCTCACCCCCCACTGGCAAAGGCAACATTTGGGGGCCAACAGAGTTGAGGCAAAGAACCTCACCCTCCCACTGGTGCATAGGCCTATCCACAAGTATGGCTGTATGCTGGACTAGTAGTCAGTGATGGGTAAGATCCAATTGCAGTGGTACCAACCTCAGACCGGAGGCTAATGCCTTGAGGTCAGCTCATCCGAAGACGGGTAAGAACCATATGTAGTATTGCACAACCTAACAGGCATGGTCCCTAAGCCACATTGCTTGTTGTTTAATTAAACAGAAAGGGGGAGATGCTGAGAGCCACAGTCAAGTCGGAATGGCCCCTGACATTTTGCCAATAGTAATGTTTGAGAGCCGAGCCATTAAGATGATGCTGGATTGATTCAATTGTATATTAGACCTTTAATGTCCGCCTCGGCCGCTACTTTGGAGTTCTCGCACTACTTTGGAGTTCTCACGGGGATTCCTGTAGAGTTCGCATTGGTTGGGGAAGTGCCTGAGGAGGGATTTCTGGTTGGTGTGTGGTGTGTCCTGGGAGAAGGCTGCATGGGTGGCGTTGGCAGAAAAGTGCGTGTGCAGTGCTGATAAGAGTTGAAATAAAGTAGTTGCTGTTTGAACCTACAAGGCTTTGTAGTGGCTCGGTTATTCGTGCCCAGGCAGACTGTAGCAACTATAAAATTAACCCTGACCCGAACACTGACCCTAACACTAATCCTACCTCTAAAAATCACCCTAACCTTAAATTAACCCTAACACTATATCTAGCCTTAACCTAACCCTAAAACTAGCCTTAATCATAACCCTAGTTTGTACATTAGTCATTGTCCTAACTGTAGCTCTAACCCTAACACAAATTCTACCCCTAATCTGAGCCCTAACCCTAGCTTTAACCCTAATACTAACCCTAACCCTAACCCTAATATTAGCCCTAACCCTAACTCTAACCCTATTCCTTACACTAAGCCAAACCCTAACCCAATGCTAACCCTAGTTCTAATCCTAATCCTTAGCCTAACTTAAAGTCTAACAATATTACTAGTCTTAACCCTAGCCCTCATTCTACCTGTAAGCCGAAAACTGACCCTCATCTGACCCTAACAGTAACCCTAGGTCTAAACCTGACCCTAAAATTAAACGAAATTCTAACACTAGCCCTACTGGTAACCCTTTACCTATACCAAAGCCTAACATTAGACCTAGACCCAAAGCTAATCATAAATATAGCTATAACTCTAGCCCCAGACCTAAACAAAAACCTAGCACTAGCCTAACAATAATCCTTAACCTCAGCCAAACACTTACCCTAACACTAGACCTAAACCTATTCCTAATTCTGGATCTAACCCTAATCCTAACCCTATCACAAAAACTTACCGTGATTCTAACAATGAACCTAGCTTTAAACCTGACACTAACCCAAAACCTAGACCTAACACTAAACCTAGCCATAACACTAACACTAAAACTAGCCTTAAATATAACCCTAGTTCTTACATTATGCATTGTCCTAAACCTAACACAAAATCTAACATAAAACCTAGCCCTAATCCTAGGCCTAAACTTAGCTCTAAGCATAACCCTCAGCCTAACCATAGCCCTAAACCTAGCCCTAACCTAAGCCTTGCCTTAGAACTAACCCTAGCTCAAAGCCTAACATTTACACTAAACATAACCCTTGCTCTATCCTAAATCCTAACCCTAATCCTAACGTTAAACCTAGCCTGAACGTTAGCTCTAACTATATCCATTACCCTAACCCTAGGCCAAATCCTAATTCTAAACCTCACCATAGCCCTAAAGCTAGCTGTAACCTCACCCATTGCCCTAAACTTAACTTTAAAACCAATGCTAACCCTAATTCAAGCCCAACCCCTTGGTCTAACCCCAACACTAACCCTAGCCTTAATACTAGCCGTAATTTAGCCCTAAACTTAACACTAACCTTAGCCCTAATCCTAACCCTAATTTAGCCATAAAACTAACCCTAACTCTAGCCCTAATCCTAGCCCTAATTTAGCCCTAACTGTAGCCCTAATCCTAGTCCTAATTTAGCCCTAACTCTAACCCTAACCCTAAGACTACTACTAAGACTAACTCTAATACTCATCCTAGCCATATCCCTAGTTCTAATCATACTCATTACCATAACCCTAACCCTCACCCTAAAACTAGCCCTAGTCCTATACCTAACACTAAATCTAACCCTAACTCTAAATCTAACCCTAACTAAAAGCCTAAACCTCAAACTAACACTAGTCCTTACCCTGATGCTAATCCATAATCTAGCCGTAACCGTAGCCCTAGTCCTAATACAAAACCAACCTATATCCCTAACCCTTAACCTAAACCAAACCCTAACCATACACCTAGTATTAACTTTAGCCATAATTCGAGTTCTAACCCTAACCATAAAACTAACCCTGACTCTGACAGTGACCCTAACAATAACACTTGCTCTAAACATCACCCTAACCCTAAACCTAACCGTAACACTAGAACTAGCCCTAACCCTAACCCTAACCCTAACCCTAACACTAGCACTAATTTTAACACTAGTTTATACATTAGCTCTAGCCTAACCATAGCCCTAACCAAACCTCAAACAAAGCCCTAATCCGAGCCTTAACCCTAGATTTAACAATAACCCTAAACCTAAACCTAACCCAGAACCTAGCTCTAAACCTTACACTAACACTAGCCAGAATTCTAATCTTTACACTAGCCCTATCACTAGCTCTAAGCCTATCCATTACCCTAACCATAACCATAACTCTAACGGTAAGCCTAGGCCTAACACTAAACTTATCCCTAACCGTAACCTATTTCATTAACCTAAACCTAACCTGAACCCTAAACATAACCCTATCATTACCCTAACCCTAACACTAATGCTAATTTGAGCCCTAACCCGAAATCTTAACCTAACCCAAACCCTTACTCTGACCCTTACCATAATAATATACCTAGTTCTAACCTTGACCCTACCGCTACACCTAACAGTTATGCTAGACCTAGGCATAACCTTAACCCTAAAAATAACCCTAACCATAACCCCAGACCTTACATTTGCCCTAGCCGTAATTCTAGCCCTAACCTTAACACAAATCAAACCCATAGCCCTAACCCTAACCCTAGCCCCAATCCTATCCATAAACCTAGCCCTAAATTTAGCTCTAACCCTATCAATTACCATAAACATAACCCTAATTATAATGCTAACCCTAGGCCTAAATCTAAACCTATCCCTAAAAGAAACCCTATCCATTATGCTAAATCTAACATGAACCCTAAACCAAACCTTATCATTACCCTAACCAAAAACCTAATGCTAATTCAAGCCCTAAACCTAAACCCTAACCTAAACAAAACCCTAAACCTGACCCTGATCCTAATAATACCCCTAGCTCTAAACTTCATCCATTCCCTAAACCTAACACTTACACTAAACATAACCATAAACCTAACCCTAAAACTATCCCTAATCCCAATCCTAGATCTGACATTTGCCCTAACACTAATCATAGCCCTAACCCTAACACAAACCCTAGCACTCATCCTAGCCCTAAACCTAGCCTTAATCATAACTCTAATGAAACCCTAGCCCTAACCCTAATTCTAACCTTCATCCTAGCCCTATCCCTAGCTCTAACCCCATCACTTACACTAAATCTAACCCTAAGCCTAAAACTAAACCTAGGCCTAAACATAACCATAAACCTAGCACTATTACTAGCCCTAATTAAGCCCTATACCTAATCAAACACTAAGCTTAGCCGTAAGAATAACACTCACTCTCACCCTAGCCCTATTCCTAGTTCTAACCCTATCCCTTACCATAACCCTAATCCTAGCGATAAACCAAGACCTAACAGTAGCCCTATTCTTAGCCCTAGACCTAACCCTAGATTTAATCCTAAATCTAAATCTACCTTTAAGCATAAGCCTATATCTAAACCTAACGCTAAGCCTAAAACTAGCCCTAACCATAGCCTTAGCCCTAAAATAAAACCAAGCCATAGACCTAACTTTAAAAATTAACCTAAACTGAAAATTAACCCTACACCTAGCCCAAATACTAGCCCCAATTAGAGTCCAAATCCTAATCATAAAAAATACTCTGACCTTGAATTTGACCTTAACACTAACCCTAGCTCTAAACATCACCCTAATGTTATACCTAATCCTACCACTAAACCTAGTCCTAACCCTAATCCTATAACTAGCCCAAATCAAAACCCTAGTCCATACATTGGTCATAACTCTAAGCCTAGCCCTAACTCTAACCAAAACCTAACCTCAATGCAAGACCTAACCCTAGCTTTAACCCTAAACTTAAACCTAACACTAGCCCTAACTCTAACCCTAAACATAGCCCTAACCCTAGCTCTAAACCTATCCCTTACCCTATGCTAACTCTAAACTTAATGCTAACCCTAGGCCTAACCCTAATCCTTAGCCTAACCCAAACGCTAACCCTATTACTAGTGCTAACCATAGCCCTCATTCTAGCTCTAACCATAACTCAAACCTGACAATTATTCTGAGCCTAATGGTAACCGTAGCTCTAAACCTGACCCTAACCATATACTGAACCCTAAAACCAGCAGTAGAAATAAACCTATTCCTAAACCTAACCCTAACACTAGCTCTAGACCTAAACCTAATCGTAAATCTAGCCATATCTCTAGACCTAGACCTAAAAAAAAACCTAGCCCTAGCCATAATGATAAACCTTAACCTAACAGAGACACTAACCCTTCTCCTAGATCTAACTCTAGTGATAATTCTGGGTTTAACCCTAACCCTAACTGTAACCCGAACATTGACCCTGACCCTAACACTAACCCTAGCTTTAAACATCACTCTAACACTAACTCTAACACTAAACTTAACCAAGCCATAACATTTACCCCAAAAGTAGCCATAATCATAACCCTTGTTCATACATTAGTTGTAGGCCTAACACTAGCCCCAACCAAACCCCAAACCTGGCCCTAATCTGAGCGATAACCCTATTTTTAAACCTAACCTTAAAACTTGTCCTAACCCATACCCTAACCCTAGCTCTAATACAAGCTCTTACCCAATCCATTACCTTAAGCTAAACCCTAAACCTAATGCTAACCTTATTCCTTAACCTAATACATAGCATAAGCCAAACCCTAACCATATTATTTGTCCTAACTCTAAACTTTGTTCTAGCTCTAACCCTATCCCAAACCGAAACCCTAACCCTGACACTTATTCTGACCCTAACACTAACCGTAGGTCTAAACATGACCCTAACCCGAAACCGAACCCTAATCTTATACTTAAACCTAAACTGGTAATCCTATATTAACTGTAAACCTAACACTAGCCCTAGACCTAAATCTAATCCTAAATCTAGCCATATCTCTAGCCCTAGACCTGAACAACAACCTAGCCCTAGCCCTAACAATAATCCTCAACATAACCCAAACACTAACCCTATCCCTATACCTAAACCTTGTCCTAATTCTGGCACTAACCACAACACTAACTCTAATTTAAACACTGGTCCTGACCCTAACATAATCCTAGCTCCAAAGCTCACCCTAACCCAAAACCTTATCCTAACACTAGACCTAGCCATAACCCTAACACTAAAACTAGCCCTAATCATAACACTAGCTCTTACATTACCCATGGCCCTAATCCTAGGCCTAAACTAACACAAAACCTAGCCCTAATCCTAGGCCTGAACATAGCCCTAAGTGTAACCCTAAACCTAACCCTAGCCCTAACCCTAACCCTAAGCACCGATTTATATCTAACCATTGCCCAAAGCCTAATCTTTATCCTTAACATAACCCTAGCCAAATCTCAAACCCTAATCTAACACTAGCCCTAATCGTAACCTTAACCATAGCCCTAACTGTAGCTCTAATTATATCCATTACCCTAACCCTAGCCCCAATCCTAACCATAATCCTAGGCCTAACCCTAGCTCTAATTCTATCCATTACCCTAACCATAATCCTAACACTAATGCTAACCCTAGACTTAACCCTAACCCGATCGCAATCCCTAAATCTATCCATTACCCTAAAACTAACCTGAACCCTAATTCTAAGCCTATTCATTACCTAGCTGTAAACTTGACCCTTACCCTAAATCTAACTCTTACACTAGACTTAACCATAAAAATAATCCAAAACATATCCCTAACTGTAACCCTAGACCTGACATTAGCCCTAGCCCTAACTCTAATATGAAAACCAGCTCTCATCCTAGCACAAAACCTAGACTTAATCATAGCCAAACCCTAATCTAACCCTTTCCCTAGCCCTAAACCAAGTTATAACCCCATCGCTTACCATAAACCAAACCAAAACCCTAACCCTAACACTAAACCTAGCCCTAATCCTAAACCTAACCCAAACCATAGCTTTAAGACTAACTATAACTAACTATAACTCTCACACAAGCCCTAGCCCTAATTCTAACCCTATTACTTACCGTAACCTTATTCCTAGTCCTAAGCCTAAAATAACCCTGTCCTTAACCTTACACCTTGCCCTAACCCTAGATCTAAACCTAACTCTAAATCTAACCTTAATTCTACACCTATACCTAACCCTAATGCAAGCCCTACCACTAATGCTAATCCTAAAACTAGCCCTAACCATAGGCTTAGCCCTAAAACAAAACTGAGCCATAACACTAACCCTAAACTTTTACCTCAACCAAACTCTAACCTTACATCTAACCCTAAGCCTAGACCTAATTTGAGTCCTAATCTTAACCCTAAAACTACCTCTGAACCTGTCTCTGACTTTAACACTAACCCTAACTCTAAACATCACCCTAAACCTAAACCTTACCCTAACACTAGATCTAGTCCTAACCCTAATACTATTCATAACCCTAGATCATACATTATCTGTAACTTTAAACCTAATGCTAACCAAAACCTAGCCCAAATCTGAGACTTAAACCTAGCTTTCACCCTAACGCTAATCCTAACACTAGCCCTAACCCTAACCCGAACCCCAGCTCTAACCCTAGCTCTAACTTTATCCTTTACTCTAGCACAACCCCAACCCTAATGCTAACCAGAGTCCTAAAACTAATCCTTAGTCTAACCCAAACCCTAACCATATTACTAGTCCTAAACCTAGCCCTCATTCTTGTTATAACCATAACCCAAATCCTAACCCTAACCCTGACCCTTATTCTGACCCTGAACCTAAACCAAAACGTAACACTACCCCAACCCATAACCCTATATATAAACCTAACCCTAACAATAGCCCTAGATTAAACCTAATCCTAAATCTAGCCATACATTTAATGAAGACACAAACTAAAACCTAGCCCTAGCTTTAATGATAACCCTTAACCTAAGCCAAACACTAACCTTACCTCTGGACCTAACCAATCCTAATTCTGGCTCTCACCCAAACCCTAACTCTAATCCAAACACAGACCCTGACATTAAAACTAACCCTAGCTATAAAACTGACCATAACCGAAACTTAAACCTAACACTATCCCTAGTCATAACCGTAAACAGAACACTTACATTACCATAGCACTAACACTAGCTCTAAACCTAACACAAAACCTAGCCCTAATCCTAGGCCTAAATCTAGACCAAAGCCTAACTGTAACCCTAACCTAGCTTTATCCATTACCCTAAGCCTAACCCTCATGTGAACCCTAACCCTCGCCTTAGACCTAAACTTAGATAAAACCCAAAACCGAATCTTAAACATAACTCTAGCTCTATCCCTAAACCTAATCCTAGCCCTAATCATAATGTTAACATTAGCCCTAATACTATCTCTATAACTATCCATTACTCTAAACCAAACCTTAACCCTAATGATAACTCTAGCTCTACTCCTAACTGTAATCCTAATCCTAGACCTAACCCTAAACCTAACCCTCATTGTAGCCTTAACCCTAGATAATACCCTAACCCTGACTCAAACACTAACCCTAAACCTAAAACTATGCCAAAACCTAACCTGACATCTAACCCTATGCATTACCCTAACTTTAATGATAATCTTAGCCCTAACCCTAAAACTAACCCAAACCTAAAACTACCCCTAACCCTAACAAAACATCTAACCCTATCCATTAACCTAACTCTAAAGATGACCTTAGCACTAACCCTAACACTAACCCTAACCTTAACAGTAAATCTAACCCTAGACTTAATCCTAAACCTAACCCTCACCTTAGCACTAACCCTACCTCAAAACCTAACCTGTACCCTAAACCTAACCCAAACCCTAACCCTATCTCTAGCCCTAATCATAAACCTAAGTCTAGCCCTAATCCTATCCAAAACCCTAGCCCTAACCCTAGCTCTAATGCTATTCATTACCCTAACAATAACCCTAACCCAAGTACTAACCCTAGGCCTAACCCTAACCCTATCACTAACCCTAACCCTACCAATTACCCTAATCTTAACCTGAATCCAAAAACCTAAACCTATCCATAAACCTAACCTGAATTCTAACCCTAACTCTAATTTGAGCCCTAACCCTAATTATTAAACTAACACAAACCCAAAACCTGACCCTGATCCTAAAAATACACCTTACCCTTAACCTGGGCCTTACCCTAAACCTAACATTAGACCTAGCCATGAACATAACCCTATAACTATCCGTATCTGTAACCCTAAACCTGACATTATCCCTATCCCTAAAACTTGCCCTAACCCTAACACAAAACCTAGCCCTCAACCTAATCCCAAATCTAGCCTTAATTCTAACACAAATTTAACCCTAGACCTAAACCTAATTCTAATCAACGACCTAGCCCTAAACCTAGCTATAACCCCATCCCTTCCCCTAAACATAACCCTAAACCTAATTCTAAACATAGCCCTAACCCTAGGCCTAACCATAACACCAATCCTAGACATATTCCTAGCCATAATTTAGCCCTAAACTAAAACATATACCTAGCCTTAAGACTAACTCTAACTATTGTCCTAGCTCTATTCCTAGTTATAACCCTATCCCTTACCATAACCCAAACACTAGACCTAACCTAAGCCATAACCCTAGCCACAGCCCTAACCCTAGCATTAACCATAACTGTAAATGTACCCCTAAACCTAAACTCACCCTATCACTATGAATAACACTAACATTAATCGTAAAACTACACTTAACTTTATCCTTAACCCTAAAACATAACAAGCCATAGCAATAAACCTAAACTTTAACCTAAACCAAATCCTAATCCTACATCTAGCACTAAGCCTACCCCTAATTCAAATCCTATCCCCAACCCTAAAACTAACCCTTACCCTGACTCTGAACCTAACATTAACTCTAGCTCAAAATATCACCCTGAAATTAACCTAATCATAAAACTAGACTGAGCCCTAACTGTATCCCTAAAATTAGCACTAATCATAACACTAGTTCTTACATTAGCTGTATCCCTAACACTACCCCTAATGTAACCCAAAATCTAGCCGTAATGCAAGCCCAAACCCTAGCTTTAACCCTAACTCTAAACCTAAACCAAGTCCCAACCCTTACCCTAAACCTAACCCTAACTTTAATCCTTGCACTAACCCTAAACCTAACACTCGCCCTAACACTAGCACTAATCATAACCCTAGCCCTAACCCAAGCTCTAACCCTATCCATTACCCTAACCCTAACCCTAATCCTAACCCTAATGCTAACTTTCGGCCTAACCCTACACATTTGCTAACCCTATCCATTACCCTAAACATAACCCTAACCCTAAACCTAACCAAACACTAAAGGTAAATGTAATACTAACCCTAAAACTAGCCCTAAATATAACCCTAGTTCTTATATTAGACATAGCCCTAAAGCTAACACAAAACCTAGCCTAGCCCTAATCCAAGCTCTAAACCTAGCTTTAACCCTAACCCTAAACCTAACCCTATCCCTAACCCTAACACTAACCCTAGCCCTAACACTAGCACTAACCCTATCCCTTACCCTAAGCCAAACTCTAACCCTAAAGCTACCCTAGTCCTAAACTGAATTCTTACCCTAACCCAAAACCTTACACTATTACTAGTCCTAACCCTAACCTTAAATCTAGCTCTATCACTGTACTAAACCATAATTCTAACCCTGACCTTTACTCTGACACTAACCCTAACAAAGGTCTAAACCTAAACTGACCTAATATTAACCATATGTCTAAACCCTAACCCTAAACTGACCCCTAACATTGGCACTACCTGTAACCCTATATCTAAACCTAACCCTAACACTAGACCTAGACCTACACTTAATCCTTCATTTAGTGATAAATCTAGGCCTAACCCTCAACAAAAACTTAGTCCCAGCCCTAATAATAACCCTTAACCTAACCCTAACACTAAGCCTACCCCTAAACCGAACCCTAGTCCTAATGCTGGCCCTAACAATAAACCTAACCCTAAACTGAACACTGACCCTTACCGTAACACAAACCCTAGCTCTAAACCTTATCGTAACACAAAAACATAACCCTAACACTAGACCTACCCATATCACTAACCCTGAAACTAGCCATCACCATAGGCCAAAACCTACTTCTAACTCTATCCATTACCCTAACCGTAACCCTAACCATAATTCTAACCCTATCCTTAACCTTCACACTGACTCTAACCCTAATCCTCATCCTAGTCCAAAAAATAGCTCCATCCCTAACCCTTAAACTTAACTTAGCACTAACACTAACCCATGGTCTAAACCTAAACCTAACCTTAACCCTATCCCTAATCCTAACCTTAACCCTATCCCTAACCCTAGCTCTAAACCTACATATTACCCTAACTCTAACCCTAACCTTAATGATAACCCTAGCCCTAACCCTAGCTCTAACCCTACCCATTATACTAACCCTAACACTAACCCTGATGATAACTCTAGTCCTTAACCTAAATCTACCCTAATCCTAACCCAAGACATAACTGTAAACCTAACCCTTGCCATAGAGATAATCCTTGCTCAAACCCTAACTATTACTCTAAACCTAACCCTAAACCTATCCCTAACTCTGACATTAAGCTGAAACCTAACCTTAACCCTAAACCGAACATGACTTCAAACCCTATCCAATACCCTAAACCTAATGATAACCCTAGCCCTAACCTTAATACTAATTTTGACCCTAACCATAACTATAACCTAGACCTAACCCTGAACCTAACTCTTGCCCTAGCACTAACCCTAGCTCAAACTCTAAACCATATCCTAAACCTAAACCTAATGCTAACCTTAGGCCTAACCCTAACTCTAGCCCTAATACTAACCATAACCCTAGCTTTAAACTTATTCATTACCCTAAGCACAACCATAACCATAAGGCTAAAGCTAGGCATAACCCTAACCCTTTTGCTAACTCTAACTCTATCAATTACCCTACACCTAACAAGAACCCTAAACCTAAACCTATCATTACCCTAATCAAACCCTAATGCTAATTCAAGCTCTAAACCTAAACCCTAACCTAAACCAAACCCAAAACCTAATTCTAAACCTAATAATACCCCTAGCTCTAAACCTGACCCTTACCCTTAACTGGACCTAGCCATAAATCTAACCCTCAATCTATCCCTAACATAAGCCTAGACCTGACACTAACCCTAGCCCTATTTTTTGCCATAACTCTAAAACAAACCCTAGCCCTCAACCTAGCCCTAAAACTAGCCTTATTACTAAACCAAACCATGACCCTAGCCCTATCTGAAATTCTAACCTTCAACCTAGCTGTAAAACTAGCTATAACCCCCATCCCATCCCCTAAACCTAACCCTATCCCTAAATCTAAAACTAAGTCTAAAACTAGGCCTAACCCTAACACAAACACTAGACCTAATCCTAGTCCTAATTTAGCCCTAAACCTAACTTAACCCTAGCCTAAAGACTAACTCTCTCGCCCTAGTCCTATTTTTAGCTCTAACCCTATCCCTTACCATAAGCCTATCACTTGCCTTTACATTAGCCCTAACCCTAGCCCTAGCCTTAATCCTATATCTAACCCTAACTCTAAATCTAACCTTAACCCTAAGCTAAAAGTCTCACTAACACAAGCCATAATACTATTGCTAATCCTAAAACTAGCCCTAACCTAGCTCTAGCTCTAGCTCTAGCTCTACAAAACAACCAAACCATTGCCGTAACCTTAACCTTTAACATAAACCAAACCCTAAGCCTACACCTAGCCCTAAACCTAGCTATAATTCGAGTCCTATCCCAAACCCTGAAACAAACCCTGACTCTGACTCTGACCTTAACACTAACCCTAGATCTAAACATCACTCAAAACCTAAACGGAAACCTAGACCTAGCCCTTACCCTAACCCTAAAACTAGCTCTAATAGTAACCCTAGTTCTTACATTAGCTGTAGCCCTAAACCTATCCCTAACCTAACGCAAAACTTATCCCTAATTGGAGCCCTAACACTACCTTTAACCCTAATCATAACCCTAATTCTAGCCCTAACACTTACCCTAAACCTAATCCTAACCCTAACCCTTGCCATAACCCAAAACCTAATCCTAGCCTTAATCCTAACCATAAACCTAGCCATAACCACAGCTGTAACCCTATCCAGTTCCCTAATCCACATCCTAACCCTAATACTAACCCTAGGATAACCCTAAACTTATTACTAAACCTAAACCTACACATTATTCTAAATCTAACTTGAACCCTAAACCTAACCATATCCATAAACCTAATCCTAAGTTTAGTAATCTTAACCCTAAAACTATCTCTAACCATAACCCTAGATCTGACATTAGCCCTAGCCCTAATGAAGCCCTAACCCTAAAACAATCTATAGACCTAATCCTAGCCCTAATCTTAAACTTAATCCTAAACCTAACCCTAACCAAAGACCAAACCCTAATTTTAACCCTTGCCCTAGTTCTAAAGCTAGCTATAACATCATACCTAACCCTAACCATAACCCTAGTCATAAACCTAGGCTCAGTCTTAATACTAACCCTAGCTCTAATCCTAGCCCTAATTAAGCCCCAATTCTAACCCTAAATCTAACCCTAACACTAAGACTAACTCTCTCAACCTAGCCCTATCCCTAGTTCTAACCCTATCCCTTATGATAACTCACACCCTAGACCTAACCCTAGCCCTAACTTTCACTATAGCCCTAAACCTAGATCTAACCCTAAATCTAAATCTAACCCTAATTCTAAGCCTAAACCACACCCTAACACTAGCTCTAACCCAAAAGCTAATTTGAAAATTAGCCCTAACCCTAGTCCTAGCCCTCAAGCAAAACTTAGCCATAGCACTGACCCTAACACCTAACCTAAACCAAACCCTAACCCTACACCTAACCCTAACCCTAGCCCTAATTCGAGTCCTAACACTAACCCTAGAACTAATACTAACCCTGACTCTGACCTTAACATTAATCCTAGCTCTACACATCACCCTATCCCTAAACCTAAACCTAACACTAGACCTTGCCCTAAACGTAACCCTAAAACTAGCCCTAATCATAATGCCAGTTCTTAAATTAGCCATAGCCCTTAACCTAACGCAAAACCTAGGCCTAATCCAAGGCCTAACCCTGGCCCTAACCCTAACCCTATCCCTAGTCATAATCCTAGCTCTAACCCTATTTTTTACACTTTGTCAAACTGTCACCCTATTGCTACCCTAGTTCTAACCCTAATTCTATACCTATTCCAAACCCTAACTCTATTACTAGTCCTAACCCTAGCCATCATTCTAGCTCTAAACTTAACCCAAAACCTTACCCAAACGCTAACCCTTATTCTGACCTTAACACTAAACCTAGGTTTAACCTGACACTAACCCTTATCCAAAACCTAACATTAGTCCTACCAGTAAGCCTAACTCTGAACCTAACATTAACACTAGCCCTAGACCTAAACCTAATCCTAAATATAGCCATAACCCTAGCCTTATCCCTAACAATAACCCTTAACCTAAACCAAACACCAACTCTACCCCTAGACCTAACCCTAGTCCTCATTCTGGACCTAACCCTAAACCTAATCCTAATCTGAACCCTGACACTTACCCTAACAAAAACCCTAGCTCTAAACCTATCATAACCCCAAAACTAACCCTAACACTAGAAGAACTCTAAATCTAGCCATAACCAAAACTCTAGATCTTGCATTACCCATATACCTAACACTAGCCCTATACCTCACACAAAATCTAGCCCTAATTACAGCCCTAAACCTAACCCTAAGCATAACTCCAACCCTAAACCTAGCCCTAACCCTAACCCAAACCCTCATTCTAGCCCTAACCCGAGCTCAAACACTAAAACTTACCCTAAATATAACCCTAGCCCAAACCCTAAACCTCAACCTAACTCTAGCCCTAATCCTAACTGTAACCATAGCCCAAACCCAAGATATAACTCTATCCATTACACTAACCATAACCCTAAAACTAATGCTAACCATAGCCCTAAACCTAACCCTAAACTTACCCAGTCCAGACTCTAACCCTAACCCTCAACTTAGCCCTAAACCTTGATCAATCCCTAACCATTACACTTAACCTAACCCTAAAACTAAACCAAGGCCTAACCCTAAACCTAACCCCAGCCCTAATCCTAACCTTAACCCTAGCCCTAACCCAGCTCGAACCATACCCATTACCCTAACCCTAAAACTTAATCCTAATGATAACACTAGACCTAAAGCTAAATGTACCCTCACCCTAAACCTAAACTTAAACCTAGACCTAATAGTGAACCTAACACTAACCCTAAATCTAAGCTAGCTCAAATGCTAACCCTAATCCTAAACCTAAACCTAATGCTAACCTAAACCTAACCCTATCTTTAACCTGACATGGAAACCTATTACCCTAACCTTAATGATAACCCTATCCCTAACCATAACACTAATCATGACCATAACCCTAGACCAAACCCTAAATTAACCTTAGCCATAGCAAAAATCCTAGCTCAAACCATAAACTGTACCCTAAACCTAATCCTAAGTGTAACGCTCACCCTAACCCTAGACCAAACCCTAAAATTAACCTTAGCCATAGGAAAAATCCTAGCTCAAACCCTAAACCGTACACTAAACCTAATCCTAAGTGTAACCCTCACCCTAACCCTGACCCTAACCGTAACTCTAGCCCTAATCCTAACCATTACCCTAACCCTAACCGTAGATCTTACCCTATAAGTTACCCTAATGATAACCTAATGCTAACCCTAGGCCTAACCCTAAACCTATCAAAAACCCTAAACATAACATTACCGTAAACCTAAACTGAATCCTAAACCTAACACTATCCATTACCCTAACCCTAATTCTAACCTTAATGCTAATTTGAGCCTTAACCCTAAACCTTAACCTAACCCAAACCCGAAGCCTGACCCTGACGCTAATAATACCCCTGCTCTTATCTTACCCTTTTCCTAAAAGTAACACTTTAATTTGACCTAGCCATAAACCTAACCGTAAACTTATCACTAAATTATCACTAACTATAAACCTAGACCTGACATTAGTCCTAGAGCCAATTCTGGCCTTAAACCTAACACAAAACCTAGCCCTAATCCTAGACTTAAATCTAGCCTTAATCCTAAACCTAACCATAACCCTAGCACTAACCAAAGCTAATCATAAAACTAGCCCTCACCCTAACCATAGCACTAAAACAAAACCAACCAACAGGCCTAACACTTACCTTAACTTAAACCAAACCCTAGCACTACACCTAGATGTAACCCTATCCCTAATTTGAGTCTTAGTCCTAACCTTAAAACTAACCCTGACCTGACTGATATCCTAACACTAACCCTAGCTATAAATATCATCCGAATCTTAAACCTAAACCTAAAACGTTACCTACCCCTACCTCTAACCCTAATAGTTCTTATATTAGCCGTTGCCCTAACCCTTGCCTTAAACCTCACACAAAAACTAGCCCTGAGCCCTAAACCTAGCTTTAACCCTAACCATAAACCTAACCCTAGCCCTAACCCTATTCCTTACCCTGAGCAAAACCTTAAACCTAATGGTAACCCTAGACCTATTCCTAATACTTAGGGTAACCAAATCTTAACCCTATTAACAGTCCTAACACTAGATCTCATTTTAGCTCTAATGCTATCCCAAAACCTAACCCTAAACCTGACGCTTATTTTGACCATAACATAAACCCTAGGTCTAAACCTGACCCTAACCCTAAACCAAACCCTAACACTAGCCCTAAACCTAACCCTACCACTAGCTCTATACCTAAACCTTATCCTAAATCTAGCCTTCAATCTAGCTCTACAACTAAACAAAATCCTAGTCCTAGCCCTAACAAAAACCTTTACCTAACCCAAACACTAACTCAAACCCTAGACCTTAACCTAGTCCTAATTCTGGCTTTAACCCTAACTTTAACTCTAACAGAAACACTGACCCTGCCTTTAACACTAAACCTACCTCTAAACCTGAAACTAAACAAAACCTAAACCTAATTCTAGACCCAGCCATAACCCTAACCCTAAACCTAGCCTTAATCATAACCCTAAATCTTACATTACCCATAGCCCTAACTTTAGGCCTAAACCTAACACTAAACATAGAGCTAATTTTAGGCCGAAACCTAGACCTAAACATAACCCTAACCCTAACACTAGCCCTGTACTAACCCTAGCATTCGCCTTAGTCCTAAGATAGCTCAAAGCCTAACCCTTACCCTAAACATAAACCTAGACCTATCCCTAACTCTCACCCTAATCCTAGCCCAAATCCTAAACTTAACCTAGCCCTAAACCTAGCTCTAAACCTACCCATTACCCTAACCCTAAAACTAACCTTATTGATAATCCTGGCCCAAATCCTAATGTTAACTCTAACCCTAACTTGTAAACTAACCATAGGCATAACCCTAAAATTAACACTCAGCATAGCCCTAACTCTAGATCAAACCATAAACCTAAACATAACCATAGCTCTAATCCTAAACCTATCACTGATTCTTTTTTTTGACATTGATACAAATTTATTTTAATATTTGATATTAGGAAGAAAAGTTATATGATCTTTAATATGATATTTTTTTATCATCATTAGTTGTTCAAAACATTACCTAGCTGTTGACATATCATATTTCATACATTTGATTCAAGTGGGTTATGAACTCCCATTTTTCCCCATATACAGGTTGCAGAAACACATTGGTTACACATCCACGTTTTTACATACTGCCATACTAGTGTCTGTTGTATTCTGCTGCCTTTCATATCCTCTACTATCCCCCCTCCCCTCCCCTCCCGTACTATCTTATCTCTCTACCCCATCTACTGTAATTCAATTCTCTCCCTTTGTTTCCCTTTCCCCTCACTTCCTCTTTTATGTAATTTTGTATAACGATAAGGGTCTCCTTCCATTTCCATGCAATTTCCCTTCTCTCTCCCTTTCCCTCCCACCTCTCTTCACTGTTTAATGTTAAACTTCTTCTCATGCTCTTCCTCCCTGCTCTGTTCTTAGTTGCTCTCCTTATATCAAAGAAGACATTTGGCATTTGATTTTTAGGGATTGGCTAGCTTCACCTCGCATAATCTGCTCTAGTGCCATCCATTTCCCTGCAAATTCCATGATTTTGTCATTTTTTAGTTCTGAGTAATACTCCATTGTGTATAAATGCCACGTTTTTTATCCATTCATATATTGAAGGGCATCTAGGTTGGTTCCACAGTCTTGCTATTGTGAATTGTGCTGCTATGAACATCGATGTAGCAGTGTCCCTGTAGCATGCTCTTTTTAGGTCTTTAGGGAATAGACCGAGAAGGGGAATAGCTGGGTCAAATGGTGGCTCCATTCCCAGCTTTCCAAGAAATCTCCATACTGCTTTCCAAATTGGCTGCACCAATTTGCAGTCCCACCAGCAATGTACAAGTGTACCCTTTTCCCCACATCCTCGCCAGCACTTGTTGTTGTTTGACTTCATAATGGCTGCCAATCTAACTGGAGTGAGATGGTATCTTAGGGTGGTTTTGATTTGCATTTCTCTGACTGCTAGAGATGGTGAGCATTTTTTCATGTACTTGTTGATTGTTTGTATGTCCTACTCTGAGAAGTGTCTGTTCAGGTCCTTGGCCCATTTATTGATTGGGTTATTTGTTTCCTTATTGTTTATTTTTTTTGTGTTCTTTGTATACTCTGGATATTAGGGCTCTATCTGAAGTGTGAGGAGTAAAAATTTGTTCCCAGCATGTAGGCTCTCTATTTATCTCTCTTGTTGTTTCTCTTGCTTAGAGAAAACTTTTTAGTTTGAGTGAGTCCCATTTGCTGACTCTTGTTTCTAACTCTTGTGCTATGGGTGTCCTATTAAGGAATTTGGAGCCCAACCCCACAGTATGTAGATCGGAGCAAATATTTTCTTCTATCAGATGCAGAGTCTCTGTTTTGATATCAAGCTCCTTGATCCATTTTGAGTTAACTTTTGTGCATGGCAAGAGAAAGGGATTCAGATTCATTTTGTTGCATATGGATTTCCAGTTTTCCCAGCATCATTTGTTGAAAGATGCTATCCTTCCTCCATTTCATACTTTTAGCCCCTTTGTCAAAAGTAATATAGTTGTAATTTTGTGGATTGGTCTCTATGTCCTCTATTCTGTACCATTGGTCCACCCGCCTGTTTTGGTACCAGTACCATGCTGTTTTTGTTACTATTGCTCTGTAGTATAGTTTGAAGTCTGGTATCGCTATATCGCCTGATTTGCACTTCCTGCTTAGAATTGCTTTTGCTATTCTGGGTCTTTTATTTTTCCATATGAATTTCATGATTGCTTTATCTATTTCTACAAGAAATGCCATTGGGATTTTGATTGGCATTGCATTAAACCTATAGAAAACTTTTGGTAAAATCACCATTTTGATGATGTTATTTCTGCCTATCCATGAACAGGGTATATTTTTCCATCTTCTAAGATCTTCTTCTATTTTTTCATTTTCTAAGATCTTCTTCTATTTCTCTCTTTAGGCTTCTGTAGTTTTCATTGTATAAATCTTTCACCTCTTTCGTTAGGTTGATTCCCAAGTATTTTATTTATTTATTTTTTTTTGTGGATAGTGTGAATGGGGTGGTTGTCCTCATTTCCATTTCAGAAGATTTGTCACTGATATACAAGAATGCCTTTGATTTATGCGTGTTGATTTTATATCCTGCCACTTTGCTAAAATCATTTATTAGCTCTAGTAGTTTCTTTGTAGACCCTTTTGGGTCTGATAGGTATAGAATCATGTAATCCACAAATAGTGATAATTTAAGTTCTTCTTTTCCTATTTTTATGCCTTTAATTTCTTCTGTCTGTCTCATTGCTCTGGTCAGAATTTTGAGATTTATATTGAATAGAAGTGGTGAGAGAGGGCATCCCTGTCTTTTCCAGATTTGGGGGAAATGCCTTCAGTTTTTCTGCATTTTGAATGATGGTAGCCTGAGGCTTAGCATAGATAGCTTTTATAATGTTGAGGTAAGTTCCTGTTATTCCTAGTTTTTCTAGTGTTTTGAACATAAAGGGATGCTGTACTTTGTTGAATACTTTTTCTTCGTCTATTGAGATGATCATATGGTTCGTATCTTTAAGTCTATTGATGTGGTGAATAACATTTATTCATTTCCGTATATTGAAGCAGACTTGCATCCTAGGGATGAATCCTACTTGATCACAGTGCACAATTTTTTTGATATGTTTTTGTATTCAATTCGCCAGAATTTTACTGAGGATTTTTGCATCTAGGTTCATTAGAGATATTGGTCTGTAGTTTTATTTCTTTGAAATGTCTTTGTCTGGTTTCAGGATCAGGGTGATATGGGCCACATAGAATGAATTTGGAAGAGCTCCTTCTTTTTCTATTTCCTGAAATAACTTGTAAAATATTGGCATTAATTCTTCTTTAAAGGTTTTGTAAAATTCCACTCTATACCCATCTGGTCCAGGGCTTTTCTTGGTTGGTAGTCTTTTGATGGCTTCTTCTATTTCCTCCTTTGTTATTTGTCTGTTTGAATTGTGTGTATCTTCTTGCCTCAATCTGGGCAAATCATATGACTTAAGAAATTTATCGATATCTTCATTATCTTCTATTTTATTGGAATATTTCAAAATAATTTCTAATTATCTTCTGTATTTCTGTAGTGTCTGTTGTGATATTGCATTTTCCATCCCCTATGTTAGTAATTTGAGTTCTCTCTCTTCTTCTCTTTGTTAGCATGGCTAAGGGTCTGTCAATCTTCTTTATTTTTTCAAAGAACCAACTTTTAGTTTTGTCAATTTTTTCAATGGTTCTTTTGTTTCAATTTCGTTGATTTCTGCTGTAATTTTAATTATTTCTTGCCTTCTGCTACATTTGCTGTTGTTTTGCTCTTCCTTTTCTAAGGTTTTGAGATGAAGTGTTAGTTCATTTATTTATTTATTTATTTATTTTTTAGGAATGAACTCCAGGCAATGAATTTCCCTCTTAAAAATGCTTTCATTGTGTCCCATAGACTTCAAAATGTTGTGTCTGTATTTTCATTTATCTCTAAGAATTTTTTGATTTCCTCTTTTATGTCTACTGTAATCCATTGATCATTCAGTAACATATTTTTCATTTTCCAGGTGATGCAGGATTTTTCCTTCCTTCTTCTATCATTGATTTCCAGTTTCATTCCATTATGATCAGATAAGTCTAGGTTATTGATTGTGTTATTGAGATCTATAGTTTCTTTATTCAAATTTTTTGGGGCCTCTGTCCAATGGTGAGAGCAGTGTGGTGAAGTCAACCATAATTATTGTGTTGTTGTCTATTTGATTCTTGAACTTGAGGAGAGGTTGTTTTATGAATGTTGCTGCACCATTATTTGGTGCATACATATTGATAATTGTTATGTCTTGTTGGTGAATCGTTCCTTTTAACAGTATATAGTGTCCTTCTTTATCCCTTTTGATTAACTTAGGTTTGAAGTTGATTTTATTCAATATGAGTATGGCCACTCCTGCTTGCTTCCGAGGACCATGTGAATGCTATGACTTTTCCCAACCTTTCACCTTCAGCCCATGTATGTCTGTCCTGAAGGCAGCATATTGTTGGATCTTTTTTTTTTTTTTAAATCCAAGTTACTAGCCTATGTCGCTTGATTGGTGAGTTTAAGCCATTAACGTTTATGGTTACTATTGATATAATGTTCGTACTTCTAGTCATGTTTATTTATTTATTTATGTATTTATATTTACTTGGCTGGTTTTTCCTCTTTGGTTATTCCCCCACCCATTTACTGAGTTACCTCCCACTTTTGGTTTTGGGTGCTGTTTTTCATTTCCTCTTCTTGTAGTGTTTTGCTCAAAATGCTTTGCAGTGCTGGTTTTCTGGCTGCAAATTCTTTTAACTTTTGTTTATCGTGAAATATTTTAATTTCATTGTCAAACCTGAAGGTTAATTTTGCTGGATACAATATTCTTGGTTGGAATCCCTTATTTTTCAGCATTTGAAATACTTTGTTCCAGGATCTTCTCGCTTTCAACATCTGTGATGAAAAATCAGCCATTAACCTAATTGATTTACCCCTGAATGTAATCTGCCTCCTTTGTCTTGTAGCTTTTAATATTCTCTCCTTGTTCTGTATGTTGGATATCTTCATAATAATGTGTCTTGGAGTAGGTCTATTATGGTTTTGTTTGCATGGGGTCCTGTAGGATTCCAGGATTTGGCAATCCATTCCATCTTTCATGTCTGGAAAGTTTTCTAAAATTATTTCATTCAACAGATTGCTCATTCCTTTGGTTTGGACCTTTATACCTTCCTCTATCCCAGTGACTCTTAAGTTTGCTTTATTTATGACATCCCATATCTCTGGGATGTTTTGCTCATGGTTTTTTACCAGCCTTTCTGCATTGACTATACTCCTTTTGAGTTGATAAACTTTGTCTTCATTATCTGATGTTCTGACTTCTATTTGATCTAGTCTATTTGTAATATTCTCATTTGAGTTTTGGATTTGGTTTATGGTTTCCTACATTTCTAGGATTACTGTTTGATTTTTTTTTTAAATCTATATCTCCTGGTAGAGTTCAGTTTTTGCATCTTGAATCTGCTTATGTAATTCATTTTCAAAGTATTCTTTCATTGTTTGGACTTGTTGTCTAATGACTTCTTTAAGATTCCATTCCATCTGAGTCAGGTATGCCTTGAGTTCTTACTCTGTCCATTTTTCTGATGCCTCTAGGTTATCCTGTAAATATAAGTCGTCCTGAATTGTTTGTAATCCTTTTTTTCCCTTGTTTTCTCAGCGTGTTCACATTACTTTCCAACTATGTTTAACTGCTTTGTTTCTGTTTTCTCCTATAAATTTGTTTTGGTTTTGAATATCTCTGTAGTCTCTCTTTTGTGGTTGGAGACTATGTCTAGAGATGTTGGGCTTTAGTGTAATTTAAAGCTGATTCATTCGATTCATAAAAGGCTTACGGATTCTGTAGGTATAGAGTGATCTGTTATTAGGTCTTAGGACTTTATGTTCAGGTTGGGTGCTATGATGGTATGAAGGTAAGTATGTCTTGGATACGGTGGAAGATTGCTCTACTGAAGGGGGATATTAACAGGCGAATGGATCAGGATATTTGGTAATAGCTAGGTACTTAGGAGCCCTATAGACAGCCTCGGAACATTCACCTATTTGCATTTAGATAATTACATGTAATGAAAGTCGTAATGCCTCGGATGAAAGTTAAGGGGAAGGGGAAGGAAGGAGTCCTTAAAGAGAAAGAGGGAGGGAAAAATAGGTAGAATAAAGGAGAATGGAAAGAACAATAAAAATTGAAAAGGGAAAAGAAAAAAAAAGATAAATGAAGTCTTAGTATTCTATTTTCTTCTCTTCCAGTAGGCGGAGCTGTGCCCTCCGAGTCGAGCTTCTGCCCTCTATGTGCCTGCAGCAATCTCTGTAAGGCAGCTCCTCTTCCCCTACAGGGTGTCTCTCCAATCCTGTTAGTCCAGAGTCGTTTGTCTTCTCTGGCCCCTCCCCACTTTCCTCCTGCCAGCCAGCCTGGCCCTGCTCACCGGAGGCGATCTCCACAGATCTAGTTACACTTACAGCCCCCATGAGTGCCCTATTTCCTGAACGACTGAGCATTCTCTGTTTCTCATTCATCCAGACCCCAAGGTTGTGGAGCAGGTGATCTGGGAACTGTCAGTTTAATTTGTCTGCACCACTTCGGTGGCCACACCCCTAGGAACTGGCGGCTAAGGCCTTGGGTGTCTCTGCTGGTGGTAGGGGGAGTTGGCGGTTGGGAGTCCCCTCTGCTTCCCTCGACCAATACAGTCATGCCCACGGAGCACTGGGCCGAAATTTTTGAGGTTTCCCAGCTCTATGCATCTGGTGTGGATGGGAGTCACACACCTGTTGAAGCTATTTCATTGGGAAGGGATCCCATCAGCTGAACACTGGTGACATCAGCTCTCTGCTATGGGGGGCCCCAGACTCCTTGCCAGAGTATCCAATGGGAGGGGTGTGTCTGGCCTGTCTGTGGTCTGTCCCAGACTCAGTTTCAGTTCTGGTCCACTGTTTCATGAAGGCTTAGTTAGCAACCTATAAAAAGTGTCTCTATGCTGCACATGGTATCCGGCAGTGCTGAAATGCCTCTTTCTGTGCTGGTTGCCAGGTAGCGTTGGCCTGGACCTCTGCGCAGGGTGGCCGAGATTCACCCATCCGGGGCAAGCTGTCACCTCCAATAATCCCAAATTCCCCATCTAGGTCTCACTTCAGCGAAATTTTGCTGGAATTTTCTCAGCAGGTAGAATCTGAACATTCTGATGTGTCTCTCTGTCTGTGTGGCTGAGGAGGTACTGAAAGTGCTGCCTCCCTGCCCGCTACCATGTTGAGTCTCTTTCTAAAATTCTTATAATCAGTGAGTTATTCTAAAAAAAAATAGTGATATTGAATGTAAAAATCCTAGGCCACTGACCCTTATTCTGAACCTAACACTAAACCTAGGTTTAAACCAGACCCTAACCCTTATTTGAAACATAACACTATCACTACCAGTAACACTAACCCTAAACCTAACACTAACACTAGCCCTAGACCTAAACCTAATCCTAAATATAGCCATAACCATAGCCTTAGCCCTAACAATAACCCTAACCCTAAACCAAACCCTAAAACTAGCCCTACTTGTAACCTTATACCTAAACCTAACACTACCACTAGCTCTAGACCTAAACCTAATCCTAAATCTAGCCTGAACTCTAGCTCTAGAGGTAAACAAAATCCTAGCCCTAGCCCTAAAAAAAACCTTTACCTAACCCAAACACTAACTCTACCCCTAGACCTTAACTTAGTACTAATTCTGGCTTTAACCCTAACTTCAACTCTAACCAAAACACTGACCCTGACTTTAACACTAAACCTACCTCTATACCTTAAACTAACCAAAACCTAAACCTAATTCTAGACCCAGCCATAATCCTAACCCTAAATCTAGCCCTAATCATAACCCTAGATCTTACATTACCCATAGCCCTAACACTAGGCCTAAACCTAACTCTAAACATAGAGCTAATTTTAGGTCTAAACCTAGCCCTAAGAATAACCCTAACCCTAACACTAGTCCTATACATAACCCTAGACCTCGCCTTAGTCATAAGATAGCTCAAAGCCTAACCCTTTCCCTAAACATAAACCTGGACCTATCCCTAACTCTCACCCTAACCCTAGCCCAAATCCTAAACTTAACCTAGCCCTGAACCTACCCATTACCCTAACCCTAAACCTAAATTTATTGATAATCCTACCCCAAACCCTAATGTTCACCCTAACCCTATCTGGAAAATTAACCATAGACATAATTCTAAAATTAAACTCAGCATAGCCCTAACTCAAGATCAAACCATAAACCTAACCATAAACCTAAACATATCCATAGCTCTAACACTAAACCTATCACTAATTCTAACTCTAAACCGAATCTAAACCTAACCTAACCCTATCCGTTTGCTTTACCCTAACCCTAACGTTAATGATAACCCTAGCCCTAACTCTAACCCTAACCCTAACCCTACCATAATCCTATCCCTAGACCTATCCCTAAACCTAGACCTAACTCTAGTTCAAAACCTAACACTAGCCCTAGATCTAAACCTAATCCTAAATCTAGCCTTAACTCTAGCCATAGACCTAAACATAAACCTAGCACTAGCCCTAACAAAAATCCTTGACCTAACTCAAACACTAACCCTTACCCTAGACCTAAACATATTCCTAATTCTGGCTGTAACTCTAACATTAACTATAACCCAAACACTGACCCTGCCTTTAGAGTAAACCTATCTATAAATCTGACCCTACCCAAAAATCTAAACCTAACACTATACCTAGCGATAACCCTAACCCTACAACTAGCCCTCAACATAACCCTAGCTCTTATATTACCCATAGCTCTAACCCTAGGCCTAAACCTAACACAAAACCTAGAGCTAATCCTAGGCCTAAATCAAGCCTTAAGCATAACCCTAACCCTAACCTTAGTCCTAACCCTAACCTAACCCTCGCCTTAGTCCTAATCCTAGCTCAAAGCCTAAACATTACTCTAAACATAAACACACACCTATCCCTCAATATAACCCTAAATCTAGCCCTAATCTTAACCTTAATCCTAGCCCTAAACCTAGATCTAAATCTACCCATTACTCTAAACCTAAACCTAACCTTATTGATAATCCTAGGCTTAATGCTAAACCTAAACCTAACTGGAAAACTAACCCTAGACCTAACCTTAAACCTCACACTTCCCATAGACCTAGCCCTAGCTCAAAACCTAACCCTTATTATAAACCTAAACATACCATAGCCCTAACTCTAAGCCTAAACCTCAATCTAATGTTAAACATAGCCCTAAATCTACATCTAATTGTATATTTTATCCTAACCCTAACCCTATCCCTAATGATGTCCCTAGCCCTAATCCTAACCCTAACCCTATGAGTACTATAATCTTATCCCTAGAAGTAACCCTAAACCTAACCCTCACCCTAGCCCTAACCCTAGGTCAAAACCTATCGCTTACGCTAAACATAAACCTAAGCCTAACCCTAGTTTTAACCCTAACCCTAACCCTAATTCAAGACCTATTCTTATCCATGAACCTAACCCTATAATTAGCTCTAATCCTATCCATTAGACTAACCATAACCCTTACCTGAATGTGAACCCTAGGCCTAAACTTAACCCTATTGCTAACCCTAACCATATTAATTACCCTAAACCTAATGTAAACTCTAAACAAATCCCTATCATTACCCTAACCCAGACCCTAGTGCTAATTCAAGCCCTAATCCTGAAACCTAACCTCAAACAAACTCTAACATTGACCATGACCCTAATAAATCTCCTAGCTCTAAGGGTGACCTTTACACTAAACCAAACACTTACACTAGACCTAGCCATAACACTAATCCTAAAACTAACCCCAAACTTAAGCTTAGACCTGACATTAACCATAGCCCTAATCCTAGCCCTAAACCTAACACAAACCCCAGCCTTTATCCTAGCCCTAAACCTAGCCTTAATCCTAACCCTAAACCTAACTTTAGGCCTAACCCAAGAACTAACCCTAGCCCTAATCTTAGCACTAATTTAGTCCTACTCCTAACCCTAGCCCGAAACCTAGCCCTATAGCTAACTCTAACTCTCACCATAGCCCCATCCCTAGTTCTAACCCTATCCCTTACCGGAACCCGAATCCTAGCCCTAAACCCAGCCCTAACCCTAGCCCTATCATTAGCTCTAGCCCTATCCTAGATCTAATTTTAACTCTAAATCAAAACCTAACCCTAAGCCTAACCCTAAACCTAACCCTAACTCTAAATCTAAAATTAACCCTAGCTGTAAAACAACACTGAGCCATAGCTCTAACCCTAACCCTTAACCTAATCCAACCCTTAACCCTAACCCTAACCGTAGCTCTAATTCTAGTTTTAAGCTGAAAACTAGAACTAACACTGACCCTGACTCTGACCATAATACTAACCCTAGTCTAAACATCACCCTAACCCTAACCCTAAACCTAACACTAGACCTACTACTAACCCTAACCCTAAATTTAACCCTAGTTTTAACCCTGGGTACTTACATTAGCCTTACCCCTAACCCTAGCACTAAATTAGCCTCAAATCTAGCCCTAATCCAATCCCTAACCCGAGCTTTAACCCTAACCCTAATTCTAAACCTAGCTCTAATGAAAACCATAACCCTAGCCCTAACCCTAGCTCTAACCCTATCCATTGTCATAACCATAACTCTAAGCCTAAACCTAACCCTATCCCTAATCCTAAACCTATGCATTATTCTAAACCAAACCTACACCCTAAACAGTATCCTATCATTACATTAACACTAACCATAATGCTAATTCGAGTCCTAATAATAAACATTAACCTATCCCAAACTTCTAACACACAACTTGACCCTAATAATACCCCTGGCTCTAAACCTCAACTAACACTAAACATAACCCTTACATTACATGTAGCCATAAATCTAACCCTAAAACTATCTTAATCATAACCCTAGATGTGATATTAGTGTAGCCCTACTCCTAGCCCTAACACTAAAATAAACCATAGCCCTCATCCTAGCCCCAAACCTAGCCTTAATCATGACCCTAAACCTAACCATAGCCCCAACCCTAATTCTAACTTTCACCTTATCTCTAAACCTAACTATAATGCCATTCCTTACCCTAAATTTAACCCTAACACTAACCCTAACTCTAGGCCTAAGGTGAACACTAAACCTAGCCCTAATCCTAGCACTATTTTAACCCTATCCATAACCCTAACCCTAACCCTAGCCCTAAGACAAACTCTAACTCTCAAAAAAGCCCTATCCCTACTTCTAACCTTATTCATTACCGTAATCCTAAACCTAGCCCTAACCCTAGCCCTAAACCTAGCCATAACCATTGCCAAATCCTTATTCCTAGTCCTAACCCTAGATTTAACCCTAACTCAAAATCTAACCCTAACCTTAAGTATAAGCCTAACATTAACACTACCTCTAGCTCTAACGCAAATCATAAAACTAGCCCTAAACCTAACCCATGCAGTAAAACAAAAACAAGCAATAGCCCTAACCCTAAACCTTAACTTAAATCAAACCTTAACACTACACCTAGACCTAAACCTAGCCCTAATTAGAGTACTAATCTTAACCTTAATACTAATCCTAACTCTGACTCATATCCTAACACTAACCATAGCTCCAAACACCACCCTAACCTTAAACTGAACCCTTACAGTAATCGTAGTGTTAATTGGAGTCCTAACCATAACCGTAAAATTAACCTGACCCTGAATGTTAACCTAACACTAGCTCTAAATTTCACCCTAACCTTAAAACAATCCTAACACTAGAAGTTTACCCCTAACCACAACCCTAAAACTAACCCTAAAAACCATAGTTCTTACATTAGCCATTGCTCTAACCCTAGCCATAACCCTAACACAAAAACTAGCCCTCATCTGAGCCCTAAACCTAGCTTTAACCCTAACCCTAGCCCTAACCCTAGCTCTAACCATATCCCTTACCCTATGCCAAACCCTAAACATAATGCTAATCCTAATCCTAATTCTATTCCTTAACCTAACCCAAAACCTAACCCTATTAGTAGTCCTAACCCTAGTCTTCATTCTAGCTCTAACCATAACCCAAACCCTAACCCTAACCCTGACCCTTATTCTGAACCTAACATTAATCATAGTTCTGAACATGAAACTAACCCTAAACCTAACCCTAACACTAGCCCTACTGATAAGCTTATACTGAAACCTAAACCTAACACTAGCCCTAGACCTAAAGAAAAACCTAGCCCTAGCCCTAATAATAACCCTTAGCCTAAAGCCAAAAACTAATTCTTCCCCTAGTCTTAACCTTAGTGCTAATTCTGGCTTTCATATTAACCATAACCCTAAACTGAAAAGTGACCCTGACACTAATACTAACCCAGGCTCTAAACATCACCCTAACCTTAACCCTAACCCTAAAACTATAATTAGCTCTAACATTAACCCTAAAACTAGCCAAAATAATAACAAAGTTCTTACATTTGCCATAGCCATAACCTATTGCAAAACCTAGTGCTAAACCAAGCACTACCCTAGCTTTAACCCTAAAGCTAACCATAACCCTAAACTTAGCCCTAAACTTCAACCTAGGCCTAACCCTAGACCTAATCCTAAGCATAACACTAGCCCTATCACTAGCACTAACCCTATCCATTACCCTAATGATAACCCTAATGCTTCTGCTAACCCTAGGGCAAACCATAATCCTATCCCTAACCCTAACCCTATCCATTACCCTACACCTAACCTGAACTCTAAACCTAAATCTATCATTAACCTATCCCTAACCATAATGATAACTTGAGCCTTAAACCAAAACCTTAATCTAATAAAAACCCTAAATCTGACTCTGATCCTAATAATACCCATAGCTCTAAACCTGACCTAATAAGAAACCTGACCCTTACAATAGACCTAGCTATATACCTAACCCTAAAACTCTCCCTAACTGTAACCCTAGACCTGATATTAGCCCTAGCTCTAATTCTAGTCCTAATCCTAACACCAACCTTAGACCACATTCTAGCCATAAACCTCTCCTTAATCATAAACCTATGCCTAACCATAACCCTAAATCTAATCCTCACCCTAGTCCTAAAAGTAGCTATAATTCCATCCCTTAAACTAAACCTAACCCTAACCCTAACACTAAACCTAGCCCTAAACCTAGGCCTAACCCTAACACTAACCCTAGTCCTAATCCCAGCCCTAATGTAGCCCTATGCCTAACCCAATCCTAACCCTAGCTGTAAGACTAACTCAAACTCTCACCCTAGCCTTATACCTCATTCTAATCCTATCCCTTACCATCACCCTATACCTAGCCTTCAACTTAGCCCTAACAATAGCCCTATCGTTACCCCTAGCTCAAAGCCTAGATATAAACCTAACTCTAAATATAAACCTAAACCTAAGACTAAACCTCACACTAACACTAGCCCTAATCCTAAAACTTGCCCTAACTCTACCCCTAGCCTTAAAACAAAACCAAGTCATAACCCTAACCCTACACCTATCCCTAATCCTATCTCTAATTCTAGTCCTAACCCTAAAATGAAAACTAATCTGCACTCTGACTCTGACCCCAACATTAAACCTAGCTCTAAACATCATCGTAATCATAAATTTAACCCTAACACTAGACATAGACCTATCAATAACCCTAACACTAGACAGCCCTATCCCTGACCCTATCACTAGCTCTAATCATAATGCTAATTTTTACATTAGACGTAGCCATAACCCTAGTCTTAACCTAACTCAAAACCCAGCCTTAATCTGAGTCCTAAACCTAGTTTTTTTAATATTTATTTTTTAGTTTTCAATGGACACAACATTTTATTTTATTGGTATGTGGTGTTCAGGATCGAACCCAGCACCCTGCGCATGCCAGGTGAGCACCCTATTTCTTCAGCCCCATCCCCAGCCGCTAAACCTAGCTTTAACCCTAAATGTAAGTCTAACCTAACCCCAAAAAGGCCCTAAAACTATACATAACTCTACCCCTAATTTTAGGTCTAACCCTATCTATTACCCTAATAATAACCCATTTTGCTAACCCTAGGCCTAATCCTAACCCTATCCATTACACTAAACCACACCTAAACCCCAACCCTACCCCAAACAATACCCTAATCCTGTACATAAACTTACCCCTAATCTTAGGTCTAACCCTATTCATTACCCAAATGATAACCCTTATGCTAACCCTAGGCCTAACCCAAAAGCTATCCATTACACTAAACCACACCTAAAACCTAAACCTAACCTTTTCATTACCTTAACCAGAGACCCTAATGATAATTCAAGCCCTAATCCTAAACCCTAAACTAACCCAAACCTTCACGTTGATCCTGACCCTAATAATAACCCTAGCTTTAAAACTGACCCTTAATATAAACCTAACCACTACACTGGACCAAGCCATAAACCTAACACTAAATCTATCCCTAAATCTAACCATAGACCTGACATTAGCCCTAGCCTTAATACTAGCCCTAACCCTAACACAAACATTAGCCCTCATCCTAGCCCTAAACCTAGCTTTAATCATAACTCTAAACCTAACCCTAGCCCTAACCCTAATACTAACCCTTGCCCTAGCACTCAACCTAGCTACAACCCAATACCTTACCCTAAACGTAACCCTAAATATAACCCTAAGCCAAGGCCTAAACCTAACACTAACACTAGCCCTAATATAGCCCTATCCCTAACCCTAACCCTAGCCCTACCCCGAAGACTAACTCTAACTCTCATACTAGCCCTATCACTAGTTCTAACCCTATCCCTTACCATAATCCTTAACCTAACCCAAACCTTAGTCCTAACCCTTGCCCTATCCTTAGCCCTAGCCCTAACCATAGATCAAAACCTAACTCTAAATCTAACCCTAACCTGAAGCCTAAGCCTAACCATTATGAATACATTTATATTTAGACTCTGTGTCTACAGATGTTGGCTTCAATTATTATTTAGAATATAGTCATTAGTTTCATAAAAGGCATACCATTTCTGGTGATATATAGAGAACTGAGGGTCAGGGGTAGGATGCTATATTAAGGAGGCAAGGAATGAGGGCATGTGATTAATCTAACATAGCAACTTTGGAGGAGAAATCTAATGAACAGACAGGGGGATTTTATGGAAGAATGTATAAATTCAAACTCCTTATCTGTATTAATAAAATTACCCTATGTATAAATAGTAAAATTTAGGAGGCTAAAAGTGGGAAAGAGGGTGAAAGATAAAAGAAGAAAAAATAACAAGGAAAGAAAGAAAGACAGGGAGAAAGAAAATAAGAGCAAATAAAGAGGTGGTGAGGTGGGGTCTATGCAATTCCTCTATATTATACAATTCTAGTGATTCAGTTCTTAAAGTCCAATTTCATGGAAAGTTCTTGGTTTCACATATGTTGAGGTTGTGAGGACCAGAGGGGGAAGGGTACAGGAGAATGGATGAGTAGAGGAAGAAGAGAAAAGTAACAAAGAGAAAAGAGTCTCTCAGAACTCTGTTTTCTTTTCTTGCAGTAGGTGGAGTTGTCGGTTCCTAGCTTGAGTCTCTGTGTTCAGGATGGTGGAGGTAGCCAGGATGAGAGGGCTTGAGCTTCTACCTGGAGCCTCCCTACTCTTACTCTCTGAATTGGAAACTAGTTGCCTGTACAGTTGCTGTTCTGCATTGATAGCTACAACCCCAAAAAGCTTGTGAGAAAAATCTTGTTATCAAAGCTGGAGGTAGGGGAGTTGGAAGCCAGGTACCTGATAAGCTGCAGAACCAAGCTGGTAGCCACACCCACTGACAGATGGCGAGTAAGGTTTTGCAAGATGGATTCCATCTATTACCCATGTATGGTGTTTGATGAGGTGGGTGGTTCTGAAGTGACCTTGGGCTGTGTCCAGAGCTCTGTCTGGTGACCTGCAATCAAAGCCTCTGTGTTCTGTGCTGCCTTCCATTTGTGCAGCGAGCACCTGTGTAGCTGAGATTGTTGTCTGTGCCCAGAAAAACTGTGCAGCCCAGCCTTTCATCTGAACCAAGAATACCCATGTTGCCCTAGTTTTCTTCAAATTTCTATGATACTGGGCAGGATTCATCTTTTACTTAGCCTTACTATGCTCCACAGGTTTGGGACTTGTGGGTTCAATGGTTCACTGTCAGGAACAGTTTGTATTTTAAGGTTTCCCTTCATTATGATTTATTGTTGTGAATGAAAATTGAGCTGGAAATCAAACAGGATTGGAAGGAGGTGCTTGAAACTTCACACAATCAGTTCTCAGTGGGCACTCTCTGGTTTCTTTCTTTTGAACGTACGCCAAAGCTGAAGCATGCAAAAGCAACTGTATTCGAGAGCCCTTAAGGAGAAAACAGAGAAACATGTATGTACTGAAATAAGTCTCCCAACAATTTGATCAGATTTCTTTGATACTACACAGCATTAATCTTTTAGCTTGATCCACTAGGCTCCTCAATGTTGGCACTTCTAGGATCAATGGTTCCCTAAAAAGTAAGGGTTAGTGTTACAGTTAGGGTTAGGGCTAGCTTTAGAGATAATGTTAGGGTTAGAGTTTGTTTTGTTCAAACTTCTTTGATACTGGGAAGATTTATCTTTTACCTAGCCTGACTATGTGCCCCAGTTTTGGGCCTTCCCGGTTCAATGGTTCGCTGTTGGGAATAGTTTGTTTTTAATGTCGCACTACATTTTGACCTATATGGGTAAATGAGAATGAAGCTGGAAATCAGAGGGTTGGTGCTAGCTGGTTGAAACTTCACATACTCAATCAGTTGTCTGTGGGCACTCTCTGGTTTCTTCCTTATAAAAGTAGTGATAAGATGAAGCATGCAAAACAAGTTTATCCAAGAGCACTTTTGGAGAAAACAGAGCAATATGCAGGTACTGAAATACCTCCCCCAATTATTTGGTCAGATTTCTTTGATAGTGTGCAGGATTCATAGGTAAGCTTGCCCCACTCGTCTCCCCAAGTTTGAAACTTTTATGATCAAAGGTTCTCTTAACAGGTTAGGCTTAGGGTTATGGTTAGAGTTAGAGTTAGAGCTAGTGTTAGGGTTTGAGTTAGTTTTTTTCAACCTTGTGGATACTGAGAAATATTTATCTTTTTCCTATACTTAGTTTGCTCTCCATGTTTGGGCCTCCTAGTAAAATTGTTTGCTCTCAGGAGCACTTTTAATTTTCATGTTTCACTTCATTTTGCCCTATAGGAGTGAATGAAAATGGATCTGGACTCAAAGAGGGTTTGTGCTAGCTGGTTGAAACTTCACACACTGAATCAGTAGTATGTTAGAGCTAGGGTTACAGCTAGTGTGTTGTTAGATTTACTATTGTTCAAATTTCTTTGATACTGGAAAGGATTCAACTTTTACCTAACCCTACTATATTCTCTAGGTTTGGGCCTCTTGGCTCAAGGGTTTGGTCTCCTGAACAGTTTGTATTTTAAGTTTTCATTTCATTTTGACCTATGTGCATAAATGGAAATGGAGCTGAAAATCCAACAGGGTTGGTGCTAGCTACTTCAAACCTCACACACTCAATCAGTTTTCTATGGGCATTCTCTGGTTTATTCCTTGTAAAAGTAGCCCTAAGCTGAAGCATGCAAAGCAACTTTATGTGAAAGCACTTTAGGAGAAAACAGGGAAATATACATGTACTGAACTACCTCCCCAAATATTTGGTCAGATTTCTTTGATATTGTGAAAGATTCTTCTGTTAGCCTATCCAACTTGGATCTCCAAGTGTGGGACTTCTAGGATTAAAGGGACTCTAAACAGGTTAAGGTTAGTGTTAGGGTTAGTGTTAGGACTAGGATAAGACCTAGTGTTAAGGTAAGAGTTTTGTTTTCAAAGTTCTATGATACTGTGAAGGATTAATCTTTTTTCCTATTTTGGCTCTAATCCAAATGTTTGGGCCTCCTACATAAAGGGTTTGCTTTCAGAAACAGTTTCAATTTTCATGTTTCTCTTCTTTTTGCCAAATAAGGTGAATGAAAATGAAGCTGGAAATCAAACAGGGTTTGGGCTAGCTGCATGAAACTTTCACACACTCATCAATTTTCAGTGAGCATAATCTCGTGATTGCCGTGGAAGAAGCCCTAAGATGAAGTAGATAGAAACAGCTTGATCTCTGAGTGCTTTAGGAGCCAGCAGAATACCAATGTACTGAAAGAGCTTCAAATTTTTTTGGTCAGATTCATTTGATACTGTACAAGATTCATCCTTGACCTAGCCTTATTAGGCTCCCCAAGTTTGGGCCTTCAAGGTTCAATGGTTCAGTGTCAGGAACAGTTTGAATTTTTAGGTTTCAATTCATAATGGCCTATAGGTGTGAATGGCAATGGAGCTGGAAATAAAACAGGGTTGGTGCTAGCTGCATGAAACTTCACACACTCAATCAGCTTTCTGTGGGCACTCTTTGGTTTTTCTTTGTGAAAGTACCTTACACTGAAGCATGGAAAACAATTGATCCATGTGCACTTTAAGAAAAAAAAAACAGGGAAATATGAATATACTTAAATACCTCCCCTGATTTTTCATCAAATTTCTTTAATACTGCACAAGATTCATCTGTTAAGTTGTGCCACTAGGCTCCCCAAGTTTGGGACTTCTATAATCATACGTACTGTAAGAATTAGGTTAGGGTTTGATTAGATCTATTGTTAGAGTTAGAGTGGGTTTTGTTCAAATTCATTTGATACTTGGCATAATTCGTATTTAGCTAGCCTTACTATTTTCCCCAGGTTTGGGCCTTATCTCTTCAATGGTTTGCTTTCAGGAACAGTTTGTATTTTAAGGTTTCCTTCATTTTGACCTATATGGGTAAATGGAAATGGAACTTGAAATCAAACAGGGCTTGGTGTGTGCTGCTTAAAACTGCACACACTCAGTCAGTTCTATGTGGGCACTCTGGTTTCTTCCTTGTGAAAGTTTCCCAAAGCTGAAGCATGCAAAAACATCTTTATCTGAAAGTACTGTTGGAGACAACAGGGAAATATACATGTACTGAATTACCTCCAGAAATTATTTGGTCAGATTTCTTTGATACTGCTCAAGAATCATCTGTTAGCTTTCCCCACTAGGCTCCCTTAATTTGGTACTTCTATGATAAAAGATTCTCTAAACAGACTAGGGTTAGGTTTATGGTTAGGGTAAGGGCTAGGTTTAAACCTAGTGTTAGAGTTAGAGTCAGTTTTGTTCATTTTTCTTTGACAGTGGGCAGGATTCATCTTTTACCTAGCTGCACAATGTTTTCTGGTAATGGGCCTTCTTGGTTCAATGGTTTGCTGTAATTTAAGATTTCACTTTATTTTGAACTATTTTGTTGAAGAGAAATGGAGCACAAAATCAAAGATGGTTGATGCTAGCTGCTTGAAACTGCACACACTCAATCAGTACTCTGTGGGTACTCTCTGGTTTGTTCCTTGTGAAAGTTGCCCTCAGATGAAACATGCAAAGCAACCTTATCCCAGAGCACTTTTGGAGAAATCAAGTAAATATGCATGTACTGAAACACTACCCCCCAATTATTTGCTCAGATTTCTTTGATACTGTGCAGGATTCATATGTTAGCTTCCCCTACTAGGCTCCCTTAGTTTGGGACTTCTTTGATCAAAGGTTCTCTAAACAGAGTAGGGTGAGCTGTAGGGTTAGGATGAAGTATAGATATTTAGGTTTGCAGTAGTTTTGTTCAAATTTCTTTGATACTAGGAAGGATTTATCTTTTACCTAATCTTACTATGTTCCCCAGGTTTGGGCCTTCTATGTTCACTGGTTTGCTGTCGGTATTTCAGTTTTTATTTTAAAGTTTCACTTCATTTTGACCTATATGGGCAAATAGAAATGGAGCTGGAAATCAAACAGACTTTTTGCTAGCTGCTTGAATCTTCACACACTCAATCAGTTCTCTGTGAGGACGCTTTTTTTTATCCTTGTGAAAGTATAACAAAGATGAAGCATGCAAAAACAACACTATGCGAGAGCATATTTGGAGACAACAGGAAAATATGCATGTACTGAACTACCTCCCCTAATCATTTGGTCAGATATCTTTGATACTGGGAATTCATCTGTTAGCTTGACTCACTAGGCTCCTCAAATTTGAGACTTCTATGATCAAAGGTTCTCTAAACAGGTTAGGTTAGAATTAGGTCTAGTGTTAGGATTAGAGTTTGTCTTGTTCAAATTTCTTTGATACTTGGAAGGATACAATGTTACCTAGCCTTACAGTAACAATTTGTATTTTACAGATTCACTTCATTTTGACCTACATGGGTAAATGGACATGGAGCTGGAAATCAAACAAGGTTGGTGATAACTGCTTGAAACTTCACACACTCAATGAATTCTCTGAGGGCACTCTCTGGTTTGTTCCTTGTGAAATTAATAATAAACTGAAGCATGCAATACCAATTTATCTGAGAACACTTTAGGACAAAACAGGTAAATATGCATGTATTAAAATAGCTCCTCCAATTATTTTGTCAGATTTCTTTGAAACTGCCCATGATTCATCTGTAAGCTTGCCCCACTAGACTCCCCAATTTCAAAACTTTTATGATCAAAGGTTCTGTAAACAGATTAGGCTTAGGGTTAGACTTAGTGTTAGGACTAGGTTTAGACCTGGTGTTAGGGTTAGAGTAAGTTTTTTTTTTTTTTTTTTAATTTCTCTGATACTGGGCAGGATTCATCTTTTCCCTATTTTTACTATACCAAAAATGTTTAGGCCTCCTACGTAAAAAGGTTTTCTCTCAGGAACAGTTTCAATTTTCATGTTTCTCTTCTTTTTGCCCTATAGGGGTGAATGGAAATGAAGCTTGATATCAAACAAGGTTGGGGCTAGCTGCATGAAACTTCACACACTCAATCACTTCACTGTGGGCATGCTCTGGTTTGTTCCTTGTGAAAGTACCTTAAGCTGAAGAATGAAAAATTAATTTATCCTAGAGTACTTTAGGAGAAAACAGGGGAAATAGGCATGTACTGAAACACCTTCACATATTATTGGTCAGAATTTTTGATACTGGGCAGGATTCATCTGTTACCTTGCCCTACTAGGCAACCCAAAGTTTTGACTTTTATGATCAAGCTCTATAAACAGGAAAGGCTTAGTTTTAGGATTAGGGTTAGGGCTAGAGTTAGAACTAATGTTTGTGTTAGAGTTAGTTTTATTCAAATTTGATACTCGTCAGGATTCATCTTTTACCTAGCATTACTATGTTTCCCATATTGGGCCTTCTCAGTTCAAGGTTCCCTGTCAGGTACAGTTTGTGTTTTAAGGTTTCACTTAATCTTGACTTCTATGGGTTAGGGTTAGGGTTAGGGCTAGGGTTAGGGCTATGGCTCAGTTTTATTTATGGCTAGGGCTAGGGTTTGGGCTAGATTTTGAATTAGTGTCAGTGTTAGGGCTAGTGTTAGGGTGAGGTTTAGGCTTGGGGTTAGGGTTAGATTTAGAGTTAGGGTTAGGGATAGGGTTAGAACTAGAAAAATGGCTAGGACGAGAGTTAGATTTAAGATTAAGCTTAGGCTTAGGGTTAGTGTTAAAGCCAAAATAGGGCTAGGATTAGGGCTAGGGTTAGTGTTAGTGTTAGGCCTAGGAGTAGGGCTGGGTTTAGGATTAGCATTGGGTTTAGGATTAAGTTTAGGGGAATGGGTGGGGTTATAGATAACTTTAGGTCTAGGGAGAGGGTTAGAATTAACATTAGGGCTAGGGTTGGTGTTTACATTAGGATTAAGTCTAGGTTTAGGGCTAGAGTTTCTGTTAGGTTCAGGGCTAGAACTAGGGCTAGCGCTAATGTCAAGTCTAGTGTTATGATTAAGGATAGTTTTAGGTTTAGGTTATGGCTAGGTCTAGTGTCAGAGCTATGTTTAGGGTAAGGGTCAAGCTTAGAGTTAGGGGTATTATTAGGTTTAGGGTCAGGGTTAGCATTTGGTTTCGGTCAAAGTTTAGGTTTAGGGCTTGAATTAGGGCTAGTGTTAAGAATAGATTTAGTGCATGACTTAATATTTCCCCTACGGTTAGGGCTATGGTGAAGTTTAGGTTTATGGTTAGGTTTTGGGATACATTTATGGTTAGGGGTAGTTTTAGTGTTAGGGATTGGGTAATAATTAGGGTAATTGATGGGGTTAGAACTAAATTTCAAGCTAGGATTAAGGTCAGGATAAGAGCTAGTGTTAGGGTTATGGTTTAGGATAGGCCTATGGTAATGTTTAGTGTAAGGGTTTCGCTTTGAGCTAGGGTTAGTTCTGAGGCAAGTGTTAGTAATAGGGTTCGTGTTAGGGCTAGGGTTATGTTTAGGGTTATGCTTAGGGCTAAGTTTAGGCCTAGGATTATGGCTAGATTTTGTGTTAGGTTTAGGGCTAGTGTTAGGACTATGGTTAGTGTTAGGGCTACTGTTAGGTTTAAGATTAGGGTTAAAATATGGTTAGGGCTATTGTTATGTTTTTGGCCAGTATTAGGGTTAGGGTTATGGCTAGGTCTAGTGTTAGGACTAGGTTTTGGGTTAGGGTCAGGTTTAGAGAATGGTTAAGGTAAGGGTCAGGGTCAGTGTTCCAGAGAGGTTTGGGGTTAGGTTTAGAGCCAGAATTAGGAATAGTTTTAGGTCTATGAGTAGGGTAAGTGTTTAGTTTAGGTTAAGGGTTATTGTTAGGGCTAGAACTAGGATTTTGTTTAAGTCTAGGGCTAGAATTATAGCTATATTTAGGATTAGTTTGGGGTATAGATCTATATTAGGGTTAGGTATAGGTATAGTCCTACCGGTAGGGCTAGTGTTAGGGTTTGATTTACAGTTAGGTTCAGGTTTATACCTAGGGTTATTGTTAGGATCAGAATAAGGGTCAGGGTTAGGGTTAGAACTAGAATGAGGGCTAGGGTTAGGACAAGTAATACTGTTAGTGTTTAAGTTAGGCTAAGTATTAGGTTTAGGACTAGGGTTAGCATTTAGTTTAGGGTTTTCTCTTAGGCTAAGGGATAGGGTTAGAGCTAGGGTTAGGGTTAGAGTTAGGGCTAGTGTTAGGGTTAAGATTAAGGTTTAAGCTAGGTTTAGGACTAGATTTAGGGGTAGAATTTTTGTTCGGGTTAGGGCTAGGGTTATGACAACAACTAATGTACAAACTAGGGTTATGATTAGGGCTAGTTTTAGGGTTAGGGTTAAGGCTAGTTCTAGTGTTAGGGTTAAATTAAGGTTAGGGTGATGTTTACAGCTAGGATTAGTGTTAGGATCAGTGTCAGGGTCAGGGTTATTTTTAGAGTTAGGGTTAGGGCTAGGTGTAGGTTTATGGTTTGGTTTAGGTTAAGGGTTAGGGTTAGGGATATGGCTTGGTTTTGTTTTAAGGCTAGGACTAGGGGTAAGGCAAGTTTTAGGATTAGCATTATTGTTAGGGCTAGTCTTAGTGTTTGGTTTAGGATTATGGTTATGGCTAAATTTAGAGTTAGGTTTAAATTTAGAGTTAGGTTTAGATCCAGGGTTGGGCTAGGGCTAAGGATAGAACTAGGGATAGGGATAGGGCAAGAGTTGGAGTTAGTCTTAAGGCTAGGTTTAGGGTTAGGATAGGAATAAATTAGGGTTAGTGATAGGCTTAGTGTTAGGGTTAGGCCTTGGGTTAGGGCAAGGGTTATGGTTAGGCTTAAGATTATGGTTAGGTTTAGGGTTATGGTTAAGTTTTGAGTAAGGGATGAAGTTATAGCTAGGTTTAGGGCTAGGGCGAGGGTTAGAATTAGGGTTAAACCTCAGGCTATGGTTCGGGTTAGAATTAAGGCTAGGTTTAGGGCTAGGATTAGGGCTAGGGCTAATTTAAGATCCAGCTTTACAGTTAAAGATAGTTTAGTGTTAGGTTAGATGTAGTATAATGGTTAGGTTTAGGGTTAGGGTCAGGTTTTAGAGCTAAGGGTATTGTTTGGGTCAGGGTCGTGATTAGTGTTTGGGATAGGCTAAGGTTTAAATTTAGGGCTCAAACTACCATAGGTTTAGAATTAGGGTAATGATATAGTTAGGTTTAGGTTTTAAGAAAGGTTTAGGGTAATGGATAGGGTTAGGATAAGCGATATGGTAAGGTTTAGGCCTAGGGGTAGCATTAGCATTAGGATTATGGTTAGGGTAATGGATAAGGTTAGAGCTAAGGTAACAGCTAAGGTTAAGGTTATTATTAGTGCTAGGTTTAGGGTTATGGTTAGGGTTAGGGTTAAAGCTCGTTTTAGGGCTCAGATTAGGTTAGGTTTTGGGTTAAGTTAGGGCTAGGTTTAGGGTTATGGCTAATGTAAGTACTAGGGTTACAATTAGGGCTAGTTTTAGGGTTAGGGTTAGGGTTAGGGCTAGGTCTAGTGTTATGTTTAGGGTGATGTTTAAAGCTAGGGTTAGTGTTAGTGTCAGATTCAGGATTATGGTTAGTTTTAGATTTCTGCTTAAAACTATAATTAGGGCCATGGTTAGGGCTAGGGGTAGGGTTAGGGATTGGTTTAGGTTAAGGGTTAGGGTTAGGGCTATGGCTCAGTTTTGAATTAGGGCTAGGGCTAGAGTTGGGGCTAGTTTTAGGAGTAGCATTAGGGTTAGGGTTAGGGTTAGTGTTAGGTTTAGGCTTAGGCTTTGCATTAGGGTTAAATTTAGAGTTAAGGTGATATCTAGGGTTAGAGCTAGGGCTAAGGAAATGGCTAGGTTTAGGCCCAGGGTTAGGGCTAGGTTTAGATTTATAGTAAGGGATAGGGTTAGAACTAGTTTTAGGGCTAGGGAGATAGTTAGACCTAGTTTTAGAGCTAGGGTTTGGGTTAGGGTTAGGGATAGGGCTAAGTTAGGTCTAAGATTAAGGATAGGGTTGGTTTTAAGTTAGGCTTAGTTTTAAGGTTAGGGTTATGATCAAGACTATTTTTAGTGCTAATATGGACTACGGTTTGTGTTCAGGTTAAGGCTAGAATTATATCTATGGCTAATGTCAGGTCTAGGATTATAGTTATGGATAGTTTAGGGTTAAGTTATGGCTATGTCTAATGTAAGGATTAGGTTTAGGGTAAGGGTCAGGTTAGAGTTAGGGGAATTATTAGGGTCAGGGTCATGGTTAGGGTTTCTTTTAGGTTTGAGTTTAGGGTTAGGGCTCAAGTTAGCATTAGGGTTATGGTTAGGGTAATGATAGGGTTAGATTTTGGTATCAGGTTAGCTTTAAGGTAATTGATATGTTTGGGGTTAGTGATAGGTTTCGGGTTAGTTCTAGGGTTGGCATTAGGGAAAGGGTTATGTTTAGGGTAATGGATACAGTTAGAGTTAAGTTTAGGGCTAGGGTTATTGTTAGAATTAGGTCTTGAGATAGGGTTAGGCCTAGCATTAGCATTAGGATATGGGTTATGATTAGGGTGATGGTTACAGTTAGAGCTAAGTTTATAGCTAGACTTATGGTTAGGATTAGGTCTTTAGTTATTGTTAAGTTATGGTTTAGAACTAGGGTTAGGGTTAGTGTTATGTTTAGTGTAAGAGTTAGGTTCTGAGCTATGATTAGTGTTAGAGCAAGGGTTAGGTTCAAGGTTAGGTTTAGGGATAGAATTACGGTAGGTTTAAGGTTAGGGTTAGGGTTAGGGAAATGGTTATAATTAAGTTTAGGGTTAGGGTTATTGTAATAAATACGGTTAGATGTAGGTTTAGTGTTAGGGACAGGGCTAGATTTAAGTTTACGGTTAGGGTTAGGTCTATGGTTATGGTAAGGTTTATGGTAAGGGTTAGGGTTTGATTTATGGTTAGGGCTATAGTGAATATTAGTTTAGGATTAGGTCTAGGGTTAGTTTTCTGTTTAGGCTTAGGATTATGGTTAGGGTTAAGGCTACAGTTACAATTAGGGTTAGGTTTAGGGTTAGGGTAATGGGTAAGTTCAGAGCTATGGTTAGGTCTTGTGTTATGGTTAGGTTTAGGACTAGGTTTATGGTTAGATTCAGGGATAGTTCTATGTTTATGTTTATAGTAAGGGTTAGGTTTTGAGCTAGGGTTACGACTAAGGTGAGGGTTTGGTTTGGGTTAGGGCTAGGGTTAGGGTTAGGGTTATGCTTAGGGCTAGGTTAAGGCCTAGGATTGGCTCTAGGTTTTATCTTAGGTTTAGGCCTAGGGTTAAAGCTGACGGTAATGTAAGAGCTAGGATTATATTAGGGCTAGTTTTAGGGTTAGGGTTATGCCACGATCTAGTGTTAGGTTTAGATTTTCAGTTAGGGTCAGGTTTAGAAGTAGGTTTATTGTTAAAGGCAGAGTCAGTGTTTGGGTTAGAGTTCAAGTTAGGGTTACAGCCGTGATTAGAATTAGGTTTAGTTCTAGGGGTAGGATTACTGTTTGTGTTAGGATAAGGGTTATTGTTAGGCCTAGGACTAGATTTTTGTTTAGGTCTAGGGCTAGAGATAAGGCTAGATTTAGGATTAGGTTTCGGTCCCGGGCTAGTGCTAGGTTTTAGTCTAGTGTTAGGGTCAGGTTTAGAACTAGGGCTTGTGTTAGGGTCAGAATAAGGGTCAGGGTTAGTGTTCGGATTTGGGATAGGACTAGAGCTAGAATGAGGGCTAGGGTAAGGACTATTAATAAGGTTAGGATTTTGGTTAGTGTAAAGATTAGGCATAGGTCTAGGGTGCCAATAGTGTTAGGGTTATTCATATGGTAAGGGATAGCCTTAGAGCTAGGGTTAGGGCTAAAGTTAGGGTTCGGGTTAAATCTAGGTTTAGGGCTCAGATCAGGGCTAGGTTTTGGGTTACGGTTAGGGCTAATGATAGGGCAATGTCTAATGTAAGAAGTAGGATTACAATGAGGGTTAGTTTTAGCGTTTGGGTTTGGGGTAGGTCTAGGTTAGGGTTAGGGTTAAGGTTAGGATGATATTTAGAGCTAGGATTAGTGTTAGTGTCAGAGTCCGTGTCAGGGTTAGTTTTAGGGTTCGGCTTAACACTCGAATTAGGGCTAGAATTAGGGGTAGATGTATGGTTAGGGTTTGGTTTAGTTTAAAGGGTAGGGATAGAGCTTATGGCTCGGTTTTGTTTTAGGGCTAGGGCTAGGATTAGGGCTAGTTTTAGGATTAGTGTTAGGGTTAGGGCTAGTATTAGGGTTAGGCTGAGGCTTCGGGTCAGGGTTAGATTTAGAGATAGATTATGATCTAAGGTTAGTGTTTGGGCTATGGATACGGCAAGGGTTAGGACTAAGATTAGGGCTAGGGTTAGCGTTACATTAAGCGATATGGTTAGAACTATTGATAGGGCTAGTGTGAGTTAGATTTATTCTTAGGTTTAGGGTTATGTTTAGGTTTAAAGATAGGGTGAAATTAGGGCTAAGATTAGGGCTAGTGTTAGTATTAGGGTTAGAACTAGAGTTAGGGTTAGGGTTAGAATTAATCTAGGTTTAGGGCTAGGATAAGGGCTGGGTTTTTGTTAGGGTTAGGGCTACGATTAGGGCTGGGGCTAATGTCAGGTGTGGGGTTACGGTTGAGGAGAGGACAGTTTTAGGATATGGTTTATGGCTAGGTCTAGTGTAAGGGTTAGGTTTAGTGTTAAGTGACAGGTTTATTGCTAGGGGAATTATTAGGATCAGAGTCAGGTTAGAGTTTGGTTGAGGTTAGGGTTTAGGGTTAGGGCTCAAATAAGCATTAGTGTCAGTGTTAGGGTAATGATAGGTTTTGGTTTGGGGTTCAGGGTAGGTTTATGGTAATTGATAGGGTTAGGTTTAGTGATAGGATTAGTGTTAGGCCTAGGGTTAGCATTAGGGTAAGGGTAATGGTTAGGATAATGGATAGGGTTAGAGCTAAATTTAGGGCTAGGGTTATGGTCAGGAATAGGTCTTGAGTTAGGGTTAGGGTTAGGGTTAGAACTAGGGTTAGTGTTACGGTTATTTTTAGCATAAGGGTTAGGTTTTGAGCTAGGGTTAGGGCTAGGGCGAGGGTTAGGTTTAGAGTTAGGTCTAGGGATAAGATTAGAGCATGGTTAGGGTTAGGATTGGATTAGGGATATCATCATCATTAGGAGTAGGGTTAAGGTTAGAGTAATGGATATGGTTAGATGTCGGCATAGGGTTGTGGTTAGTGTTAGATTGAGGTTTAGGTTTAGGGTTAGGTCTATGGCTTTGTTTAAGTTTATGGTAAGGGTTAGGGTTTGAGCTAGAGTTAGGTCTATGCCAAGTATGAGGTTTAGGGTTAGGTCTCGTTTTAGTTTTCTGGTTAAGTTTAAGGTTAGGATTAGAACTATGGTTATTAATAGGTTTAGGTTTAGTTTTAGGGTAATGGGTAGGTTTAGAGCTAGGTTTAGGGGTAGGGTTAAGTTTAGGATTAGGGCTAGTGTTAGGGGTATATTTAGGTATAGGTTTATGTTTATGTTTAAGATAAGGTTCAGGCTTTGAGCTAGGGTTAGGACTAATCATGTGTTAGGTTAGGTTTAGGGTTAGGGTAATGCTTAGGCCTAGGATTAGCTCTAGGTTTTGTGTTAGGTTTAGGCCTAGGGTTAGGGCTGTGGGTAATGTAAGAGCTAGGGTTATGATTAGGGCTAGCTTGAGGGTTAGGATTTTGGCTAGGTCTAGTTTTAGGTTTAGATTTTTGGTTTGGGTCAGGTTTAGAGGTAGGTTTACTCTTAAATCAGGGTCAGTGTTTGGGTTCTAGTTAGAGTTAGGGTTACAGCCAGAATTAGAACTAGGTTTAGGTCTAGGTGTAGGGTTAGTGTTTGTGTTAGTTTAAGGGTTACTTTAAGTGCTAGGGATAGGTTTTTGTTTAGGTCTAGGGCTAGAGTTAAGGCTAGATTTAGGATTTGGTTTAGGTCTCAGGCTAGATTTGTGGTTTGGTCTAGGGTTAGGCCCAGGTTTAGACCTAGGGTTAGTGTTATGGTCAAAATAATGGTCAGAGTTAACATTAGTGTTTGGAATAGGATTAGAGCTAGAGTGAAGTTAGGGTTATGACTATTAATAGGATTAGGTCTTTGGTTAGCTTAAGGATTAGGGATATGTTTAGGGTTACCATTAGTGTTATGGTTTTGCTTTGGGTAAGGGATAGGCTTAAAGCTAGGTTTAGGGCTAGAGTTAGGGTTAGGGTTAGGGTTAAATCTAGGTTTAGGGCTCAGATTAGTGTTAATTTTTGTGTTAGGTTTAGGGCTAATATTATGGCAATGGATAATGTAAGAGGTTACAATTATGGTTAGGGGTAGGGGTAGGTTTAGTGTTAGGGTTAGGTTTAAGGGTGATATTTATAGCTAGGTTAGTATTAGCATATGATTAAGGGACAGTGTGAGTTTTAGGGTTAGGGTTAGGACTCAAATAAGGGCTATGATTACTTTTAGGGTTCAGTTTTTGGTGAGTGTGGTCTTTAGAGCTAGGGTGACTGTTAGCATATGAGTCAGCCTCAGGGTTAGTTTTAAGGTTAGGGTTATGATTCGAATTAAGGCTAGGGTTACTGTTAGGGTTTGGTTTAAGTTTAGGGTGGTGTTTAGACCTAGGGTGAGTGTTAGGATATGATTCAGTTTCAGGGTTAGTTTAAGGTTATGGTTAGGACTCGAATTATGGCTAGGTTTAGGTCTAGGTGTAGTGTTAGGATTTGGTTTAAGTTAAGGTTTAAGATTAGGACTATTGCTCAGTTTTTTTTTAGAAGGAGAGAGAGAGAGAGAGAGAGAGAGAGAGAGAGAGAGAGAGAGAGAGAGAGAATTTTTTAATATTTGTTTTATTTTTTTAGTTTTTGGTGGACACAACTTCTTTTTTTTAAATTATATTATTGTTGTTGCTGAGGATCGAACCCAGCACCCCATGCATGCCAGGCAAGTGCCCTACCCCTTGAGTCACAACCTTAGCCCCTATTGCTCAGTTTTTTTTAGTCCTAGGTTATATGATTAGCACTAGGATTAGGGCTAGTGCTTGTGTTAGGCTTAGTGTTAGGGTTAGGTTAAGTCTTGGAGTTAGGGTTAGATCTAGGGTTTGGGCTAGGTCTAAGGATAGGGGAAGGGTTAGAGCTAGGTTTAGGCTTATGGTAAATGATAGGAAGAGAAATAGCGATAAGACTAGGGTGAGAGTTAGAGTTAGTCTTAAGGCTAGGGCTATTGTTAGTTTTAGGAATATGGATAAATCAGGGGAAGGATTAGAACTAGGGTTAGTGTTCAGCTTAGGCCTAGCATTAGGGCTAGGTTTAGGGTTATGTTTAGGGAAAGGGATGTGTTATAGCTAGGTTTAGAGGTAGAGTGAGGGTTAGAATTAGAATTAGGGCTAGATTTAGGGTTAGGGTTATGATTAAGTCTAGGTTTAGGGCTAGGATTAGGGCTAGGTTTTGTTGTAGGATTAGGTCTAGAATTAGGGCTAGGGATAATGTCAGGTCTATTGTTACAGTTATGTGTAGATTTAGGATTAGGTCTATGTCTTAGTCTAGTGTAAGTGTTATGTTTAGGATAAGGGTCAGTTTTAGAACTAGGGGTATTTTTAGGTTCAGGGTTACGGTTTGTATTAGGTAAAGATTTAGGGATAGGGCTCAAATGACCATTAGGTTTAGAGTTAGGTTTAGGGTAATGAATAGGGTTAGGTTTAGGATTCAGGGGAAATTTAGGGTAATGGAGAGATTTAGGGTTTGCAATAGGGTTAGGGTTAGGCCTAGGGTTAGCTTTAGGAACAGGGTTTTCATAAGGGTAATATATAGGGTTAGGGTTAGGGTTAAGGTTAGGGCTAGGGTTAGGTTTATTGTTAGGGATAAGGCCAGGGTTATGTTTAGGCCAAAGGTTAGGCTTTGAGCTATGGTTTGGTCTAAGGTGAGGGTTAGGATTAAGGTTAGGGCTAGGGTTAGGGTTAGGGTTATGCTTACGGTAGGTTTAGACCTTGGATTAGGTCTAGGTTTTGTACTGTGTTTAGGTCTAAGGTTAGTGCTATGGGTAATGTAATATCTAGGGTTCTAATTAGGGCTGGTTTTAGAATTAGGGTTATGGCTAGTTCTAGTGTTAGGTTTAGATTTTGGTTTAGAGTAATTTTTAGAGCTAGGTTTAGTGTTAGTGACAGGGTCAGTGTTCATATTAGAATTAGGGTGAAAGCCAGAATCAGGAGTAGGGTTAGGTCTGGGGGTAGTGTTATTGTTTGGTTCAGATTAAGGGTTATTGTTAGGGCTAGGACTAAGTTTTTGTTTAGGTCTAGGGCTAGAGTTATTGCTAGATTTAGGATTAGGTTTAGGTCTAGGGGGTAGTGTTAGGGTTAGGTTTAGGTAAAAGTTTACTGGTAGGGCTAGTTTCAGGGTTCAGTTTAGGGTTAGGGTGAAGTTTAGACCTATAATTATTGTTATGGTCAGAATAAGGGTGAAGGTTAGAGTTAGGTTTTGGGTTAGGTTTGGAGCTAGAATTAGCACTAGGGTTTGGACTAGTACTAGGGTTAGTGTTTGATTTAGGCTAAGGATTATGGTTAGGACTAGGGTTAGCATTATGGAGAGGGTTTGGCTAAGGATAAGGAATAGGGTTAGATCTAGGCTTAGAGCTAGGTTTAGGGTTAGGTTTAGGGCTAGGTTTAGGGTTAAATCTAGTTTTAGGGCTCAGATTAGGGCTATTTTTGTTTTTTGGTTAGGGCTAGGGTTAGGACTATGGCTAATGTAAGAACTAGGGTTATTATTAGGGTTATTTTTAGAATTAGTGTTTGGGATAGAAATGGTGTTAGCATTTGCTTTATGGTTAGGGTGATATATAGACCTAGGGTTAGTGTTTGGATATGCGTCAGGGTAAGGGCTAGTTTTAGTCCTAGGACTTGAATTTGAGCTAGAGTTATTGCTATTATAGGGTTAGAGTTTGGTTTAGGTTAGGTTTAGGGTTAGGGTAATGGCTCAGTTTTGGTTTAGCGCTAGGGATAAGGCTAGGGTTAGGGTTAGTTTTATGATTAGCTATAGTGTTCAGCAAGTGGTAGGGTGAGGTTTAGGCTTAAGTTTAGGGTTATATTTAGATTTTATAACCATAATTTAGAGTTATGGTTAGATCTGGGTTAGGGCTAAGGTTAGGGCTACTGTTAGGGTTATGGTAATGGACAGGTTTAGAAATAGAAATAGGGCTAGTTTGAGAGTTAGAGTTATTCTTATGGCTAGAGTTAGGGATTTGCTTAGGGTTAGGGCTAAATTAGGGCTAGATTAGTGCTACGTTTAGTGTTATGGTTAGGACTGTGGTTAGGGATAGAATTAGGGTTAGCGTTAGTGTTAGGGTTATGATTAGTTTTAGGGGAAGGGATGAGGTTATGGCTAGGTTCAGGGCTAGGGCGAGGGTTACAATTAGGTATAGGAATAGGTTGAGTGTTTGCATTAGGATTAAGGCTAGGTTTAGGGCTAGGATTAGGGCTAGGGTTTGTTTTAGGGTTAGAGCTAGGATTAGAGCTAGGGCTAATGTCAGGTGTAGGGTTATGGTTAGGAATAGGGTTAACTTTAGGTTTATGGCTATGTCTAGTGTAAAGTTAGTTTAGGGTAAAGGTCAGGTTTACAGCTAGGTGTATTATTATGGTCAGAGTCTGATTTTGGGTTTGGTTTAGGATAAGGTTTAGGGTTAGGGCTCAAATTAGCATTAGGGTTAGGGTTAAAATAATGGATAGTGTTAGGTTTAGGGTTCATGTTAGGTTTAGAGTAATAGATAGGGTTAGTTCTAGTGATAGGATTAGAGTTAGGCCTAGGGTTAGCATTTGGGTTAGGTTTATGTTTAGGGTAAAGGAGAGGGTTAGTGCCAGGGTTAGGGCTTGTGTTAAAGTTAGGATTTTGGCTAGGTTTAGAGATAGGCCTAAGGGTAGTGTTAGTGTTAGGTTTAGCAGAAATTTTAGAGTTTTAGCGAGGGTTAGGTCTAAGGTGAGGGTTAGAGTTAGAGTCAAGGCTACGGTTAGGGTTAGGGTTAGGGTTAGGATTATGGCTTGGGTTAGCATTAGGGTTAGGGTTATGTTTAAGGTAATGGAGAGTTTGTGCTAGGATTTGTGCTATGGTTACATTTAGGATTAGGGCTAGGTTTAGGGTTAGGCTGAGGGTTAGGGCTATTGTTATGTTTAGTGTAAGGATTAGAGTTTGAGTAGGGTTAGGGCCAGGGCCAGTGTTAGGGTAAAGGTTAGTGCTAGGGATAGGGTTAGGGTTACACTTAGGTCTAGGTTTAGGGTTAGGGTTAGGGCTAGGTTGTGTGTGAGGTTTAGGGCTAGTGTTAGGTGTATGGGTAATGTAAGAGCTAGGGTTATGATTATGGGTAGATTTAGGGTTTGTCTAACGTTAGGGTTAGTTTTTCAGTTAGGATAAGGTTTAGAGCTAGGGTTTGTGTTAGGGTAAGTGTCTAGGGTTAAGTCTAGGGTTATGGTTAGGGATACATTTAGGGTTATGTTTATGGTTAGGTCTAGTGTAAGGGTTAGATTTAGGGTAAGGGTCAAGTTTAGAGTTAGATGTATTATTAAGGTCAAGGTATGGCTTACAGTTCAGTTTAGGTTAAGGTTTAGGTTTAGGGATTTAATTAGTGTTAGGGTTAGAATTAGGGTAAGGGTAATGAATATCCTTAGGATTAGGGTACAGGTTAGTTTTAGGGTAATGGATAGGTTTAGAGATTGTGATAGTGTTAGGGTTAAGCCTAGGGTTAGAATTAGGGTTAGGATTATGGTTAGGGTAATGGATAGGATTAGAGCTAGTATTAGGGCTAGGGTTATGTTTAGTATTATTGCTAGGTTTAGGGTAGTGTATAGAATTAGAGCTATAGTTAGGGCTATGATTAAGTGTAAGATTAGGGCTAGGGTTAGGTTGACATTTCTGAAAGGGCTAGGGTTTTGTTTTGGATAAAGTTTATGATTTGAGCTCGGGTTATTTCTAAGGGGAAGTTTTGGGTTAGGGATAGGGCTACAGTTATTTTAGGGTTACACTTAGGGTAGGTTTAGGCCTAGGATTAGGGCTAGGTTTTGTGTTATTTTAGGCATAGTGTTAGGGCCATGGGTAGATAAGAGCTAGGGTTATGATTAGGGCTAGTTTTAGGGTTAGGGTTATGGCTAGGTGTAGTGTTAGGAATAGGTTTTGAGTTAGGGTGAGCTTTGGAGCTAGGTTTATGTTAGGGTCAGGGTCAGTGTTCATGTTAGATTGAGTGCTGGGGTTAGTGCCAGAATTAGGACTAGGGTTAGGTCTAGAAGTAGGGTTAGTGTTTGGGTTATGTTAAGGCTGATTGTTAGGGCTAGGGCAAGGTTGTTGTTCAGGTCTAGGGCTATATTTATAGCTGGATTTAGAATTAGGTTTAGGTCTAGGACTAGTGTTAGGTTTAGGTTTAGTTATAGGATTACCAGTAGGGCTAATATTAGGGTTCAGGTTCAGTTAGGGTCAGGTTTAGTCCTACGGTCAGTGTTTGGGTCAGTATAAGTTTCAGGGTTAGGATAAGGGTTTGGGTTATGATTAGTGGTAGAATGAGGGCTAGGGTTAGAACTATTAATATGGTTAGGATTTGGGTTAGGCTATGGATTAGGGTTAGGACTAGGGTTAGCATTAAGTTTATGGTTAGGCTTAAGGTAACAAATAGGATAAGAGCTAGGATTAGGAAAGTGTTAGGGACTGGATTATGGCTAAGGTGTTAGGGTTAAAGCTAGGGTTAGTGCTATAGCTAATGTATGAACTAGGGTTATGATTAGGGCCAGTTTTTGGGTTAGCGTTATGGCTAGGTCAAGTGTTAGGTTAGGGTTAGTGTTAGCATGATGTTTAGATATAGAGTTACTTTAGGGTCAGGGTCAGTGTTTAGATTAGAATTAGCTTTAGGGTTAAAGCCAGAATTATCACTAGGGTTAGGTGTAAGGATAGGGTTATTGTATGGGTTAGGTTAAGGTTTATTATTGGAGCTAGGGGTAGGGTTTTGTTTATGTCTAGGGCTAGAGATATGGCTAGATTTAGATTTAGGTTTAGGTCTAGGGCTAGTGTTAGGGTTAGGTTTAAGAATAGGTTTATTTCTAGTGCTAGTGTTAGGGTTCAGTATAAGGTTAGGGTCAGGTTTAGACCTACAGTTACCATTAGAGTCAGAATAAGTGTCAGGTTTGAGTTATGGTTAGAGCTAGAATGAGGGCCATGGTTAGGACTAATAATAGGATTAGGGTTAGGACTAGGGTTAGCATTAGGGTTAGTGTTGGCTTAGGGTAAGGGATAGGGTTAGACCTATGGTTAGGGCTACATTTAGGGTAGGGTTAGAGCTAGTGTTAGGATTAGGTTTAGTGTTAAAGCTAGGGTTAGATTTCAGATTAGGGCTAAATTTTGGTTAGAGTTAGGGCTAGGTTTAGAGTTACAGTCAATGTTTGCAGTAGAGTTATGATTTGGGCTAGTTATAAAATTGTGGTTAGGACTAAGTCCAGTTTCAGGGTTAGGTTTAACATTAGGGTGATGTTTAGAAATAGGGTTAGTGTTAAGGTCAAAATTAAGGTCAGGGGTAGTTTTAGGGTTAGGGTTTGGAGTCGAATTAGGGCTAGGGTTAGGGCTAGGTGTAGAGTTAGGTTTTGGTTTAAGTTAAGCTTTAAAGTTAGGGCTATGGCTCGGTTTTGTTTTAGGGTTAGGGCTATGGTTAGGGCTAGTTTTAAGGTTAGCCTTAGGTTTAGGACTAGTGTTAGGGTTACGTTTAGTCTTAGGTTTAGAGTTAAATTTAGAGTTAGGATTAGATCTAGAGTTAGGTCTAAGGCTAAAGATATGGCTAGCGTTAGTTCTAAGTTTATAGCTAGGATTAGGGTTATGATGAAAATAGGGTTAGAACTAAGGACAGGGCTAGGGTGAGAGTGAGAGTTAGTCTCAGGGCTAGGCTTAGAGTTTGATTAGGTATAGGGATTCATTAGGGATAGGAATAGGGCTAGGTTTATGTTTATTTTTTGGCCTAGGTTTAGTTTGGGGCTTAGGGTTAGGTTTAGTGTAAATAATGTGGTTAGAGCTAGGTTTAGGGCTAGGATGAAGTTTAGAATTAGGGTTGGGGCAAGGGTTTCGTTAGAGTTATGAGTAAGGCTAGGGTGACGGCTAGGGTTTGTGTTTTGGTTAGGGCTAGGATTAGTGTTAGGGAAAATGTCAGTTCTAGGGTTACAGTTAGGGATAGTTTTATGGTTAGGTTTATGGTTATGTTTAGCAAAAGGGTTAGATTTAGAGTAAGGTTCAAATTTAGAGCTAGGCATATTATTAGGGTCAGGGTCATGTTTAGGGTTTTGTGGAGGTTAGGATTTAGTGTTAAGGCTCAAATTAGGATTAGGGTTTGGGTTAGGGTAATGATAGGGTTAGGTTTAGGGTTCAAGTTAGGTTTAGCATAATGGATAGGGTTACATTTAGGCATAGGGTTAGAATTAGGCCTAGGGTTAGCATTATAATTAGAGCTATGTTTAGGGTAATTGATAAGGTTAGAACTAAGTTTAGGGCTAGGGTTAGAGACAGGATTAGGGCTAGGGTTAGGGTTAGGGTTAGGGCTATGGTTTGTGTTAAGTTTAGGGCTAGGGTTAGAGACAGGATTAGGGCTAGGGTTAGGGTTAGGGTTAGGGCTATGGTTTGTGTTAAGTTTAGGGCTAGAATTACAGCTAGGGCAAATGTCAGGTCTATGGTTAGGTTAGGAATAGTTTTAGGGTTAAGTTTATGGTTAGGTCTAGTATAAGGGTTAAGTTTAGGGGAAGGGTCAGGGTTAGACCTAGGTATATTATTATGGGAAGGGTCAGAGTTAGGGTTTGGCTTAGGTTAAGTTTAGGATTAGGGCTCAAATTAGCATTAGGGTTAGGGTTAGGGTAATGATAGGGTTATGGTTAGGGTTCAGGTTAGGTTTAGGTTAATGAATAAGGTTAAGGTTAGCAATAAGGTTAGGGTTAGGCCTAGGGTTACCATTAGGTTTATGGTTATGGTTAGGGTAATGGTTAGGGTTAGAGATAGTAATAAGGCTATGGTTATGATTAGGATTCTGGCTAGGGTTAGGGTGAGGTTAAGGCTAGGTTTTGGATTAGGGTTAGGTTTAAAACTAGGGTTAAGTTTTAAATTAGGGCTATGTTTTGGGTTTGGTTAGGGCTAGGGTTAGGGCTATGGCTAATGTATGAAGTAGTGTTACAATTAGTGCCAGTTTTAGTGTTAGGGTTAGGATGATGTTTAGAGCAAGGGTTATATTTAGGGTCAGTGTCAGGGTCAGGGTTAGTTTTAGTGTTAGGTTTAGGACTCGAATTAAGGCTAAAGATACTGCTAGGTGTAAGGTTAGGTTTTGGTTTAGGTTAAGGGTTACACTTAAGCTCTGGCTCGGTTTTGTTTTAGGGCTAGGTCTAGGGTTAAGGCTAGATTTTGGATTAGTGTCAGGGTTAGGGCTAGTTTTAGAGTGAAGTTTAGGGTTACGGTTAGATTTAGAGTTAGAGTTGATCTAGGGTTGGGCTCTTGCTAGGGTTAGGGCTAGGGTTAGGGTTATGGTAAGGAATATGGTTAGAACTAGGGATACATCTAGGGTGAGAATTAGAGTTATTCTTAGGAGTATGCTTAGAGTGAGGGTTAGTGTTAGGGCTAAATTAGGGCTAGGATTAGGACTAGGGTAAGTGTTAGGTTTAAGCCTAGGGGTTGGGCTAGGGTTAGGGTTAGCACTGGAGTTAGGGTTAAGGTTAGAGGAATCGGTGGGGTTATAGCTAGGTTTAGGGCTAGCGTGAGGGTTAGAATTAGTATTAGGCCTAGGGTTATGGTTCAGTTTAAGATTAAGGCTAGGATTAGGGCTAGGATGAGGGGTAGGTTTTCTGATAGGGTTAGAGCTACAACTAGGGCTAGGGATAATATAAGGTCTAGGGTTATGGTTAAGGATAATTTTAGGGTTAGGTTATGGCTAAGTCTAGTGTAAGGGTTAAGTTTATGTTAAAGGTCAGCTTTAGAGCTAGAATTATTATTTGTGTCACGGCCAGGGTCAGGGTTAGCATTTGATTTACATTAAGGTTAAGGGGTTAGGGCTCGAATTAGTGTTAGGGTTAGGTTTAGAGTTAAGGTAATGGAAGGGTTTACTTTAGGTTTTAGTTAAGATTTAAGGTAATTGATGGGTTAGGTTTCAGCAATCTGTTTAGGGTTAGCATTAGGGTTAGGGTTATGTTTAGTGTAATGGAAGTTTTAGAGCTAGGGTTAGGGCTGGGTTATGGTTTGGATTAAGTCTAGGGTTAGGGTTAGGTTTAGGGATAGGGCTAGGGTTTGGTTTAGGGTAAGTGTTAGGGTTAGGGTAAGTGTTAGTTCAGGGTTAAGGTTCTGGTTAGGTTAGGATAAGGGTTAGTGTTTGAGCTAGGGTTAGGTCTAGTGCGAGGTTTCGGTTTAGGTTCACTTCTGAGTTCAATATTATGGTTAGAGTTAGGTTTAGTGTTAAGGATAGGGTTTGAATTAGGGTTAGGGTTAGGGTTAGGGTAATGGATATGGTTAGAGCTAAAGTTTGGGCTAGGGTTAACGTTAGGATTAGGGCTAGGGTTAGGATTAGCATTTAGGATAGGGCTAGGTTTCTGTTTAGTGTAAGAGTTAGGCTTTGATCTAGGGTTAGGTCTAAGGAAAGGGTTAGGGTTAGAGTTAGGGTTAGGGTTAGGGCTAGGGTTAGGTTTATGATTAGAGCTAAGTTTAGGCCTAGGATTAGCTCTAGGTTCTGTGTTAGGTTTAGGGCTAGGGTTAGGACTATGGGTAATGTAAAAGCTAGGGTTATGTTTAGGGCTAGTTTTAGGTTAAGGGTTATGGCTAGGTCTAGTGTTAGGTCTAGGTTTTGGGTTAGTGCCAAGTTTAAAGCTAGTTTAAGTGTTAGGATTAGGGTCAGTGTTTGGTATAGGGTTATGTTTAGGGTTAGAGCCAGAATTAGGACTAGGGTTAGGTATAGCAATAGTGTAAGTGTTCGGTTTAGGTTAAGGGTTATTGTTAGGGCTAGTGCTATGATTTTGTTTAAGTCTAGGGCTAGAGTTATAGCTATATTTAGGATTAGCTTTGGTTCTAGTTCTAGTGTTAGGCTTAGGTATAGGTATAGGATTACCAGTAGGTCTAGTGTTAGGTTTTAGTTTAGGTTTAGGGTCAGGTTTAGACCTAGGGTTACTTTTAGGGTCAGATGAGGGTAAGGGTTAGGGTTAGAAGTTAAATGAGGGCTAGGGTTAGAACTAGTAATACTGTTAGTGTTTAAGTTAGGCTAAAGATTAGGGTTAGGACTAGGGTTAGCATTTGGTTTAGGGTTTGGCTTAGGGTAAGGGATAAGGTTAGAGCTAGGTTTAGGGCTTGGGTTAGGGTTTGGGTTAGGGCTATTGATAGGGTTAACATTAGTGTTTAGCTAGGGTTAGGACTAGAATTAGGGGGTAGGATTTTTGTTAGTGTTAGGGCTAGGGTTATGACAACGACTAATGTATGGACTAGGGTTACGATTAAGGCTTGTTTTAGGTGTACGGTTAAGGCTAGGTCTAGTGTTAGGGTTAATTTAAGTTAGGGTGATGATTAGAGCTAGGATTAGTGTTAGGGTCAGGGTCAGGGTCAGAGTAATTTTTAGAGTTAGGGATAGGGCTAGGTGTAAGGTTTGGGTGTGGTTTAGGTTAAGGTTTAGGGTTAGGGATATGGCTTGGTCTCGTTTTATGGCTAGGGTAAGTTTTAGGATTAGCATTATGGTTAGGGGTAGTGTTAGGGTTTGGTTTTGCTTATGATTACAGTTAAATTTATAGTTAGGTTTAGATTTAGATTTAGGTTTAGATCTAGAGTTAGGAAAGGGCTAAGGATAGAACTAGGGCTAGGGCTAGGGCAAGAGGTAGAGTTAGTCTTAGGGCTAGGGTTAGGGTTAGGATAAAATTAAATTAGTGTCAGGATTAGCGCTAGGCTTAGTGTTAGTATTAGGCCTAGGGTTAGGGCAGGAGTTAGGAGTTAGGGTTAGGTTTAGGGTTATGGTTAGGTTTATGGTAAGGGATGGGTTTATATGTAAGTTTAGGGCTATAGTGAGGATTAGAATTAGGTTTAGGGCTCAGATTAGGGTTGGGTTTAGGACTAAGACTAGATCTAGGGCTAGGATTAGGGTTAGGGCTAATTTCAGGTCTAGGTTTATGGTTAAAGATAGTTTAAGTTTAGGTTTATGGCTATGCATTTTGTAAGGGTCAGGTTTAGAGCTACAGGTATTTTTAGGGTTATGGTCATAATTAGTGTTTTGAATAGGTTAAGGTTTAATGTGAGGACTCAAATTTGCATTAAGTTTAGGATCAGCATAATGATAGGGTTAGGTTTAGGTTTCAGGTTAGATTTAGGGTAATGGATAGGGTGAAGATTAAGGATAGGGTTAGGTTTAGGCCTAGGGTTAGCCTTAGGGTTAGGGTTATGGTTAAGGTAATGGATAGGGTTAGAACTAGGGTTACAGCTAGGGTTATGGTTACAATTAGTGATAGGGTTAGAGTTAGGATTAGGGTTAGAATAGGGCTAGGATTTGGGTTAAGTTAGTTCTAGGGTTAGAGTTACGGCTAATGTAAGTACTAGCATTATGATTAGGGCTAATTTCAGTGTTAGGGGTTAGGACTAGGTCTAGTGTTAGGTTTAGGTTTAGGGTTAGGGTGATGTTTAGACCTAGGCTTAGTGTTAAGATCAGAGTCAGTGTGAGGGTTAGTCTTAGGGTTCGGCTTATGACTCGAATTATTTCTAGGGTTAGGGCTAGGTGTAGGATTAGGGCTTGGTTTATTTTAAGGATTAGGGTTAGGTCTATGACTCAGTTTTGTATTAGAGCTAGGGCTAGGGTTAGGGCTAGTTTTAGGATTAGCCTTAGGGTTAGGGCTAGGGTTAGGTTTAATCTTATTCTTATTGTTAGGATTAGATTTAGAGTTAGGTTTAGATCTAGGATTATGGCCAGGGATATGAATAGAGCTAGGGTTAGACCTACAGTTCAGGCTAGGATTAGGCTTTCAGTAAAGTATAGGGTTAGAACTAGAGTTACGGCTTGGGTGAGAGATAGAGTTAGTCTTTGGCCAAGGGTTAGGGTTAGGGTTAGGGATAGTGCTAAATTAAGGCTAAGATTAGGGCTTTGGTTAGTGTTAGGGTTAGGCCTAGGGTTAGGATTAGGGTTATAATTAAGGCTATGTTTAGGGCTAGAATAAGGACTAGGGTTTTTGCTAGGGATAGGGCTAGGTTTATGGCTAGGGCTAAAGTCAGGTCTAGGGATATGGTTAGGGATACTTTTAGGGTTAGGTTTCTGGCTAAGTCTAGTGTAAGGGTTAGGTATAGGTATACGCTAATAGTCAGGTTTAGGTCTAGGGGAATTATTAATGTCAGGGTCATTGTTGGGCTTTGTTTTAGGTTTGAGTTTAGGGTTAGGGCTAGAATTAGCATTAGGATTAGCATTAGGGTAATGATAAGGTTAAGTTTAGGGTTCAGGTTAGGTTTAGGATAATTGACAGTTTGGGGAATAGTGATAGGGTGACGGTTAGGCCTAGGGTTACATTAGCATAAGTGTAATGTTTAGGGTAATGGATTCAGTTAGAGTTAAGGTTATGGCTAGAGTTATGTTTAGGATTCGGTCTCGGGTTAGGGTTAGGTGAGGGTTAGATCTAGGGTTAGGTTTAGGGTTATGTTTAGCATAAGGGTTAGGTTCTGAGCTATGGTTAGAGCTAGGCTGGGAGTTAGCTTCAGGGTTAGGTCTAGGGATAGGATTACCATAGGTTTGGGGTTATAGTTAGGGTTAGAGTTAGACCTAGGATTAGTGGTAGGGTCAGTATAAGGGTCAGGGTTAGGTTTAGAATTTGGGATAGGGTTAGAGCTAGAATGAGAGCTAGGGTTAGGGCTATTAATAGAGTTAGGGTTTTGGATAGCCTAAGGATTAGGAATAGGTCTAGGGTTACCCTTAGGTTTTGGGGTTTGCTTAGGATAAGGGACTGGTTTAGAGCTAGGTTTAAGGCTATGGTTAGGGTTATAGTTAGGGTTAAATCTAGGTTTAGGGCTCGGATTAGGGCTTGTGTTTGTGTTAGGGATAGGGATAGGATTAGGGCCACAGCTAATGTAAGAACTAAGGTTAAATTTAGGTTAGTTTTAGTGTTATGGTTAGGTTCAGTGTTAGGGTTAAGTTTAAGTTTAGGGTGATATTTATAGCTAGTGTTTGTGTTAGGATCAGAGTCAGGTCAGGGTTCATTTTAGGGTAAGGGATAGGACTCAAATTATTGTTAGGGTTTTCTTAGCATTTGGTTTAAAGTGAGGGCAGTGTTTAGAGCTAGGTTTAGTGTTAGGATATGAGTCAGGGTCAGTGTTAGTTTTAAAGTTAGTGTTAGAACTCGAGTTAGGGCTAGGGATAGGTCTAGGTTTAGTGTTAGGGCTTGGTTTAAGTTAATATTTAGGGTTAGGGCTATTGCTTGGTTTTGGTTTAGTCCTAGGGTTAGGTTTAGGGATAGTGTAAGTGTTAAGCTTAGGCTTAGGTTTTGGGTTAAATTCGGAATTAGGCTTACATCTAGGGTTAGGGCTGGGACTGAGGATAGGGCAAGGGTTAGAGCTAGGGATAGGGTTATGGTAAGGGATAGGGTTAGAACTAGTGATAGGTATAGGGTAAGAGTTAGAGTGAGTCTTAGGCCTAGCGTTAATGTTAGGGTTAGAGATAGGGCTAAATTAGTGCTAGGATTAGGGCTAGGTTTATTGTTTGCCTTAAGCCTAGAGATAGGATTAGGATTAGGTTTAAGTTTAGGGTAAGAGATGGCATTATAGCTAGGTATAGAGGTAGGGTGAGGGTTACAATTTGGGTTAAGGGTAGGGATAGGGTTAGGGTTATGATTATAGCTAGGTTTAGGGCTAGGATGAGGGCTAGGGTTTGTTTTAGGTTTAGGACTAGGATAAGGTCTAGGGTTAATTTCAGGTCCAAAATTATGGTTAAAGATAGTTTTAGGTTTAGGATTATAGCTACGTCTAGGTTAAGGGTTAGGTGTAGGTTTATGTTCAAGTTTAGAGCTAGGGATTTTATTAGGGTCAAGATCAGGATTATGGTTTGGGATAGGTTAAGGTTTAAAGTTAGGGCTTGAATTAGTGTTAGTGTTAGGGTTAGTGTAATGATAGGGTTAGGTTTAGGTTCAGGTTAGGTTCAGGGTAATAGATTGAGTTAAGATTAGGGTTCATACTTAGGGTTAGCATTAGGGTTATGGTTTTGGTTATGATAATGGAGAGAGTTAGACATCTGTTTAGGGCTAAGTTTATGGTTACTAATAGGGCCAGGGTTAAAGCTAGGATTAAGGCTAGGTTTTGGGTTAAGTTAGGGATAGGGTTAGGGCTAATGTAAATACTAGGGTGATGTTTAGGGCTAGTTTTACAGTTTTAGGGCTACAATTAGTGTTACAGTTAGGTTTAGGGTTAGGTTGATGTTTAGAGCTAGTAATGTTAGGGTCAGTGTCAGGTTCAGGGTTAGTTTAAGGGTTCAGCTTACAACTCCTATTAGGGCTAGGGTTAGGGCTAGGTTTAAGGTTAGGGTGTGGCTTAGGTTAAGTGTTAGGGTTATAGCTATAGCTACGTTTTGTTTTAGGGCTAGGGCTAGGGTTAGGGCAAGTTTTAGGATTAGTGTTATGTTTTCTGCTAGTGTTAGGGTTTGGCTTAGTCTTCGGTTTAGGTCTCTATTTAGAGTTAGGTTTTGTCTACGTTTAGTGCTAGGGCAAAGGATAGGGCAAGGGTTAGGGCTAGGGTTAGGCTTATGGTAATGGATAGGGTTAGAATGAGTGAAAGGTCTAATGTGAAAGTTAGAGATAGTCTTAGGACTAGTGTTAGGGATAGGGCTAAATTAGGGCTAAGATTAGGGCTAGGGTTAGTTTCAGGGTTAGGCCTAGAGTTTGGGTTGGGATTGTAATTAAGGCTATGTTTAGGGCTAGGATAAGGGCTAGGGTTTGTGTTAGGGTTAGGGCTAGAATTATGGCTAGGGCTAATGTCAGGTCTAGGGTTACAGTTAGGGATAGTTTTAGGGAAAGGTTTACAGCTAGGTCTATTGTAAGGGTTAGGTATAGTGTAAAAGTCAGATTTAGAGCTAGGGGAATTATTAGGTCAGTGTTAGGGCTTGTTTTAGGTTTGAGTTTAGGGTTATGGCTCAAATTAGAGTTAGGGTTAGGGTTAGGGTAAAGATAGGGTTAGGTTTAGGGTAATTGATAGTTTTGGGGATAGTGATAGGTTTAGGGATAGTCTTAGGGTTAACATTAGGATAAGGGTTATGTTTAGGGTAATTGATACAGTTAGAGTTAAGGTTAGGGCTAGGGTTATGTTTAGGATTATGTCTTGGGTTAGGGTTAGGGTGTGGGTTAGGATTAAGGCTAGGTTTATGGGTTGGATGAGGGTTTGTGTTAGGGCTAGGGCTAGGATTAAGGCTAGGGCTAATGTCAGATCTAGCATTACAGTTAAGGGTAGTTGCAGGGTTTGATTTTGAATAGGTCTACTGTAAGGGTTAGGTTTAGGGTAAAGGTCAGGTTTAGAGCTGGGTGTATTATTAAGGTCAGGGTCAGGATTAGGGATTGGTTTTGGTTAAGGTTTAGGGTGAAGGCTCAAATTAGCATTAGGTTTAGAGTAATGTATATGGTTAGGTTTAGGGTTCAGGTTAGGTTTAGGGTTTTGAATAGCCTTAGGGATAGCTATACAGTTAGGTTTAGTCCTATTGTTATCATTTGTGTTAGGCTTAAGTTTAGGGTAAAAGATAGGATTACACCTAGGGTTAGGGCTACATTTATGGTTATGATTAGGGCTAGTTTTAGGATTAGGGTTAGGGTTAGGGTTAGGGTTAGGCCTAGGGTTAACGTTAAGTTTAGGGTAAGTTTTATGGTTGGAGCTGGATTCAGGGCTAGGGTGAGGGTTAGGGTTAGAGCAGGTCTAGGGTAAATATTAGGGTTACTGCTATGTTTAGCATTAGGGTTAGGGTTAGAGTTATGGTCATGGATAGAGTTAGAGCTAGGGTTTGGGCAATGGTTACAGTTAAAATTACGGTTAAAGTTAGGGTTAGGGATGGGGCTATGTTAATGTTTAGGGTTAGGATTACGACTCAGTTTAGAGGTAGTGTTCAGGTTAGAGTTACTTTATTCAAATTTCTTTGATACATTACAGGATTCATCTTTAACTAACCTTACTCTGTTTCCCAGGTTTAGGCCTTTTGGTTCAAAGGTTTGGTGTCCGGAACAGTTAATATTTTTATTTTATTTTATTTTGACCTATACGAGTAAATGTAAGTAAACCTGGAAATCAAACAGGGTTTATGCTAGCTGCTTGAAACTGCACACACATCCTCAATTCTTTGTGGGGACACTCTGGTATGTTCCTTGTGAGTGTAGGCCTAAGCTGAAGCATGCAAAAACAACTTTATCCGAGAGCCCTTTTGGAGAAAGAAGTTAATATGCATTCACTGAAATTCCTCCCATAATTATTTTGTCAGATTTGTTTGGTACTGAGTAGGATTCATTATTTAGCTTGCCCCACAAAGCTCTCCAAGTGTGGGACTTCTAGGATCAATGGTTCTCTAATCAGGTTAGGGTTAGTGTTAGGTTTGGGGTTAGGGCTTGTGTTAAATGGAGTGTTAGGTTGAGGATAAGTTTTGAACAAACTTATTTGATACTTGGAAGGACTCACCTTTTACCTAGCCTTAATATGCTCCTCAGGTTTGGGCCTTCTCATTTTAATGGTTCACTAACAGGGACACTCTGTATTTTAAGGTTTCACTTCATATTGACCTATATAGGTAAATGAAATAACACTAACACTAATCATAAAAGTAACCTTAACTTTAGGTTTAGTTCTAAAACAAAACTGAGCCATAGGATTAACCCGAACCCTAACATAAACCAAATCCTAACCCTACATCTAACCCTAACCCTAAGATGAAACCTAATCCCTAATCCTAACAATAACCCTAACACTAACTAACCCTAAACCTAACACTAATCTTAAACCTAATCCTAAACCTCACACTAAACCTAACAGAAACGCTTACCCTAATCCTAAAACTAACCCTAATCCAAACCTAACCATAAACCTAACACTAACCTTAAACCTAACCCTAAACCTAACCCTAACACTAACACTAACCCTAAACATAACCCTAACCCTAACACTGACCCTAATGCTAACCCTAAACCTAACACAAAATTTAACCCTAAACCTAACCCATCCACTAAGGCTAATCTTACCATTAACCCTAAACATAACCCTAACCCTAACACTGACCCTTACCCTAACACTAACACTAACACAAAATTTAACCCTAACCCAAACACTAAGGCTAACCCTAACATTAACCCTAAACATAACCATAACCCTAACACTGACCCTAACCCTAAACCTAACCCTAACACAAAATTTAGCCCTAACCCTAACCCAAACACTAAGGCTAACCCTAACATTAACCCTATAAGTAACCCTAATGCTAACCCTAACATGAAACCTAACCCAACCCTAACAGTAACCCTAACCCTAATCCAAAATCTAACACAAACCCTAAACCTAAACATAACACTAAACATAACCCTAACCCTAACCCTAAAACTAACCCTAAACCTAACACAAACATTAACCCAAATCATAATTCTAAACTTAGCCTAATTCTAAACCTAATCACAAACTAACCCTAACCCTAACCCTAACAGTAACCCTAATGCTAACACTAACCCTAACCATAACACAAACCATAACTCCAAACCTATACCTATCACTGACCCTAAATGTAAATGTAACCCTAAACCTAACACTTACCCTAACCCTAAATTAAAAATAACCCTAACACAAACCATAACCCTAACCCTAAACTTAAACCTAAAGCTAACAGAAACCCTAACCGTAACCCTAACACTTACCCAACCCTAACCCTAACACTAACTCTAACCCTTACCCCAACCCTAACCCTAACCCTAACTCTAACCCTAATCCTATCTGTAACCCTAACCCTAAACCTAACCTTAAAACAAACCCTAACCCTAAACCTGAACCTAACTCTTAAACTAACCCTTACCATAACCCTAACCCTAACACTTACCCTAACACTAAGACTAACCCTAAACCTAACACTAAACCTAACCCTAAAACTTACCATAACCCTAATCCTAACACCCTAACACTAAGCCTAACCCTAAACCTAATACTAAAACTAACCTTAAACCTTACCATAACCCTAAACCTTACCCTAACCTGAACATTAAACCTAACCGTAACCCTAACAATAACACTAACGCTAACACCAAACTAACCCTAATCAGAAACCTAACCCTAACAATAACCCTAAGCATAACACTAACCCTAAAAGTAACTCTAACACTAACCCTAATGCTAACCGTAACACTAAGCCTAAACCTAAACCTAACGCTAACCCTAACCCTAAGACTAACACTAACCGTATACTTTACCATAACCTTAAACATAACAGCAACCCTAACACTAAGCCTAAACATAACAATAACCCTAACCATAACACAAACCCTAAACATAACACTAACCCTAAACCAAACCTAACTATAACCCTAACACTAACCTGAAAACAAACATGAACACTAACTCTAACCCTAACCATAACACTAATCCTACCCGTAAACCTAACCTAACACTAAACCTAACCTTAACCCTAACAAAAAACTAACAATAACCCTAAAACTAACCCTAACCCTAAGACTAACCAAATCCTAGTTGCAACCCTAAACCTAACTCTATCCCTAAAACTAACACAAACCCTAAGTCTTCCCCTAACCCTAAACCTAACCCCAACACTAACCCTAACCCTAAAGCAAACCCTAACACTAATCCTATCACTAAAATTAACACTAACCCTAATCGTAAACCTAATTTTAACACTAAACCTAACCCTAACCCCAACCCCAAACCAAAGCCCAACTCTACTCTAATACAAACCCTAACCCTTACCCTAACCCTAACACGAAACCTAACCCTAAACCTAACACTAACCCTAACTCTAACCCTAACCCTAAGCCTAATACTAACAGTAACCCTTACACTAACCCAAACACTAAACCTAACACTAACCCTAACCCTAATCCTTAGCCTAACACTAACCCTAACACTAACACTAAACCTAAACGAAACCCTAACCCTGCCCATAACACTAACCCTAACCCTAACACTAACTCTAAACCTATCCCTAACCCTAACACTATCCTTAACACTACCCCTAACCTAAACCAAAGACTAACACTCAACCTAAACCTAACTCTAAACCTAACACTCATGCTAACTCTAACCTAACATGACCCTAACCCTAACCCTAACCCTAACAAAAACCCCAAACTTATTCCTAACCCTAACCCTCAACCTAAACCTAAACCTAAATCTAACCCTAACCCTAACTCTAAACCTAACCCTGACACTAAACCTAACACTAACTCTAATGCAAAAATTAACACTAACACTAACCCTAACAATAACCTTAATCCTACCTGTAAACCTAACCTTACACTTACCTTAAACCTAACCTGAACACAAACCATAACCCTAACCCTAATACTAACCCTAACTCTAACCCAACCCCTAACATTAACCCTAACCCTAATCCTAAACCTCACCATAACACTAACTGTAATGCAAAATTTAACACTAACCCTAAACCTAACCTTAACTCTAAACCTAATCCTAATCCTAAACGTAAATATAACCTAACTCTAAAATTAGCCCTAATGCTAACACTAAACCTAACTTTAAACATAACATTATCCCAAACCCTAAGCCTAACCCTAAACTTAACACTAACAATAATCCTAAACCTTACCCTTACCCTAAAGCTAACCCTAACACTAACCCTAAACCTAACTCTAATGCTAACCAATGTTGCAGTCTGGCTGGGCACAATTCACGAGCCACTTATCAAGCAGAAACAAACTTTATTTTTAGAACACACATGGCACACCACAAGAGTTCTTCAGGAATTCCCTCAGAGCCCAACTGACACCACCGGCTTCCCACAAGTTTTTCAACCCCCCCCCCAATCCTCCTGCTCTTGAGGTTGATTGGCTGGGTCACGTGGGTGGAGCCAAAAAAGTCCCCCAATGAGCAGCTCCATGGTCTGAAAGGGCGGGGAAACAGCCCAATAGCATCACTGCAGAGGAGCCAATCAGCTGGTAGCTAGAAGTTTGCTGGGGCCTCTGTGAGCCAATCATCAGCTGACAGATGGAAGTTTGCTGGGGCCTCTATGAGCCAATTATCAGCTGGTAGCTGGAAGTTTGCTGGGGCCCTTTCGGCTGTGGCTCTCACAAACCCTAATGCTAACTCTAACCATAACCCAACCCATACATTAACCTTAACACTAACCAAAACCTAACAGTAACGCTAACCCTAACCTAAACCTTACCCTAACCCTAAACCTAACACTAACTCTAAAACTAACCTTAACCCTAAATCTAAAGATAACACTAACAATAACCCTAACCCAAAACCTAACCCTAAATTTAACCCTAACACAAACCTTAACCCTTACCCTAACCCAAACCTAACCCTAACCGTAAACCTAACCTGAATCCTAACCCTAACCGTAAACCTAACCCTAACTCTAAACTTCACCCTAACCTAAACCCTAACACTAACCCTAACCTCAACACAAACTCTATCCATAACCATAACCCTAACCCTAACACTTACCCTAATTCTAACCGTAACCCTAAACCTAAACCTACACAAACCCTAACCCTAACACTAACAATAACACTAACCTTAACCGTATCTCAAACACTAACACTAACCCTAACACAAATCCTAACCCTAAATTGACACTAAACCTAACACCACCCCTAACTCTATAACTAACACTAACCCTAAAAATAACCCTAAACCTATCACGAACCCTAACCCTAACACTAACCATAACACTAAACTAACAGTAACACCAAGCCTAAACTTAAAAATGAACCTAAACTTAACAATAACCCTAAAACTAACCCTTACCATAACAATAACCATATCTTTAACCCTAACCCTAAGACTAACCCTAAACCTAACCCTAACACTAACCCTAACCCTAAGCTTAACACTAACCCTAAACCTATCCCTAACCCTAACACTATCAATAACCCTAACACTAACTTTAACCCAAACACTAAAACTTACCCTAACCCTATACCTAATGCTTACCCTAACACTAAAATTCACCTTAACCCTAAACCTAATTCTAACACTAACCCTAACCCTATTTCTAACCTTAACACTAACCTTAAACTTAACTCTTAGCATAGCTCTAACTGTAACCCCAATGCTAACAATAACCCTAACTCTAACCCTACCCCTAACAGTAACACTAACCCTAAAACTAAACCTAATCCTAATCCAAACTGTAACTCTAACCCTAATAGTAACCCTACCCTAAAACAAACCCTAACACTAAGCCTAAAACTTATAATAACCTAACCCTAACCCTAACCCAAACCTAAGCACTAAACCTAACCTTAAACCTAAACCTAACCCTAACCCTAAACCTTAACCTAACCCTAACCCTTACACGAACCCTAACCCTAACACTAACCCAAAACTTAACCTAATCCTAACCCTAAACCTAATGCTAACCCCAACACTAAATCTAAACCTAACCCTATAACTAACCTTAACCCTAACACTAACCCTAACCATAATCCTAACACGAAATGCAATCAGAACCCTAACCCTAACCCTATCACTTACCTAACCCTAACCCTAAACCTACACTAACCCTAACCCTAAGAATAAACCTAAACCTAAACCTAAAAATGAACCTAACTCTAATGCTAATCCTAACCCTAACAATGCCTCTAACCAAAATCCTAACCCTAAATCTAACACAAACTGTAAACCTAACCCTAAACCTAACACTAAACCTAAACCTAAACCTAACCTTAACCCTAACACTAAACCTAACCCTAAACCTAACCCTAACATGAACCCAAACCTTAAATCTAACTGTAACTCTAATCCTAACCCTAATCCTAACACAAACCCTAAACACAACCATAACCTTTAACCTAAAATAATTCTAACCCTAACATAACCCTTACTCTAACATAAACACTAACCCTAATCCTAATCATTACTCTATCACTAACCCTAATCCTAACCATAACCCTAAACCTAACACTAATGCTAATCATAATCCTAATCCTAACCCTAACCCTAAATGAAACACTAAGCCTAACCCAAACCCTAACACTAACACTAAACTAACCCTAATCTCAACTGAAATCCTAACCCTAAACCTGACCCTAACACTAACCTTATCCCTAACCCTAATACAAAACCTAACCCTAACTTTAACCCTAACCAAACCTAAACCTAATCCTAAACCTAACACTAAACCTAACCCTAACCCTAACCCTAACCTTAACACTAACACTAACACTAACCCTAATGCTAACACTTTCACTAACCCTAAACCTAACTCTAATCCTAACCGTAACACTAAACCTAACCCTAACTCTAACCCTAACACTAACCCTAACCCTAAACTTATCCCTAATATTAACACTATCCCTAACCCTAACATTAATCCTAACCCTAATGCTAAAACTAACTCTAACCCTAATCCTAAACTTTACCCTAATCCTATCCCTAAGCCTAACACAAAACACAATCCTAACCCTAACATAAACCCTAACACTAACCCTAGCCCTAACCCAAACACTAACCCTAACCCTAAATTTCACTCTATCCATAACACTAACCCTAACCCTAACACAAGCCGTCACGCTGACCATAATGCTAACACTAACCTAACCTAACCATAAACCTAACCTAAATCTTACCCTAACTCTAACCCTATCACTAAACCTAAAACTAACCTTAACCTAAATCTAACAATGATACTAAAAATAAACTTAACCCTAAACCTAAGCATAAATCTAACCCTAACACAAACCTTAACACTAACATTTACCCAAACATAACTGTAACCCAACACTAACCCTAATCTAAATCCGAACTGTAACAGTAACCCTTACCCTCACTCCTAACATAAACCCTAACACTAAACCTAAACCTAATCCTAAACTTAACCATAAACCTAACACTAACCATAACCCTAACACTAACACTAACACAAACTCTCTCCGTAACTGTAATCCTAACACTAATACTTACCCTAACACTAATCTTAGCCCTATCCCTAACACTAACACTAACACTAATCCTAACCCTAACCCAAACACTAACCCTAACCCCAACTCTAACCCTATCACTAACACTAACACAAACATAATCCTAACACTAACCCTAAACCTATCCCTAACCCTAACACTCTCCATAAACCTAAACCTAACACTAACCCAAACACTAAAACTAATCCAACCCTAAACCTATCCCTAACAGAACCCTAACCCTAACCCTAACACGAACTCTAATGCTAACCCTAACACTAACCCTAATTCTATCCCTAACACTAACACTAACCCTAAACCTAACCCTTACCATAACCCTAACCCTAACCCTAACCCTAACACTAACTCTAACCCTAACCCTAACATTAATCTGAACTGTAACCCTTACGCTAACCCAAACCCTAACACTAAGCCTAAAACTAACCCAAACCTAACTCTAACAATAACTTTAACAGTAACCCTAACCCAAACCTAACACTAAATCTAACCTTAAACCTAAACCTAACCCTAAACCTTACCCTAAACCTAACCCTAAACCTAACACTAACCCTAACTCTAACCCTAACCCTAACCTTAAAAATCCTAAACCTAACCCTAACCCTAACACTAACCCTCACCCTAAACCTATCCTTAACCTTAACAATATCCCTAACCCTAAACCTAACACTAAACCTAACCCAAATCCTAACCCTAAACCTAACCCTAACATGAACCCTAAACCTTATCCTACCACTCACCCTAACCCTAATCCAAATTCTAACCCTGATCTTAACACTAACTTTAACCTTAACCCTAACCATTACTCTAATACTAACCCTAACTACAACCGTAACCCTATCCCTAACCGTAACCCTAACCCTAACCCTTACACAAACCTAATCCTAATCTTAACCCGAACAGTAACCCTAACCATTAACCTAACTTTAACCGTAACCCTGACCCTAAACCTAGCACTAACCTGAACCCTAACCCTAACCATAAACCTAACCCTAACCCGGACTCTAATACTAACCCTAAACCTCACCCTATTTCTAACCCTAATTCTAAAATTAAATCTACACATAACATTAACCCTAACAAAAGCATTAATCCTAACCCTAAACCTAACACTAACCCTAAACTAAATGTAACACTAACCCTAAACATATCCCTAACACGAACCCTAACACTAACCTTAACCGTAACTTTAACATGAACCCTAACGCTAACCCTAAACCTAACCCTAACCTGAATCCTAACTGTAGCCGTAACCATAACCCTAAACATAACACTCACCCTAACACTATCTATAATAATAACCCTGTCCCTAACACTACCTCTATCTCTAACCATAACCCTAACCCTAACACTTACCCTAACCCCAAACCTCACCCTAACCCTAAACCTAAACCTAACCCTAACCCTAACATTAACCCTAACACTAATCTTAAACCTATCTCTAACACTAACACTAACCCTAATACTAATTCTTACCCTAAAGCAAACACTGACCCTAATCCGAACCCTAATCCTCTCACTAACACTAATCTTAAACGTAACCCTAAACCTATCACTAACCCTAACCCTAACCCTAATACTAACACTAACCCTAACCCTACCCCTAACCTAAAAGTAACCCTAACCCTAATCATAAAATTAAACATAAACTTAACACTAACCCTAAAACAAACCCTTATCCTAACATTAACCCTATCCCTTAACCTAACCCTAAAACTAACCCTAAAACTAACAATAACCCTAACTGTAACATTAAACCTGAACCTCAGCCTAACACTAACCCTAAATCGACCCTAACCCTAACACTATCCATAACCCTAAGCCTAACTTTAGCTCAAACACTATAAATAACCCTAACCATAAACCAAATCCTAACCCTAATCGTAACACTCACCGTAACTCTAACCCTAAGAAGAACCCTAAGCTTAACCCTAACACTAACACTAACACTATCCTTAATCCTAACACTAACCCTAAACCTATACCTTAACATAACTCTAACACTAACCTGAACCCTAACACTAACCCTAACCATAACCATAACACTTTCCCTAACACTAAACTTAACCCTAATCTAAACTGTAACCCTAACCATAATTCTAACCCTAAACCTAACACAAAATCTAACACTAAGCATAAAACTAACCCTAACATTAACCCTTACCCTAAACCTAATCCAAATCCTAACACTAAACCTAAACTGAAACCTAAACCTTACCCTAACCCTCAACCCTATCCTCACCTTAACCCTAACTTGAGCACTAACAATAACCCTAATCCTAACCCTAACACTGACCCTAACACTAACATTCACCCTAAGAGTAACCTTGAATCTTACCATAACCCTAACCTGAACCCTAACCCTAACGTAACACTAACACTAATTCTAAACTTTACCCTAACTTTAACTCTTAAACTAACCCTAAATTTAACCCTAATCCTAAACTTAATGTAACACTAACCCTAACCCTATTCCTAACACAAATTCTAACCCAAACCATAACCCTAAACCTAACCCAACCCTAACTCTAACCCTTAATTAAACCTAAAAATAACCCTAAACCTAACCCTAACACTAACCATAATACTAAACGTAACCCTAACCCTAACCCTAACACTAACCCTAAACCTATCCCTAAACCTAACACTATACCTAAATCTAACCATAACACTAAAACTAACCCTAACAATAAACCTAAACCTAACACTAAAGCTAACCCTAACCCTAACACAAACCATAACACTAATCCTAAAACGAACCCTAACCCTAACACTAACCATAAACCTAAACCTAACCCTAACCCTAAAACTAACCATAAACGTAAACCTAACAAGAAACCTAACCCAAACCCTAACCCTAATTCTCTCACTAACCTAACACTATCACTAAACCTACACTAACCCTAACCCTAAGACTAACACTAACCCTAAAACTAACCATAACCCTAACACTAACACTAATTGTAACCCTAACACTAATCCTGTCACTAACTTTAACCTTAAACCTAAACCTAATACTAACCCTAACCCTAACCCTATCACTAACACTGACCTATCCCGAACCCTAAATGAAACAATAAATCTAACCCTGACCATAACACTAAACCAAACCCTAATCCTAACACTAATCTAACCCCAATCCTTACCCTAACACAAACCCTAACCCTAACCCTAACACCAACCCTAACCATATCCCTAACACTATCTCTAAAACTAAAAGTATGCCTAACAAGGAGCCTAACCCTAACACTTACACAAACACTAAAACTAACCCTAACACTAACCCTATCACCAACCTTAAACCAAACTCTAACACTAACCATAACACTAAACATAAACCTAACCCTAACCCTAACCCTAAAACTATCCCTAACCTTAACACTATCCCTAACCTAACACTAACCCTAACACTAACTCTAACCTAAACATAAACATAACCTTCACACGAAACCTAAACCTAACCCAACCAACAACCGTAAACCTAAGCCAAATTCTAACCCTAACCCTAACCCTAACCCTAACCCTAACCCTAACCCTAACACTAACCCTAAAAGTAGCCCTAACCATTACCCTAATACTAACCCAAACACCAACAAAAAACCCTAACCCAAACTGTAACCCTAACCCTTACACAAACCCTAACCCTAAACTTAACCCTAAAACTAACCCTAAACCTAACCCTATCTTTAACCCTAACCCTAAACCTAACACTATCCCTAACCCTAATCCTCAACTTAACCCCAATCGGAATGCTAATACTAACCCTAAATCTCATCCTATCAGTAACCCTAACCCTGAAACTAACACTAAACCTAACACTAACCCTAACCCAAATATTAAACTTAAGCCTAACTGTAAAAGTAAGACTAAACCTAAACCTAACCCTAACCCTAAACCTAACACTAACTCTAAACATATCCCTAACACGAACCCTAACCTTAACACAAAACATACAGTTAACACGAACCCTAATCCTAACCCTTGACCTAACATTAAACATAAACCTAACCCTAACCCTAATACTAAAGTTAACCCTAACCCTAAAATTAAAACTAACCCTAATACTAACCCTAACCCTAACTTAACACTTTTAATAACCCTAAACCTAAACCTAACCCTAACCCTAAACTTAAACCTGTTCCTAACATTAACACTATCACTAACCCTAACCCTTACCCTATCCCTAACACTAACCCTAAAACTAATCCTAACACTAAGTTTAACCCTAATCCTAACTGTAACCCTAACTCTATTGCTAACCCTAACACAAAACCTATCCCTAACCCTAACACTAACCCTAACACTTACCCTAACACAAAGCAGAACACTAAGCCTACACTAACCCTAAATTTAAACTTAACCCAAAGCCTAACACTAACCCTAATCCTAAAACTAACACTAACACTAACTCTATCCATAACTAACCCAAACACTTACCCTAACACTAACACGAACCCTAACACTTACCCTAAATTTAACCCTAACCATAACACTAAATGTAACTCTAACCCTAATTCTAACACCAAACCTAAATGTGTCCCTATCCTTAACACTATATCTAACCCTAACCATAACAATAAAATTAACACTAACTTTAACAGTAAATCTAACCCTAACACTAACCCTAACCTTAAACCTAACAAGAACCCTAACCCTAATCCAAAAACTAACCCTAAACCTAACCCTATTAATAACACTAATTTGAACCCTTATCCTAAACCTAACACTAACCCTAAACCTGATACTAACCCTAACCCTAACACTAATCCTAACCGTAACCATAACACGAAACCTAAACCAAACTCTAATCCTAATCCTATCATAAACCTAACCCTAACCATAATCCTACACTAACCTTAACCCTAAACCTAACGCTAACCCTAAACCTAATCATAACTCTAACACTAACACTAATCCTAACCCTAACACTAACCCTTTCACTAACACTAAACCTAACACTAACCTTAACAATAACTCTAACCCTAAACATAAGCTTAACCCTAACCCTATCACTAACCCGAACACGAACCCTAACCCTAACCATAACGGTAACCCTAACAAAGAACCCTAACCAAAACCATAACACTAACCCTAAATTCACCCTAAACTTATCCCTTACCTAACCCTAAACCTAACACTAACCCTAATCCCAACCCTAACTCTATCACTAACCCTAAGCCTAACTTAACCCTAAACCTAAACTAACCCTAACCGTAATGCTAATGCTAACCCTAAACCTAACCATAACCCTAACACTAACAATCATCCTAACCCTAACACTAACCCTTTCACTAACCCTATACCTTACACTAAACCTAACACTAACTAACCCTAACGCTATCCGTAACAATAAACCTAAACCTAACCCTAACAAAGCACCCTAACCAAAACCATAACCCTAAACCTAAATTAACCCTAAACCTAACTTTTACCTCAACCTTAACCTACCACTAACCCTAATCCCAATTCTAACTCCACCACTAACCCTAAGCCTAACCCTAACCCTAAACCTAACACTAATGCTTATCCTAAGCCTAACCCTAACTCTTACACTAACATTAACTGTAACCCTAACCCTAACCTTAACACTAACCCAAACCCTAACCCTAACAATAAGATAACCCTAATCTTAACCAAAACTCTAACCCTAAATCTTCACCTAAGAGAAACACTAACCCTTACCCTAACACTAACCCTAACCCTAACCCTAACTCTAAAACTAATCATAAGCCTAACCAAAACCCAAACCTTAACCCTAACCCTTACCCTAATACTAACACTAACCCTAACACTAACCCTAAATCTAACCCTAACCCTAAATGTAACACTGAACCTAAATCTAACCCTAACCCAAACACTAAACCGGACCCTAAACCTATATCTAACCTTAACACTATTTCTAACCCTAACACTAACCCTAACCCTAAACATAAACCTAACCCTAACACAAACCCTAAACCTAACCCAACCACTATCCCTAAACCTAAACCAAATTCTAACCCTTACTATAACACTAAACCTAAGTCTAACCTTATTACTCTAATACTATCCCAAACACCAATCCTAACCCAAATCCAAAATGTAACTCTAATCGTAACACTAACTCTTACACAAACACTAACCTAATCTTAACCCTAACACTAAGCCAAAATCTAACACTAACTTTAACCCTAACACTAGTCTTAACCCTAAACCTAAACCTTACACTAACCCTAACCCTAACACTAAACCTAATGCTAACTCGAAAGCTAATACTAAACCTGAAACTCACCCTAACCTTAACTGTAACCCTAACACTAACACTAAACCTAACACTAAACCTAACCCAAACATTAATCCTAACCCTAAACATAAATCTAAACATAATACTAACCCTAAACCTATCCCTAACACGAAACATAAACCTAACACTAAATGTAACTTTAACACAAACTCTAACCCTAACACTAACCCTAAAACTAAACTTAACCCGAGACCTGCGACTGACTGGCAGAACAGGCCAAGCGGCCCGCTGGCGTGGTAGACACATCACCCCAATTGGAAGAAGGGCCCAGCTGCCACCTGCAATGTAGGCAGACTGTGTGTCCCAGAGAAGGGGCCCAGCGGCCCACAGGAGGAGGGGCCCAGCTGTTGCCCGCAAGGTAGGCAGACAATGTGACCTGGAGAAGGGGCCCAGCAGCCAGCCGGCATGATAGACAGATCACCCCAATTGGAGGAGGAGCACATTCCCCGCCCACCCCTGCAAGGAGACTTTGCAACGATACAAGAGCAATATAAATATATGGGGGGGGAATTCAATAACACAACAGTTTCACCAAGCAGAAAGAACCACGAGCAGTATGAAAAGACAAGGAAAGAAAGGACCACAAGCAATGCAGGTCATCTCAACTTTAGAAGAGGTAATAGCTGCAGCAGATGGAATGTCAGATACAGAATTCAGGATTTACATGCTTCAGATGATCTGGAGTCTCAAGGAAGACATTAGACAGCAAAATCAGACAATGAAAGATCACTTCAACAATGAATTACATAACCAAATCCAAGAAGCAAAGGATCAATTATACAGGGAGATAGAGGTTATAAAAAACAAACAAACAGAAATCCTAGAAATGCAGGAAGCAATAAACCAACTTAAAAACTCAAATGAGAATACTACCAGAAGAGTAGAACACTTAGAAGACAGAACATCAGACAATGAAGACAAAGTATTTCAACTTGAAAAAAACATAGACAGCTCAGCGAGACTCTTAAGAAACCACGAGCAGAACATCCAAGAAATATGGGATAACATAAAGAGACAAAACATTGTGATACAGGAATGTATAGAGGTCCAAACCAAAGGAATGAGCAATCTGTTCAATGAAATAATATGAGAAAACTTCACAGACTTGAATAATGAGACAGAATCCCAAATCCTAGAAGCCTACAGGATGCCGAACATGCAAAATCATAAGAGATCCATACCTAGACACATTATAATGAAGACGCCCAACATACAGAATAAGGAGAGAATTTTAAAAGCTTCAAGAGAAAGGAAGCAGATTACATTTAGGGGTAAACCAATCAGGATAACAGCTGATCTTTCAACACAGACTCTGAAAGCTAGAAGATCCTGGAAAAACATATTTCAAACCCTGAAAGAAAATGGGTTCCAACCAAGAATTGTGTATCCAGCGAAATTATGCTTCAGGATGGAAGACGAAATTAAAACCTTCCACAATAAACAAAAGCTAAAAGAATTTGCAGATAGAAAACCATCTCTTCAAAACATCCTCGGCAAAACATTACAGGAAGAGGAAATGTAAAATAACAATGAAAACCAACAGTGGGAGGTAGTACAGTAAAGGGAAAAAATAATCAAAGAGGAAAAACAAACCATGTTAAGTAGCATAAATAAACAAATATGGCTGGAAGAACAATCCATATCTCAATAATAAACCTACATGTTAATGGCTTAAACTCACCAATTAAGAGACACAGTCTAGTAGAGTGGATCAAAAAAAAAAAAAAAGATCCAACAATATGCTCCCTACAGGAGATGCATTTGATAGGAAAAGATATACATAGACTGAAGGTGAAAGGTTGGGAAAAATCATATCACTCATATGGACTTCAGAAACAAGCAGGAGTGTCCATACTCATATCAAATAAAATAGATTTCAAGCCAAAGTTAATCAAAAGGGATAAAGATGGACACTACATACTGCTCAAGGGAACCATACACCAACAAGACATAACAATCATAAATATATATGCTCCAAACAATGGTGCAGCTATGTTCATCAAACAAACTCTTTTTAACTTCCAGAGTATAATAGACCACAATACAATAATTATGGGAGACTTCAACACACCTCTACCACCACTGGACAGATCTTCCAAACAAAAGTTGAATAAAGAAACTATAGAACTTAATAATACAATTAATAACCTAGACTTAATTGACATATATAGAATATACCACCCAACGTCAAGCAGTTACACTTTTTTCTCAGCAGCACATGGATCCTTCTCAAAAATAGATTATATATTATGTCACAGGGCAACTCTTAGACATTATAAAGGAGTAAAGATAATACTGTGCATCTTATCTGATCACAATGGAATGAAAAATAAAATCAATGATAAAAGAAGGAAGGAAAAATCATGCATCACTTGGAGAATGAACAATAGGTTATTAAATGATCAATGGGTTATAGAAGACATCAAGGAGGAAATTAAAAAATTCTTAGATATAAATGAAAACACAGACACAACATATCGGAATCTATCGGACACAATGAAAGCAGTTCTAAGAGGAAAATTAATTGCCTAGAGTTCATTCCTTAAAAAAAGAAAAAAAAAAACAACAAATAAATGATCTCACACTTCATCTCAAAATCCTAGAAAAAGAAGAGCAAAACAACAGCAAAAGAAGTAGAAGGCAAGAAATAATTAAAATCAGAGCTGAAATTAATGAAATCGAAACAAAAGAAACAATTGAAAAAATTGACAAAACTAAAAGTTGGTTCTTTGAAAAAATAAATAAGATCGACAGACCCTTAGCCATGCTAATGAAGAGAAGAAGAGAGAGAACTCAAATTACTAGTATATGGGATGAAAAAGGCAATATCACAACAGACATTTCAGAAATACAAAAGATAATTAGAAATTATTTTGAATCCTTATACTCCAATAAAATAGAAGATTGTGAAGGCATCAATAAATTTTTTAATTCATATGATCTACCCAGATTGAGTCAGGAGGATATAGAAAACCTAAACAGACCGATATCAATTGAGGAAATAGAAGAAACCATCAAAAGATTACCAACTAAGAAAAGCCCAGGACCGGATGCGTATACAGCAGAGTTTTACAAAACCTTTAAAGAAGAATTAATACCAATACTTTTCAAGCTATTCCAGGAAATAGAAAAAGAGGGAGAACTTCCAAATTCATTCTACAAGGCCAACATCACCCTGATTCCTAAAACAGACAAAGATACTTCAAAGAAATAAAACTACAGACCAATATTTCTAATGAATCTAGATGCAAAAATCCTCAATAAAATTCTGGCAAATCGGATACAAAAACAAATCAAAAAACTTGTGCACCATGATCAAGTAGGATTCATCCCTGGGATGCAAGGCTGGTTCAATATACGGAAATCAATAAATGTTATTCACCACATCAATAGACGTAAAGATAAGAACCATATGATCATCTCAATAGATGCAGAAAAAGCATTCGACAAAGTACAGCATCACTTTATGTTCAAAACTCTAGAAAAACTAGGGATAACAGGAACTTACCTCAATATTATAAAAGCAATCTATGCTAAGCCTCAGGCTAGCTTCATTCTGAATGGAGAAAAATTGAAGGCATTCCCTCTAAAATCTGGAACAAGACAGGGATGCCCTCTCTCACCACTTCTGTTCAACATAGTTCTCAAAAAACTGGCCAGAGAAATTAGACAGATGAAAGAAATTAAAGGCATAAAAATAGGAAAAGAAGAACTTAAATTATCACTGTTTGCAGATGACATGACTCTATACCTAGCAGAACCAAAAGGCTCTACAAAGAAACTATTAGAGCTAATAAATGAATTCAGCAAAGTGGCAGGATATACCATCAACACGCATAAATCAAAGGCATTCCTGTATATCAGCAACAAATCCTCTGAAATGGAAATGAGGACAACCACCCCATTCACACTATCCACAAAAAAATAAATAAATAAATAAAATACTTGGGAATCAACCTAACGAAATAGGTGAAAGATTTATACAATGAAAACTACAGAACCCTAAAGAGAGAAATAGAAGAAGATCTTAGAAGATGGAAAAATATACCCTGTTCATGGATAGGCAGAACTAACATCATCAAAATGGCTATATTACCAAAAGTTCTCTATAGGTTTAATGCAATGCCAATCAAAATCCCAACGGAATTTCTTGTAGAAATAGATAAAGCAATCATGAAATTCATATGGAAAAATAAAAGACCCAGAATAGCAAAAACAACTCTAAGCAGGAAGTGTGAATCAGGCGGTATAGCGATACCAGACTTCAAACTATACTACAGAGCAATAGTAACAGAAACAGCATGGTACTGGTACCAAAGCAGGCGGGTGGACCAATGGTACACAATAGAGGACATAGAGACTAATCCACAAAGTTACAACTATCTTATATTTGATAAAGGGGCTAAAAGTGTGTAATGGAGGAAGGATAGCATCTTCAATAAATGGTGCTGGGAAAACTGGAAATCCATATGCAACAAAATGAAACTGAATCCCTTTCTCTCGCCATCCACAAAAGTTAACTCAAAATGGATCAAGGAGCTTTATATCAAATCAGAGACACGGTGTCTGATAGAAGAAAAAGTTGGCTACAATCTACATACTGTGGGGTCGAGCTCCAAATTCCTCAGTAGGACACCAATAGCACAAGAGTTAATAATTAGAATCAACAAATGGGATTTACTCAAACTAAAACGTTTTTTTCTCAGCAAAAGAAACAATAAGAGAGGTAAATAGGGAGCCTACATCCTGGGAACAAATCTTTACTCCTCACACTTCAGATAGAGCCCTAATATCCAGAGTATACAAAGAACTCAAAAAATTAAACAATAAGAAAACAAATAACCCAATCAACACATGGACCAAGGACCTGAACAGACACTTCTCAGAGGAGGACATACAATCAATCAACAAGTACATGAAAAAAATGCTCACCATCTCCAGCAGTCAGAGAAATGTAATTCAAAACCACCCTACGATACCATCTCACTCCAGTAAGATTGGCAGCCATTATGAAGTCAAACAACAACAAGTGCTGGCGAGGATGTGGGGAAAATGGTACACTTGTACATTGCTGGTGGGACTGCAAATTGGTGCAGCCAAGTTGGAAAGCATTATGGAGATTTCTTGGAAAGCTGGGAATGGAACCACCATTTGACCCAGCTATTCCCCTTCTTGGTCTATTCCCTAAAGACCTAAAAAGAGCACACTACAGGGACACTGCTACATCAATGTTCATAGCAGCACAATTCACAATATCAAGACTATGGAACCAACCTAGATGCCCTTCAATAGACGAATGGATAAAAAATGTGGCATTTATACACAATGGAGCATTACTCTGCATTAAAAAATGAAAAAAAAAATCATAGAATTTGCAGGTAAACCGATGGCATTAGTTCAGATTATGCTAAGTGAAGCTAGCCAATCCCTAAAAAACAAATGCCAAATGTCTTCTTTGATATAATGAGAGTAACTAAGAACAGAGTAGGGAAGAAGAGCATGATTAGAAGATAAACATTTAACAGGGATGAGAGGTGGGAGGGAAAGGGGAGGGAAGGGAAATTGCATGGAAATGGAAGGAGACCTTCAGGGTTATACAAAATTACATACAAGAGGAAGTGAGGGGAAAGGGAAAAAAACAAGGGGGAGAGAGAGAGAGGAGAGAGAAGAGGGGAGAGGAGGGGAGGGGGGAAGGTAGAGGATAGGAAAGGCAGAAGAATACAACAGACACTAGTATGGCAATATGTAAATCAGTGGATGTGTAACCGATGTGATTCTGCAATCTGTATACGGGGTAAAAATGGTAGTTCATAACCCACTTGAATCAAAATGTGAAATATGATTGATCAAGAACTATGTAAGTTTTGAACAACCAACAATAAAAAAAATAAAAAAATAAAAAAAAATAAACTTAACCCTAACCTTAACCCTAACACTAAACCTAAACCTAACCTTAACACTAAACCTATCACTAACATTAACACTATCCCAAACCCTAACCCTAACCCTAACCCTAATCCTAACCATAAACCTAAACCTATCCCAAACCAAAACACAAAACCTAACCTAATCCTAACTCTAACCCTACAAAACTCTAAACCAAACCCTAACCCTAACACTAACCCTAACTGTAACCCTAAACCTAACACTAACCCAACACTGACACAAACCCTAATGCTCACCATATCCCTAACCCTAACCCTAACCCTAAACCAAACCTAAACCTTACTCTAACATTAACCCTAACACTAACCCTAAAACTAACCTTAACCTAAATCTAATGATGATTCTAACAATAAACTTAACCCTAAACATAACACTAAATGTAACAATAACACAAACCTTAACCCTTACCCTAACCCAAACCGAAACCTAAACCTAAACCTAACCATTACCTGAATCCTAACTGTATGCATAACCCTAACCCTAAAACTAACACTTACCCTAACACAAACCCTAACACTACCCCTAAAACTAACCCCAACACTAACCTTATCGCTAACCCTAACACTAATCCTAAATCTAACCCTAATACTAACACTAACTCTATCCATAACAGTAACCGTAATGCTAACACTTACCCTAAACCTAAACCTAACCCTAACCCTAACACTAACACTAAACATAACACTAGCCTTAACCCTATCCCTAACATTTACACTAACCCTAACACTAAACCTAAGCCTAACCCGAACACTAACCCTAACCCAAACTTAACCCTATCAATAACATTAACCCTAAACTTAAACCAAAACGTATCACCAACTCTAACCATAAACTATAACTAAAACTAACCCTAACCTTAACCCTAACCAAAGAGTACACTAACCCTAACCATAAACCTAAATGTAAACTTAACACTAACCATAACCCTAATCCTTACCCTAACACTAAACCTATTAATTACCATAAACCTAACATTAACCCTAAACCTAGACCTAACCCTAACCGTAATACTAACCCTAAGCCTAAGCCTAACACTAACCCTAGACCTATCCCTAACCCTAACAATATCCATAACCCTAACTCTAACACTGACCCAAACACTAAAACTAACTCTAACTCTAAACCTAACCCTAAGCCTAACCCAAACACGCACCCTAAACCTAAACCTAATATGAACCCTAACCCTGAACCTAACACTAACATTAACCCTAACACTAACTCTATCACTAACCCTAACCTTAACCGTAACACTAACCCTAAACCTAACACTTACCACAACTCTAACCCTAACAGTAACCCTAACACTAACCTTAAAACTAACCCTAAGCTAACATTAGCATTAACCCTGACCATAACCCAAACTATAATCCGAACTCTAACCCTAACTCTAATACTAACCCTAACCATAACACATACCCTAACACTAAGCATAAAACTAACCATAACCTAACCTAACTTAACACTAACACTAAATCTAATTCTAAACCAAAACCTAACACTAAACCTAACTTTAGACCTAACCCTAACCCTAAACCTTAACCTAACCCTAACTCTAAACTGAGCACTAAAGCTAACCCTAACCTGTACACTAACCCTAACACTAACTGTAAAGCTTACCCTAACCCTAAACCTAGCCCTAAACCTAACGCTAACTCTAACACTAATTCTAAACCTAACCCTAAAGCTAACCCTAAATCTAACCCTAACACTACACCTAACCCTAATCATAACACCATCTCTATTCATAAAATAAAAGCTAAAACTAACCCTAACCCTAACACTATCCTAACCCTAAATATAACCCAACCATAACACTAAAGGTAACTCTAACCCCAAACCTAAATCTAAACCTGAACCTATCCGTAACTCAAACACTGTACTTAAACCTATGTGTAAACCTATCACTAACAATAACTTTCACACAAAACTTAACCCTAACATTAACCCTAAACCTAACGCTAACCCTAACCCTAACCCTAAACCTAACACTAACCCTAACACTAAACCGAACCATATCCCTAACCCTAACACTAACCCTAACATGAACCTTAGCCCAAACCCTAAATGTAACTCTAACCCTAACCCTAAATGTAACCATTACCCTAATATTAACCCTAACACCAACCATAACCCTAACCCTAACCCTAACCATAACCCTAAAACTAACTCTAACCCTAATCAAAAAATTAACCCTAACACTAACCCGAACCCTAAGCCTAACAGTAACCAAATTATAACACTAACCCTAACCCTACAACTAACCGTAACACAAACCCTAAACCTAATCTTAACCCTAATAGTAACCCTAACCCTAACCCTAACTTCAACCCTAAAACTAACCCTAATGCTAAATGTAAACCTAACGCTAACCCTAACTATAACCCAAAACTTAAACCTAATACTAACCAGAATGCTAATACTAACACTAAACCTCATCCAACCCTAACGCTAACACTCACACTAACCCTGAACCTAACTGTAACCCTAACTAAAACACTAATCCCAAACCTAACCCTAACCCTAACTGTAATATTAACCCTAACCCTAAAGCTAAAATTAAAACTATCACTAACCCTAAACCAAACCCTAGCATGAACCCTAATCCTAAACCCAACTGTAACCCTATCACGAACCCTAACCCAAACAATAACCCTAAACCTAATCCTAACCCTAACAGTAATCATAACCCTAACCCTAACACTAACTTTAACACTAAGCCTAACCCTAACCATAACATTAAACCTAACCCTAACCTTATAATAACCCAAACACAAACCCTAACCCAAACTATAACCATAACCCTAACCTACCCATAATGGTAATCCTTACCCAATCCTAAACCTAATCTTAACACTAATAATTGCCCTAACACTAACCCTAATCTTACGACTAACACAAACCCTAACCCTAAACATTGCACTATGTCCAACCCTCACCTGAACCCTAACCCTAACCCTAAGACTAACCCTAAACCTAACCCTAACCTTAACACTAACACTATCTCTAACCCTAACACTAACACTAACACTAGTTCTAACCTTAATACAAACCCTAACCCTAACCATAATCCTGACCCTAATCTAAACTTGACACTCACCCATACCTAACTCTAACGACTAACCCTAACCCAAACACTAACCTTAACCCTAACCAAAACCTAACACTAACCCTAACCTTAAAACTAAACCTAACCTTAACCCTAAACCTATCACTAACTCTAACCGTAACACTAACCCTAACCATAACACTTACAATATGCCTACTCCTAAACCTAACACGTATCTTAAACCTAACCTTAACCCTTACCCTAAAACTAACACTAACCTTAACACTAACATTAACCTTAAACCTATCCCTAACCCTAACACTAACTGTAACACTAACCCTAAATATATGCCCTAAACCTAACAATAACTGTAACTCTAACCCTAACCATCACCCTAACCCTAAACTAAAATCTAACAGTAACCATAAACCTAAACCTAACACAAACCATAACCCAATCCATAACCTAACCCTAACTTTACTGTAATGATAACCCTTACCAACACTAACTGTAATTCAAACCAGAACACTAACCCTAAAATTAACCCTAACCCTATCCCTAACACAAACCCTAATCCTAACTATACCACTAAGCCTAAGCCTCAAACAAACCCTAACTCTAACACTAATACTAACCCTAATCCTAACCCTAACCTTAACACTAACACTACTCCTAACCATGATGAAAACCCTAACACTTACCCAAATGCTAATACTAATCCTAAACCTCACCGTAAACCTAGCCCTAATCATAAAATAAACCCTAAATCTAACACTAACCCTAACCCAAACACTAATGCTAACCCTAACCCTAAACCTAACCCAAACACTAATCCTAACCCTAACACTAACCCTAAACCTAACCCTAACATGAACACTAACCCTAACACTAAACCTAAACCTAACCCTAACCATAATCTTAATCCTAACACTAAACCTAACCCTAAACCTAATCCTAACACTAACTCTAACACTAACCCTAAACCTAACCCTTACCCTAAGTAAAACCCTAACCCAAACCTAACCCTGACCCTTACCTACACCTAACGTTCACCCTTACGTAATCCTTACCCTAACCCTAAACCAAACACTAACCCTAACGCTCACAAAAACCCTAACACTAACCCTAACTCTAACCCAAACACTAAACTGTTCACTAACCCTAAAACTAACCCTAAACCTAAACCAAGCCTAACACTAACTCTAAATATAACCGTAACCCTAACACTAACACTTAACCAAACCCTAAAACTAACTCTAAACCTTAACCCTCACCCTAAACCTAAACCTAAACCTAACACTAACCCAAACACTAAACCTACAACTAAGCCTAACACTAACCCTAAACCTAAACATAACATGAACCCTAACCCAAACCCAAACTCTAACCTATCCCTAAACCTAAACCTAAGACAAAATCTAACCCTAACCCTAACACAAACCCTAACCCTAAACTTAACACCACTCTAAACCAAACACTAACCCTAACTCTAAAACTAACCCTAACCCTAACCAGAAACCTAACTCTAACCCTAATTCTTAATAACACTAAATGTAACCCTACACTTAACCCTAACTCTAAACCTAAGCCTAACCCTAACCCTAACCGGAACACTAACCCTAACCTAACCCTAACTCTAACACCAACCCTAATCCTAAAACTCTCACTAAGTGTAACAGCTAAACCTAATCCTAACCTTAACACTAATCCTATCACTGACACACTAACCCTAAAACTAAACTTATTCCTAACATGAACCCTAACCCTAATCCTACGACTAACCCTAACACTAACCCAAATCTTAACCTTAACCCTAACACTAAACCTAATGCTAACCCTTACCCTAATACTAACCCAAGCACCAACCCTAACCCTAAACCGAACCCTAACACAAACCATAACCCTAACACTAACCCTAATAGTAACCCTAAGTTTAACCCTAACACTAACCTTAACCCCAAACCTAAACCTAACACTAACCCTAAACCTAATACTAAACCTAACCATAACACAAACACTAACACTAACCATACACTAACCCTAACTTTAAATCTAACCCTAACACTGGACCTAACCCTAATGCTATCCATTACCTAATCCTAAACCTAATCCTAAACCTAACAATAACCCTGACACTAACCCTAACCCTAACCTAACAAGATCCATAACAGTAAATATTCCACTAAGCCCAAGCATAAACCAAAACCTAATCCTAACCATAAAACTAACCCTAAACCTAGCCCTAACTTTAACTGTAAAACTAACCCTAACCCTAACCCTACAACTAACACTATATCTAATTCTAACTCTAACACAAGCCCTAACACAAACCATAACCCTTACACTAATCTAACCCTAACCCTCAACCTTACTTAACCTTGTCCCTAACAATAACACAAACAGTAACCTAACCCTAACCGAAGCTCTAACACTAACCCTAAACCTAACACTAACCCTAACACTAACTCTAACCATAACCCTAAACCTAAACCTCACTCTTACCCTAACCCTAACCCTTAACCTAACTTTAACCCTAACCCTAAACCTAACACTAATCCTAACACCAACACTAACATGAACCCTAAACCTAATCTTAACCCTAACCTATCCCTATCCTTAACCATAACACTAACCCTAACCTAAACCTATCCCTAACACTAATCTGAACCCTAATAATAACCGTAACCATAATCTTAACCATAACCTTTACCGTAACCCTAGCACAAAACCTAATCCTAACACTAACACTAACCCTAACCCTATCCGTAACACTAACACTAACCCTAATCCTAAACCTAACACAAAGCCTAACCCAAATCATAACCCTAACCCTAACCTAACCCAAACTCTAACGCTTACCTAACCCTAAACCTAATCCTAATCCAAACACTAACCCTAAATCTAACCCTAACACGAACCCAAATCCTAACCATACCACTATGCCTAACCCTCACCCAAACCCTAACCCCAAACCTAAAACTTACCCTAAAACTAACATTAACCCTAACACTAACAGAAAACCTAACCCTAATGCTAATGCTAACCCTAACCCTAACCCTCACCCTAATCCTAACCCTAACCCTAAAACTAAACCAGACCCTAACCCTAACCATAACCCTAAACCTAAAACTAACCATAACCCTAATGCTAATTCTTGACCTAAACTTAACCCTAACCCAAACCCAAAACTTAAATCTAAACCTAACACTAACCCTAAACCTAAACCTAACATGAACAATAAACATAACCCCAAACCTAACCGAACCCTAACCCTAACCCTAACAATTACCCTAACTCTAAACCTAACCTTAACACTAATTTTAACCCTAACTCTAACCTACCCTAAACTTAAACCTAACCCTCAACTGAATCCTAACCATTACTGTAACCCTAAACATAATCCTAAGAGTAACCCTAACACAAAACCTAACCCTAAACCAAACATTAATCCTACCCCTAATCCTAGCCCTAACCCTGACCATAATTTTACACTAACACTAATTGTAACCATAACCCTAAACTTAACCCTAAACCTTAACCTAACCCTAACCCTAACCATAATACTAACTTTAACCCTAACCCTACCACTAACCCTAAACATAACAAAAAAGCTAACCCTTACCATAACCCTAACCTTAACCTAACCCTAACCCTAACAATAACCATACCTAACACTAACCCTAAATCTAAATCTAACCCTATCACTAACCCTAACCCTAACCCTAACACTAATTCTAAAGTAACTCTAACCATAACATTAACCCTAACACTAACCTTAGCCTATCAGGAAATCTAACCCTTATCCTAACCCTAAAACTAACCCTAAACCTAACCCTAACCCTAAACCCAACCCTAAACCTATTATTAACCATAAGCCTAACACTAAACCTAACAATAATGCTAACCCTAACCCTAAATCTAACACGAACCCTAATCCTAAACCTAAACCTAACTGTAACACTAACCCTAACTCTAACCCTAACACTAACACTAACACTAAACCTAACAGTAAACCTAAGGCTAACCCTAAACCTAACCCTAACAATAACCCTAAACCTAACCCTCACCCTAAACCTAACATAAAACCTAACACTAACCTAAACCTAAATATAACCTTCACCTAAACACTAATTTTAAACCTAACCCTAACCCTAACACTAATCCTAAGCTATACCTAACCCTAAACCTAAACCTAACACTAAACCTAACCCTATCCCCAAACCTAACTTTATCATTAACCCTAACCCTAACACTAAACCTAACACTAAAAGTAACCCTAACACTAACTGTAACACAAAATTTAATCCTAAACTTGAACCTAACTGTAACACTTACCCTAACACTAAACCTAACCCTAAACTTAACCTTAACCCTAACAGTAATCCTAAGGCTAACCCTAAGCCTAACAATAACCCTTAACCTAACAGTCACCCTAACACTAACCCTAACCCAAAACCTAACACTAACCCTTACCCTAAACCTAACACTAACCCTAAACCTAAATATAACCCTAACTCAAACACTAATTTTAAACCTAGCAGAAGGCAAGAAATAATTAAAATCAGAGTGGAAATCAACAAAATTGAAACAAAAGAAACTATTGAAAAAATTGACAAAACTAAAAGTTGGTTCTTTGAAAAAATAAATAAGATCCACAGACCCTTAGCCATGCTAACAAAGAGAAGAATAGAGAGAACTCAAATTACTAACATATGAGATGAAAAAGAAAATATCACAACAGATGCTACAGAAATACCGAAGGCAATTAGAAATTATTTTGAAACCCTATATTCCAATAAAATAGAAGATAGTGAAGACATCGATAAATTTCAATAAAGTCATGATTTGCCCAGACTGAATCAGGAGGATACACACAATTTGAACAGACCAATTTCAATGGATAAAATAGAAGAAGCAATCAAAGGACTACCAACCAAGAAAAGCCCAGGACCGGATGGGTATACAGCAGAGTTTTACAAACCTTTAAAGAAGAATTAAAACCAATACTTTTCAAGTTATTTCAGGAAATAGAAAAAGAGGGAGCCCTTCCAAATTCATTCTATGAGGCCAACATCACGCTGATTCTGAAACCAGACAAAGACACCTCAAAGAAGGAAAACTACAGACAAATATCTCTAATGAACCCAGATGCAAAAATCCTCAATAAAATTCTGGCGAATCGGGTACAAAAACACATCAAAAAAATTGTGCACCATGATCAAGTAGGATTCATCCCTGGAATGCAAGGATGGTTCAATATATGGAAATCAATAAATGTTATTCACCACATCAATAGACTCAAAGATAAGAACCTTATGATCATCTCGATAGACTCAGAAAAAGCATTCGACAAAGTACAACATCCCTTTATGTTCAAAACACTAGAAAAACTAGGGATTACAGGAACTTACCTCAACATTGTAAAAGCTATCTATGCTAAGCCTCAGGCTAGCATCATTTGGAATGGAAAAAAACTGAAGGCATTCCCTCTAAAATCTGGAACAAGACAGGGATGCCCCCTATCACCACTTCTATTCAATATAGTCCTCGAAACACTGGCCAGAGCAATTAGACAGATGAAAGAAATTAAAGGCATAAAAATAGGAAAAGAAGAATTTAAATTATCACTATTTTCAGATGACATAATTCTATACCTAGAAGACCCAAAAGGGTCTACAAAGAAACTACCAGAATTAATAAATGAATTCAGCAATGTGGCAGGATATAAAATCAACACACATAAATCAAAGGCATTCCTGTATATCAGCAACAAAACTTCTGAAATGGAAATGAGGAAAAACACCCCAGTCATAATTTCCTCAAAAAAAAAATAAATAATTGTGAATCAACCTAACAAAAGAGGTGAAAGACTTATACAATGAAAACTACAAAACCCTAAAGAGAGAAATAGAAGAAGATCTTAGAAGATGGAAAAATATACCCTGTTCATGGATAGGCAGAACTAACATCATCAAAATGGCAATATTACCAAAAGTTCTCTATATGTTCAATGCAATGCCAATCAAAATCTCAATGACATTTCTTGTAGAAATAGATAAAGCAATCATGAAATTCATATGGAAAAATAAAAGACCCAGAATAGCAAAAACAACTCTAAGCAGGAAGTGTGAATCAGGCAGTATAGAGATACAGATTTCAAACTATACTACAGAGCAATAGTAACAAAAACAGCATGGTACTGGTATGAAAACAGGTGGGTGGACCAATGGTACAGAATAGAGGACATAGAGAAAAATCCACAAAGTTACAACTATCTTATATTTGATAAAGGGGCTAAAAGCATGCAATGGAGGAAGGATAACATCTTCAACAAATGGTGCTGGGAAAACTGGAAATTCATATGCAACAAAATGAAACTGAATCCCTTTCTCTCACCATGCACAAAAGTTAACTCAAAATGGATCAAGGAGCTTGATATCAAATCAGAGACATGGCGTCTGATAGAAGAAAAATTTGGCTACAATCTACATATTGTGGGGTCAGCTCCAAATTCCTCAATAGGACACTCATAGCACAAGAGTTAATAACTAGAATCAAAAAATGGGACTTACTCAAACTAAAAAGTTTTTTCTCAGCAAAAGAAACAGTAAGAGAGGTAAATAGGGAGCCTACATCCTGGGAACAAATCTTTACTCCTCACACTTCAGACAGAGCCCTAATATCCAGAGTATACAAAGAACTCAAAAAATTAAACAATAAGATAACAAATAACCCATTCAACAAACGGGCCAAGGACCTGAACAGACACTTCTCAGAGGAGGACATACAATCAATCAACAAGTTACATGAAAAAATGCTCACCATCTCTAGCAGTCAGAGAAATGCAATTCAAAACCACCCTAAGATACCATCTCACTCCAGTAAGAATGGCAGCCATGGATGGCATTAGTTCAGATTATGCTAAGTGAAGCTAGCCAATCCCTAAAAAACAAATGCCAAATGTCTTCTTTGATATAATGAGAGTAACTAAGAACAGAGTAGGGAAGAAGAGCATGATTAGAAGATTAACATTAAACAGGGATGAGAGGTGAAAGGGAAAGAGAGAGAGAAGGGAAATTGCATGGCAAAGGAAGGAGACCCTCTTTGTTACACAAAATTACATATAAGAAGAAGTGAGGGGAAAGGGGGGGAACAAGAGAGAGAGATGAATTACAGTAGATGGGGTAGGGACAGAAGACGGGAAGGGAGTGGATGGGAGGGTAGGGAAGGGGAGGGGAGGCGAGATAGTAGAGGTTAGGAAAGGCAGCAGAATACAAAATACACTAGTATGGCAGTAGTTAAAAAAGTGGATGTGTAACCAATGTGAATCTGCATTATTTTTATAGGATAAAAATGGGAGTTCATAATCCGCTTGAAACAAATGTAAGAAATATGATATATCAAGAACATTGTAATATTTTGAACAACTAATAAAAATGATTAGTTGAATAAAAAAATAAACTTAACCCTTACCTTAAAACTAACCCTAACCTAACCCTAACCCAAAACCTATAACTAACACTAAACCTACCCCTACCCCTAACACTAACCCTATCATTAACCCTAACCCTAACACTAAACCTAACACTAACCATAACCCTAACTCTAACTCGAATCCTTATCCTAATCCTAAATAACCATAACACTAACCCTAACACTAAACCTAACCCTAACACTAACACTAAACCTATCCCTAAACCTAACACTAAACCTAAGGCTAAACATAACCCTAACCCTCACCCAAACACTAACCATTAACAAAAACCTAACACTAACCCTAAACCTAACTAAAACCCTAATCCAAACACTAATGTTAAACATAACCCTAACCATAACACTAACCCTAACTTAACCCTAACTGTAAATCTAAACAAAACATTAACCCTAAACCTAACCCTAACAGGAACCGTAACCATAACCCTAACCCTAACCTAACCGTAACCATAACCCTAACCTAAACCTAATCCTAACACTACCTTGAACCCTAACACTAACCGTCACCATAAACTTAAACATAAACCTAAACATAACCCTAACACCAATCCTAACCCACTCTCTAACACTAACTGTAAGCCTAACTCTGACCCTAACCTTAACCCCCATCCAAACACAAACCCTAAGCCAAACAATAACACTAATCCTAAGCTAACCCTAATATTAACACTTACCTAACCCTGACTCTAATCCTAAACCTAATACTAACCCTAACACTAACCATAACCGTAACCTAACATGAACCATAAACCTAACAATACAACTAATCCTAACCCTCACCGAAAGACTATGCCTAAACCAAACACTAACACTAAAACTTACCCTATTCCTAATTCTAACAGAAATACTAATCCTAACCCTAATTTTAACCCTAAAACTAACCCTAACCCTAATTTAACCCTAACCCTAACATTAACCCTAATCCTACTCCTAACAATAACCCTAACCCTAAGCCTAAACCTAACACTCACCCTAGCCCTAAATCTAAACCTAACACTAATCCTAATCCTAACACTAACACTAAGCCTAAACCTAAGTATAACCCAACCCAAAGACTAAGGCTAACCCTAAACATAAACCTAACACTAACACAAAATCTAACCCTAACCAAACCCTAAACCTAATCCTTACACTATCCCTAACCTTAAACCTAACACAAACCCTAACTCTAATTTTAAGAGTAACCTAACCTTAACTTTAACACTAATCTTAACTCTAACCCTAACCCTAACCCACTATAATCTAAACCTCATCCTAATTTTATCATGAACCCTAACCCTAAACCTAACCTTAAACCTAACACTAATCATAATTCTAACCTTAACACTAACCCTAACACTGACACTAACCCTAATTCTAACCTTAACTGTAAACCAACCCTAAACCTAAGCCTAACCCTCACTCTAACCCTAACCCTTAACCTAACACTAACTTTAATGCTAAACCTAAACCTAAGACTAACCTTAACCCTAACCCTAAACCTAAACCTAATCCTAACTGTAACTTTCACCCTAACCATAACCATTACCTAACCAAACCCAAACACTACCCCTAAACCTAAAAAATAACCCTAAACCTTATCCTAACCAAAACCCTAACTCTAACCCTTACCCAAACTCTAACCCTAAACCTAACAGTAACCCTAATCCATCCCTAACTCTATCCCTAAACCTAACTATAACCCTAACCCAAACACTAATGCTAACTCTTACCCTAACCCTAACACTAACCCTAACCATAAATCTAAACCTAAACCTAACATTCACCCTAACCCTTACCCTAAAACAAACCCTAACCCTAACCCTAACTTAACCCTAATCATAACACTAACCCTAACACTAAACCAAATTCTACACATAACTTTTACCCTAACACTACCCTCACCCTAAAGATAACACTAACCTAAAACTAACACTAATACTAACACTAACTCTAACCCTCATCCTAAACCTAAAGCTAACACTAACCCTAATCCTAAACTTAACACAAACACTAATCTAACCCTAACCCGAACCTAACCCTAACCCTAAACTTCACCATAACACTAACCCTAACCCTAACACTAACACAAGACCTAAACCAAATCCTAACTTTAACATAACCCTTACCCGAACCCTAACCCCAACTTTAACCCTAAACCTAAAGCTAATCCTAAACTTAACCCTAACACAAACCATAACCCTAATATTAACACTAACACTGACTCCAACCATAACCCTAACCCTACCCATAAAACTTACCCTAAACCTCACCATAACCCAAACCGTAAACCTAACAAAATCTAAACCTAATCCTAATACTAACCCAAACCCTAACCCTAAACCTAACCCTAAATCTAACCCTAACCGCAACCCTATCCCCAACTCTAACCCTAATTCTAACCTTTACCATAACACTAACCCTAACCAAACCCTAACCCTAACCCTAACTTAACACCAACCCTAACTTAAACTTTATTCCTAACACTAACCCAAACCCTAACACTAACCATAACCTAACCGTAACCCTAATTTTAACACTAACCATAACCATAAAACTAACGATAATACTAACTTTAAAACTATCCCTAACCCTAACGCTAACCTTAAAACTATACTTAACCCAAAGAATACTACTAACCCTAATCCTAACCCTAACCCTAACACTATCCTTAACCTTAAACCTAACTCTAAATCTAACCCTAAACCTAACCCTAAACCTAACCCTAAACCTAACTCTTACCCTAACTGTAACCCTGTCACTAATGCTTACACTAACCCTAATCATAACTGTATCCATAACCCTAAACCTAACTCTAACACTAACCCTAACCATAACCCTAACACTAACCTTATACTAACAGTAAACTTACCCCTAACTCTAACCCTCACCCTAAATTTAACAATAAACCTAACCCTAACCCAAACACGAACCCTAACCCTACCCCTAACCCGAACCTAACTCTAACACTAAACCTCACCAAAACACTAACCCTAACCCTAACCCTAACACAAACCCTAAACCAAATACTAACCATATCCTAACCCTAAACTTAACCCTAACCCCAACCCTAAACCTAACCCTAAAGCTAATCCTAACCCTGACACTAACCCTAAGCCTCACCCTAACCCTAATTCAAAACCTAATATTTACCTTAACCCTACCACTAACCCTAAACTTAACAGTAAACTTAACCCAAACACTAAATCTAACCTTAACCCTAAGTCTAAACGTAACGCTAACCCTAACCATAACTGTAACCCTAACACTAACATGACCCCTAACTCTAACCCTAACACTAACTCTAAACATAACCCTAAACCTATCCCTAACACTAACCCTAAGAGTAACCCTTAACCTAATCCTAAAACTTACACAAACCCTAATCCTCACCCTAACCAGAACCGTAACCCTAACCCTAACCCTAATTTAACCCAAACCCTAACCCTAATTCTAACACTAATCCTAACCCTAACCCTAACCCTAACACTATCTCTAAACATAACCCTATACTTAACCCTAACCTAAACCTAAACCTCAACCTAACCCTAACCCTAATCCTAACCTTTATCATAACCCTAACTATAATCCTAACCATAACCCCTACACAAACCCTAATGCTAAACCATACCCTAACCTAAAACCTAATCCTAACACAAACCCTAACCCTAACATTAACACTAACACTAACTCTAACTGTAACCCTAAACCTAATCCTAAATTTTACCCTTACCGTAACCTAACCTTAAGCCTAACACTAACCCTAAACCTAATCCTAACACAAACTCTACCTTAACCCTATTCCTAACCTTGAATGAAACCCTAAGCCTAACCCTATCCCTAAAACTATCCCTAACACTAGCAATAATCCTTACTTTAACTCTAACCCTAATCCTAAACCTAAGCCTAACCATAACAATATCTCTAAACCTAATCCTAAACCTAAAGCTATCCCTAAACTTAACCCTAATCCTAACACTAACTCTAAACCTAAATATAATCCTAACCCTTACCCTAACACTAACCCTGACTGTAACCCTAACCATAAACCTAAAGCTAACACTTACCCTAACCTGAAACCTAATACGAACCCTAAATCTAAACCTAACCGTAACCTAACACTAAACCCAAACCTGACTCTAACATTAACCCTGATTTTAACACTTACTCAAACCCTAACATTAACTTTAACCCTGCCTTAACACTACCTTAACCCTAACTGTAAACCTAACACTAATCCTAACCATAACAGTAACTCTAAACATAATCCTAACTGTAACCCTAACACAAATCCTAACCCTAAACCTAACACTAACACTAACTCTAACCCTAACACTAACCCTAAAATTGACAATAAACATAACACTAAACCTAACCCTAACCTTAACCCTAACCTAACAATAACCCTTACAATAATCCTAACCCTAACCTTAGCCCTAAACCTAACATTACCCTAACCCTAACCGTAGCCATAACCCCAACAGAATTCCTAACCAAAAACATAACCATAAATATATCTTAAAATTAACCCTAAATTTTACCTAACACTAACCCTAACACTAACACTAAAACTAAGCCTAACCCTAACACTAACATTAACCCTAAAAGTAACATAACCCTAATCATAACAGTAACACTAACACTAACCCTACCACTAACTCTAACCATAACTTTTAACCTAACCATAAACCTAACACTAACTCTAACCCTAACACCAAATCTAATCCTATCCCTAATACTAATCTTTACATTAACCTTAACCCTAAGCCTAGCCCTAACACTTACCTAAACCTAACCCTAACTCTAACCCTTACACTAAAGTGAAAACTAACCCTAACCCTAACACTAACCCTAATCCCAACCCTAACTTTATTACTAACCCTAACCCTAACCCTAAACCTAACACTAACCCTAACCGAAACTGAACCCTAACCCTAACCCTAACCATTACCTAACCCTAAGCCTAACCCTAACCCTAAAACAAACCCTAACACTAAACTTAACCCTAATCTTAACACTAATCATAACCTTAACAGTAACCCTATAACTAACCCTAACCCTAAGCCTAACACTAAACCTAACACTAACCCTATCCCTGTCCCTTACTTTAAGCCTAACACTAACCCTAACTGTTACCCTAACACTGTACCTAAACCATCCTTAACCCTAAAACTTACCCTAACCCTAACCTTATGCCTCAATCTAACCCTCTTTCTAATCATAACCAAAACCCTAATTTTAAATCTAACCCAAACACAAAACCTATACCTAACCCTTACCCTAACACAAAACATACTTCTTACCCTAGCACTAACCTTAACACTAACCCTAACCAAAACCCTAACACCAGTTCTAAAACTAAACCTAAACGTAACCAGAAACCTAACCCTAAACCTAACCCCAAAACTAACCTTAACCATAAACATAACCCAAACCCTAACACTAAACGTAACCATAATCTGAACCCTAACCATAACACTAAACTTAACTCTAATTCTAACCCTAAACCTAAAAGTAACCCTAATCTTATCCCTAACCCTAACGCTATCCCTAACCCTAACCCTAACACTAACACGGAAAATAACCCTAAACCTAACCCTATTCCTAACCCTCACCATAACCCTTACCATAACCCAAACCCTAACCCTAACCCTAACCGTAACACTAATCTTAACCCTTAACCTAAAACTAACCCTAACCTACATGTAACCCTAAAACTAACCTTATACCTAACCGTAAGCCTCAATATAACCCTAATCCTAACCATAATCCTTACCTTTAACCTAACACAATACATATCCCTCACACGAACATTAATCCTAACCCTAACCCTAACCCTATACCTAACTCTAAAACTAACCTTAAACCTAACCCTAACTCTAACCCTAATCCTAACCCTAAACATAACCCTAACCCTAATTCTCAAATGAACCCTAATCCTAACCCTAACCTTAGCCCTAACCCTAAACCTATCACTAACCCTAACACTCTCCCTTACCATAACCCTAACACTAACACTAAAGCTAGCACTAAACCTAAGCCTAACCCTAACACAAACCCTGAAACTAATCCTAACCCTAACCATTACACTAACCCTAAACCTAACCCTAAACCTAACACTAACTCTAACACTAACCCTAAACCTAATCCTAACACTAACCCTCAACCCAATACTAACCCTGTCACTAACCATAACCCGAAGCCTAAACCTAAACCTAACACTAACCCTAACCCTAACCCTTTCTTTAACCCTAACACTAACACTAACCCTAACACTAACGCTAACACTATACCTAAACTTCCCGTAACCTTAAAACTAACTCTAACCCTAAAACTATGCCTCACTCTAACCCTCTTTCTAATCATAACCAAAACCCTAATTTTAACTCTAACCTAACACAAAACCTAAACCTAAGCCCTACCCAAACACAAACCATAATTCTTACCAGAACACTAAGCTTAACACTAACCCTAACTGAAACCCTAACCCTAAATCTAAAACTAACCCTAACCCTAAATTGAACCCTAAGCCTAACCCTAACCCCAAAACTAACCTTAACCATAAACCTAACCCTAACACTAACCCAAACCATAAGCCTAACCCTAACCTTAACTCTATCCCTAACCCTAATTCTAACCCTAAACTTAAAGTAACCCTAAACCTATCCCTAACCCTATTACTAACCCTAACCCTAACAAAACACTAACACTGAACCTAAACTTAAACTTAACCCTACACATAGCTCTCACCCTAAACCTTACCCTAACACTAATCCTAACCCTAACCCTAACACTAAACCTACCTACAAATAACCCTGAAACTAACCCTACACCTAAACCTAAGCCTCACTCTAACTGAATCCTAACCATAACCCTAACCCTAACCCTACCCTTAACTCTAACCCTCTTTCTAATCATAACCAAAACCCTAATTTTAATTCTTACCCTACCACAAAACCTAAACCTAACCCTTAACCTAACACAAACCATAATTCTTATCCTAAAAATAACATTAACATTAACCCTAACCTGAACCATAACTCTAACCCAATAACTAGACTTAACCTTAAACATAACCCTAACACTAAACCTAACCTAACCCTAACCCTAACTGTAACACTAAACCTAACCCTAATTCTAACCATAAACCTAAATGTAACCCTAAACCTATCCCTAAACCTTACACTATCCCTAACCCTAACACTAACACTGAACCTAAACCTAAATCTAACCCTACACCTATCCCTCACCCTAATCCTTACCATAACACAAACCCTAACCCTAACACTAATCCTAATCCTAAATTTAACACTAACCCTAACCTACAACTAACACTAAAACTAAACCAAACCTAATCCTAAGCCTCACTCTACCCCTAAACTTAGCCTTAAACCTAAGCCTTACCCTATCCCTAACCCTAACACAAATCCTAAACATAAAACTTAACATAACACAAACCATATCCCTCAAACACAATCCTAATAAATCTAACTCTAACCCAAACTCTAAAACTAACCCTAATCCTATCCTGAACCGTAACACTAACCCAAACTCAAACCTAACCCTAAAACGAACCCTTACCCTAACAGTAATACTAACCTAACCATAACCCTAGCCCTAAACCTAAACCTATCTATAACCCTAACACTCTCCCCAACCCTAACGCTAACACTAACACTAAAGCTAACCATAAACATAAACCTAACACAAACCATATAACTAACCCTAACCGTAACCCTTAAACTAACACTGAACCTAACCCTAACTCTAATCCTAACACTAACCCTAACCCCAACACTAACCCTATCACTAACCATAACCCTAAGTCAAACCCTAAACCTAACACTAACCCTATTTCTAACACTTACTTTAACCCTAACACTAACCCTAACCCTAACACTATACCTAACTACCCATAACCCTAAAACTAACCCTAACCCTAACCCTACACCTTACTCTAACCCTCTTTCTAATCATAATGAAACCCTAATTTTAACTCTGATCCTAACACAAAACCTAAACCTAACCCTTACCCTAACACAAACCATAATTCTTACACTCACACTAACCTTAACACTAACCCTAATCCAAACCCTAACTCTAATTCTAAAACTAATCTTAACCCTAACCCCAACCCTAACCCTAACCCAAAAACTAACCTTAAACATAAACCTAACCCTAACACTAAACCTAAATATAACCCTAACCCTAACTGTAACACTAACACTAACCCTAATTCTAACCCTAAACCTAAAAGTAACTCTAAACCTATCCGTAACCCTAACACTATCCCTAACCCTAACCCTAAAACTAACACTGACAATGAACCTAACCCTAAGCCTAACCCTTCCCTTAAACCTCACCCTAACCCTTACCATAACACAAACCCTAACCCTAACACTAATCCTTACTCTAACCCTAACACTAACCCTAACCTACATGTAACCCTAAAACTAACCCTAAACCTAACCCTAAGCCTCAATCTACCCCTAATCCTAACCCTAACCCTAATTCTTACCCTATCCCTAACCCTAACACAACCCTAACCCAAAACCTTACCATAACACAAACCATATCCCTCATACAAACACTATCCTAACACTAAACCTAACCCAACCCTAACTCTTAAACTAATCCTAACCCTAACCTGAACCCTAACATTACCCTAACCCTGAAACTAACCCTAAACATAGCCCTAAACCTAAGCCTAAAACGAAACCTAAAACTAACACTAACCCTAACTGTAACACTAACACTAACCTAACCATAGCCCTAACACTAAAATTATCACTAATCCTAACACTCTCCCTAACCCTAACACTAACACTAACACTAAAGCTAACCCTAAACCTAACACTAACCCTATCCCTAACACTAACCTGAACCATAACTTAACCCTAAAACTAACCCTAACCTCAAAACTTACAGTAACCCTAAACCTAACCATAACCCTAACTCTGACCCTAAAACTAACCCTAACCATAACCGTAACCATAACCCTAACAGGAAGCCTAACTCTAACCCTATCCCCAGTCCTAACCCTAAAACTAACCCTAAGCATATCCCTAACGCTAACACTATCCCTAACCCTAACACTAACACTAACCCTTACAATAAACCTAAACCTAACCCTAACCCTAACCCTAACCCTAACCCTAATCCTAACATTCTCATGAACTCTAATCCTAACACTAACCCTAAACTCACCATAAAAGTAATCCTAACCCTAATACTTACTCTAAACCTAACGCTAACACTAAGCCTCAACCTAACTCTAACACTAACCCAAACACTAGTCCTAAACCTAACCCTAATTCTAACTGTAACACTAACCCTAATCCTAACCACAAACCTACAACTAATCCTAAAACTAACCCTAACGAAAACTCTAACACGAATCCTAAACCTAACCCTAACCATAACCCTAACACTAACCTGCACCCTAACCCTAACCCTAACACAAACCCTAACCAGAATGCTAACCCTAACACAAATTCTAACCAAACCAAAACCCTAACCCTAACTTAAATTTAACCCTAAACCTTACCTAACCCTAACCATAACACTAACACTAACACTAACCCTGAACCTTACCCTAACACTAACCCTAATCCCAACCCTAAGACTATGACTAACCAGAACCCTAACCCTAACCCTGATCCTAACGCTAAACCTAACCCTAACAGTAACCCTAAGCCTAACTCTAAATCTAACTCTAATCTTAACCATAACACTAATGATAGCCTTAACCCTAACCCTAGCACAAACACTAACCTAACCCTAACAGTAACCCTAACATTAACCCTAAACCCAACCCTAATGCTAACTCTAAAACTAACCCTACTCCTATCCTGAAATCTAACCCTAAATCTAACCCTATCACAAACACTCACTCTAACCCTAACACTAACCCTAATACTAACCCTAACTTTAACCATAAACCTAATCTTAAATGTAAACCTAACCATAACCATAACACAAACCCTAACACTAAACCTAACACTAATCCTAAACCTAAGCATCACCCTATCCTTAACTCTAAACCTAACCCTAACCCTAAGCCTAGCACTAAACCTATCACTATTCTTAACCCTTACACTAACATCAACCCTAAAGCTTACTGTAACCCTAATCCTAATGCAAACACTAACCCTAACCCTAACCCTATCCATAAACCTAACACTAACCATAACATTAAACATAACCCTAACCATAACCCAAACACTAAAACTAACCCTAAACCTAACCCTAATGCTAACACTAATCCTAACCTTAACTGTATTCCTAATGCTATCCATAAAACTAACCCTACGCCTAACCCTAACGATAACTGGAACACTAAACCTAATCCTAAACCTAACCCTAAAAATAACCCTAACACCAATTGTAACCCTAACACCAACCTTAACCCTAACCCTAAATTTTACACTACTCCTAACCCTAACCAAAACCCTAACACTAATCCTAACCCTATCCTTAACCCTAATGGTAATCCTAATTGTAACCCTAAACCTAACCCTAACGCTTACAGTAACACAAACCCTAACACTTTTCATAGCAGTAACCCTAACTCTAACCCTAAAACTAACACTAATCGCAACCCTAAAACAAAAATAACTTTAACCCTAACGCTAAACATTACCCTAACCCTAAACCCAACCCTAATCCTAACCGTAACTCTAACCCTAACACTAAACCTAACACAAACCCTAACCTAACCCTAACCCTAACACTAACACTAATCCTAACCCTTAACCTTACCCTAACCCTAACCTGAATACTAAAACTAACCCTAACATTACCCTAACCATAACCCTAACCTATCCCTAACCTTAACGTAATCATAACCCTAACCCTAACACATACCCTAAACTAACCCTAAACCTAAACCTGTCCTAACCCTAATTCTAACACTAACCCTAACCCTGACCATATCCCTAACACTAACACTCACCTAATCCTAACCATAAACCTAACACAAACCCTAACACTAACCCTTCATCTAAATGAAAACAAAACCAAACACTAATGCTAACCTTAACCCAAACTCTAACACTAACCCTAACCCTTACCCTAACCCTAGACCTACCTCTAACCCTATCTTTTACCCTAAGCCAAATCCTCATCCTAATGCTACCCTAGTTCTAACCTTAATCCTTAGCCTTCCCCAAACCCTAACTCTTTTACTAGTCCTAAACATAGCTCTCATTCTAGCTCTAACCCTAACCCTAACTCTGACCCTTTTCTGACCCTAACATTAACCCTTGATGTAAACCTGACTCTAACCCTAAACCGAACCCTAACACTACCTCTACTGGTAAACCTGTACCTAAACCTAACAGTAACACTAGCACTAGACAAACCTAATTTTAAATAGAGTCATAAAACTAGACCTAGCCCTAAACAAAAACCTAGCACTAGCCCTAACAATAACCCTTAACCTAACTTAAAGAGTAAACCTCTTACTAGAACAAATGCTAGTCCTAATTATGGCTCTAAACCTAAAAACTAACCCTAACCCCACAATGACCCTTAATCTAATAGAAACCCTAGCTCTAAACCTTATCCTAAAACAAAACCTAACCCTAACACTAGACTTATCCATAACCCTTACCCTAAAACTAGCCATAACTATATCCCTCGCTCTTACATTACCCAAGCCCAAACATTTGCCCTAAACATCACACAAAACCTAGCTCTTATCCTAGCCCTAAACCTAGCCCTAATCATAACCCTAACCATAACCTTAGACCAAACCCTAATGCTAAACCTCGACCTAGCCCTAACCTTAGCCCAAACTCTAATCCTTAGCCTAAAGCTAACCCTAACCCTAAACATAACACTAGGCTTGACTCAAAACCTAACCCTCACCCTAGCCATAGCCTTAGCTCAAATGCCTACAGTTACTGTAACCCTAACCCTAACATTAACTCTAGGCTTAACCTTAACCCTAACCCTAATCTTAATCTTAACCCTAGCACTATACTTAGCTCTAACAATATTCATTACCCTAAAGAAATGCCTAACCTAAATGGTAACCATAGGCCTAATGATAACCCTATCGTTAACACTAACCCTATCCATTACTCTAAACCCAACCAGAACCATAAACCTAACTCTATCCATTACCCTAACCCTAACCCGAACCTACCACTAATTAAAGCATTAACCCTAAATTTTAACCTAAACCAAACCCTACCCTGAACCCTGACCCTAATAATACACCTAGCTTTCAACTTGACCCTTACCCTGCACCTAAACCTTACAAGAGACATAGCCATAAACTAACACTAAAACTAATACTAACCATAAACCATGACTTGATATAAGCCCTAGCCCTAATCCTAGCCTTACCCTAACACAAACCCTAAGCCTAGCACTAAACTTAGTCTTAATCCTAACCCAAAACCTAACCTTAGTCCTAACCCTAATTCTAACCCTTTCCCTAGAGATAAAGCTAGATATAACCCTATCCCTTCCCCTAAACGTAATCCTAACGCTAACACTAACACTAACCCTAACCCTAGGCCTAAACCTAACACTAACCCTAGCTCTAATTCTAGCCCTAATTTAGCCCTAACCCTAAACCTACCACTAAACTTAGCCCAAAGACTAACTCGAACTCTCAAGCTATCCGTATTTTTAGTTCTAACCCTATCTGTTACCATAACCCTAACTAGCCATAAACTTAGCCCTAACCCTAGCCATAGCCCTAAACCTAGATCTAACCATAACAATAAATCTAAGCCTAAACATCACCCTACCATTAGCTCTAACATTATCACTAATCATAAAACTAGCCCTAACCCTAGGCCTAGTTCTAAAACAAAACTGAGCCATAGCCCTATCCCTAACCCTACCTAACCTTAACCCTAGACGTGTTATTAGCCCTATCCCTAGCCCTAATCCTAGTTCTAAGCCCAGCCTTAATCCTTACCCTGATCTTAACCCCAGCCCTATCCTTAATTTTATCCCTTGTCCTAGCAGTAAACATAGCTGTGACATCATACCTTGCCATAACACTAACACTAAACTTATCCCTATCCCTAAACCTAGGCCTAAACCTAACACTAACCCTAGCACTAATCCTAGCCCTAATTTAGGCCTAACAGTAAACCTAACCCTATCCCTATCCCTAAGACTAACTTTAACTCTCGTCCTAGCCCTATCCCTAGTTCTAAACCTATCCTTTACCATAACCAAAAACCTAGCCCTATTCCTAGCCCCAACCTTAGCCCTAACCTTTGCCATACCCCTAAACCTGGATCAAACCCTAACCTTAGGCCTAAATCTCACCCTAACACTAGCCCTAACAGCAATGCTAATTGGAAAACTAGCCCTAAACCTAACCTAGCCCTAAAACAAAACTGAGCCATTAACCTAACCCTAACCCTTAACCTAAACCAAACAGTAACCCTAATCCTAGCCCTAAATCTTGCCATAATTTGAGTGCTAAACCTAACCCCAGAAGTAACCCTGAACCTGACTTGGATCCTAACACTAACCCTAGCTCTAAACATTGCCTTAATGCTAAACCAAGAAGTAGACCTAATCAGAAACCAAGTTCTTTCATTAGCCATAGCCCTAATGCTAACACATATCCTAGCACCAATCTGAGCCCTAACCCTAGGTTTAACTCTAAGACTAACCCTAAACCTAACCCTATCCCTAACCCTATCCCTAATCCTAACCCTATGGCTAATCCTATCCATTACCCTAAGCCGAACCCTCACCCTAATGCTACCCTAGTCCTAACACTAATACTTAGCCTATCCCAAACCTTAACTCTATTACTAGTCCTAACCCTAGGCCTCATTCTAGCTCTAGCCCTAACCCAAACCCTGACACTTATTCTGACCCTAACATTAATCCTAGATCTAAACCTGACACTAACCCTAACCAGACCCTAACTCTACCCCTACCAGTAAACTGATACCTGAACCTAACAGTAACACTAGCACTAGACCACACCTACTCCTAAATAGAGTCATAAATCTAGCCCTAGCCCTGAACAAAAACCTTGAACTAGCCCTAAAAATAACCCTTAATCTAACACAAAGACTAACCATATCCCTAGACCCAACGCTAATCCTAATTCTGACCCTAACACTAACCCAAACACTGACGCTTACCCTAACACAAACCCTAGCTCTAAACCTTATCCTAACCCAAAATCTAACACTAACACTAGACTTATTCATAACCCTAACCCTAAAACTATCCATAACCATAACCCAAACTCTTCCATTACCCATAGCCCTAACGCTAGTCATAAACATCACACAAACCTAGCCCTTATCCTAGCCCTAAAACAAGCCCTAATTGTAACCATAAAAATATCCCTAGACCTAACCCTAACCCTAACCCTCGCCCTAGTCCTAAACCTAGTTCAAACTCTAAACCTTTCCCTAATCATAACACTAACCCTAATCCTAACCCTAGCCCAGACTCTAACCCTAACCCTTGCCCTAGTCCTAACCCTAGCTCAAACCCTAATACTTACCCTAAACCTAACCCTGACACTAAACCTAGGCCTAACCCTAACCCTAGCCATAAACTTAACCCTAGCCCTAACATTAGCTCTAACCCTATCCATTACCCTAAAAATAAACCTAAACCAAATGCTAACCCTAGGCCTAATACTAACACTATCCCTAACAATAACCATATCCATTACTCTAAACCTAACCTGAATCCTAAACCTAACCCTATCCATTACCCAAATCCTAAACCAAACCTTAATTCTATTACAAGCCTTAACCCTAAACCTTAACCTGAACCAAACCATACCCGAACCATGACCCCAATGAAACACCTAGCTCTAAATCTGGCCCTTACCCTACACCTAACCCTTACACAAGACCTAGCCATAAGTTAACCATAAAACTACCACTTACTTTGAACCTAGACTTGACATTAGCCCTGACCCTAATCCTAGCCCTAGCCCTAACACATACCCTCATCCTGGCACTAAACCTAGCCTTAATCCTAACCCAAACACTAACCCTAGCCCTAAATCAAATTCTAACCCAAACCCTAGCTCTAAATCTAGCTATAACCCCATCCCTTCCCCTAAATCTAACCCTAACCCTAACACTAACACTAACCTTAACCCTAGCCTTAACCCTAGGCCTAACCCTAACACTAACCCTAGTGCTAATCCTATCCCTAAATTAGCCCTAACCCTAAACCTACCCCTAACCCTAGCCCAAGGAATAACTCTAATCGACCCAAAGTCCTATTTTTAGTTCTAACCCTATCTGTTACCATAACTCTAACACTAGCCCTAACCTTAATCCTAATGCAGGCCCTAGCCCTAAACCTAGATCTAACCATAACAATAAATCTAAGCCTAAACAGCATTCTACCACTAGCCCTAACACTATCACTAATCCTAAAACTAGCCCTAATCCTAGGCCTAGCTCTAAAACAAAACTGAGCTATAGCTGTAACCTAACCCTAGCCTAACGGTAATGCTAGACCTGACATTAGCTGTATCCCTAATTCTTACCATAACCATACCACAAACCTAACCCTACACATAGCCTTAATTCTAGCCCTAATTCGAGTCCTTTCCCTAACCCTGATCAGTAACACTTATCCTGAATCTGACCCTAACACTAACCCTATCTCTAATCATCTCCCTAAACATAAACCTAATCTAAACAATAGACATTGACCTAGACCTAATGTTATCTCTAAAACCAACCTTAATCTTAACTCTAGTTCTTACAATAGCCATAGTCCTACCTTATCCCTAACCTAAACCAAAACCTAGCTCTAACCTGATCCCTAACCCTAGCATTAACCCTATCCCTAACCCTCACCCTAGCCCTATCACTTAACCTAAACCTAACTCCAAAACTAAACATTGACCTAACCCGAACCATGGCCCTAATCCTAACCATAACCCTAGTCCTAACAGTAGCTCTAATCTTATTTATTACCATAACCATAACCATAACCATAACCGAATTCTAACCCTAGGCCTAAAACTAACCACAGCTCCAACCTAACAATAACCGTAGCCCTAACTGTAGCTCTAATCCTATCCATTACCCTAATCATAACCCTAACTGAATTCTATCCCTAGGCCTAAACTTAACACTATCCCAAACCCTAAGGCTGTCCATTACCCTAAACCTAAACTGAACCCTAAATCTAACCATATCCATTACCCTAACCCTAATACTAATCCTAATGCTAATTTGAGCCCTAACCCTAAACCTTAACCTAACACAGACCCTAAACCTGATTCCGACCCTAATAATACCCTAGCTGCAAAGCTGACCCTAACACACAACCTAACCCTTACAATAGATCTGGTTATAAACCTAACCCTAAAACTATCCCAAACCATAACCCTAGACCTTACATTAGCCATAGCCCTAATCCTAGCCGTAACCCTAACACAAATCGTAGCCCTAATCCTAGCACTAAGCCTAGCCTTAATCCTAACCTTAATCTTAACCCTAGCCCTATCCCTAATTTATACTTTGACCTAGTCAAAAACGTAGCTGTAACATCATACCTTACCCTAACCCTAGCACTAAACCTAGGCCTAAACCAAACCCTAACCCTAGCACTAATCCTAGCCCTAATTTAGCCATAACCCTAAACCTAACCCTATCCCTATCCCTAAGACTAACTCTCTCACCATAGTTCTAGCCCTTTTTCTAAACATATCCCTTACCATAACCCAATCTCTAGCCCTATTCCCAGCCCCAACCTTAGCCCTAACCTTTGCCCTACCCCTCAACGTGAATCTAACCCTAAACTTAAGCCTAAATCTCACCCTAACACTAGCCCTGACCCTAAAGCTAATTGGAAAATGAGCCCTAACCCTAACCTAGCCCCAAAACAAAACTGAGCAATAAATCTAACCCTAAACCTTAACCTAAACCAAACACTAACCCTAAACCTAGCCCTAAACTTTTCTATAATTTGAATGCTAAAAATAACCCTAGAAGTAACCCTGAACCTGACTCGGATTCTAACACTAACCCTAGCTCTATGCATTGCCCTAATGCTAACCCTAGAACTAGCCCTAATTAGAAACCAAGCTTTTTTCATTAACCATAGCCCTAAAGCTAACACAAATCCTAGCACTAAACCAAGCTATAAACCTAGGTTTAACCCTAAGACTAACCCTAAACCTAAACAAAACCCAAGCCCTAAACCTATCCCTAACCCTAATCCTACCCATAAACCCATCCCTTTCCCTAAGACAAACCCTCACCCTAATGTTACCTAGTCCTAACCCTAATCCTTAGCCTATCCCAATCCCCAATTCTATTACTAGTTCTAACCCTAGCACTCATTCTAGCTGTAACTCTAACCCAAACCCTGACCCTTATTCTGACTCTAACACTAACCCTAGAACTAAACCTCACACTAACCCTAAACCAGACCCTACCCCTACCTCTCCCAGTAAACCTGTACCTAAACCTAACAGTAACTCTAGCACTGGACCAAACCTAATCCTAAATAGAGTCATAAATCTAGCCCTAGCCCTAAACAAAAACTTTGCACTAGCCTTAAAAATAACCCTTAAACTAACATAAAGACTAACCCTATCCCTAGACCCAACACTAGTCCTAATTCTGGCCCTAACTAACCCTAACCCTAACCCTAACTGACAGCCATAGTGCTAGCCATATACACCACACAAACCTAGCCTTATCCTAGCCCTAATCATAACCCTAGCCCTGACTCGAACCCTAACCATCTCCCTAGGCATAACCCTAGCTCATACCCTAACACTTACCCTAAATCTAACCCTAGCCCTAATCCTAACCTTAATAATAGCACTAACCTTAGATTTAACCCTATCCATTACCCTAAAGAAAAGCCTAACCAAAAGGCTAACCCTAGGCCTAACGACAACCCTATCGTTAATAATAACCCTATCCATTGCTCTAAACCTAACTGGAATCATAAACATAATTCTATCTATTACCCTAACCCTAACCCAAACCCACTGCTAATTCAAGCATTAACCCTAAATCTTAACCTAAACCAAACCCGACCCTGACCCTGATTCTAATAATACACCTAGCTCTAAACTTGACCCGTACCCTACACCTATACCTTACAATAGACATAGCCATAACCTAACACTAAAACTAATACTAACCATAAACCTAGACTTGACATTAGCACAAGCCCTAATCATAGCTGTAGCCCTAACACAAACCCTCAGCCTAGCCCTAAACCTAGCCTTAATGAAAACCCGAACCCTAACTTAGCCCTAACCCAAATTCTAACTCTTGCCCTATCTCTAAACCTAGCTATAACCCCATCACTTTCCCTAAAACTAACCCTATCCTTAACACTAACACTAACCCTAACCCTAGCCCTAACTATAACACTAACTATAGCGCTAATACTAGCCCTAATTTAGCCCTAACCTTAAACCTACCCCTAACCCTAGCCCTAAGACTAACTCTAACTCTATTTTTTTGTTCCAACCCTATCTGTTATCATAACTGTAACACTAGTCCTAACTTTAGCCCTAACCATAGCCCTAGCCCTAAACCTAGATCTAACCATGACAATTAATATAAGATTTAACCTCACCTTACTACTAGCCCTAACACTATCACTAATCCCCAAACTATCCCTAACCCTAGCCCTGGCTCTAAAACAAAACTGAGCCATAGCTCTAACCCTAACCCTAACCTAAATGTAACCCTAAAACTGAAATTAGCCCTATCCCAAATTCTTACCCTAACACTAACACAATCCTAACCCTACACCTAGCCTTAACCCTCACCCTAATTCGAGACCTATCCCTAATTATAAAAGTAACACTGATCCTGACTCTGACCCTAACACTAACCCTATCTCTAATCATACCCCTAAACCTAAACCTAATATAAATAATAGACCTAGTCCTAATGCTAACCCTAATACTAGCCCTAATCGTAACCCTAGTTCTTATATTAGCCTTAGTCCTACACTAGCCTTAACCTAACCCAAAACCTAGCCCTAATCTGATCCCTAACTCTAGTTTTAATTGTAGCCCTAACCCTATCCCTAGCCCTAACACTTAAACTAAACCTAACCCTAAACCTAAACATTGTCTTAACCCGAAATCTAAACCAAACCATAGCCCTATTCCTAAACATAACACTAGCCCTAAACCTAGATATAATTTGATCCATTACACTAACCATAACCCTAAGCAAATTCTAACCCTAAGCCTAAGGCTAACCATAGTCCTAACCTAACCATAACCCTATTCCTAAGTGTAGCTCTAATCCTATCCATTACCTGAACCATATCTTTAACCAAATTCTATCTCTATGCCTAACTCTAACCCTATGCCTTACCATAACCCTGTCCATTATACTAAACCTAACCTGAACCTGAAACCTAAACATATCCATTATCCTAACCCTAATGATAATTTTAGCCATAACCCTAAACCTTAACCTGACCCATACCCTAACCCTTACTCTGGCCCTAATAATACCCCTAGCTGTAAATTGGAACTTAAGGCTCAATGTAACCCTTACAATACACCTGGCCATAAACCAAAACCTAAAACTATCCCTAACCATAACTTTAGAACTGACATTAGCCCTAGACCCAATCATAGCCCAAACCCTAACACAAACCCTACCCCTGATCCTAGCCCTAAGCCTAGCCTTAATCTTACTCCTAACCTTAACCAGAGCCCTAACCCTAATTTTACCCCATGCCCTAGCCCAAAATATAGCTGTAACATCATACCTTACCCTAACCCTACCTCTAACCCTAAATCTAACCCTAACTCTAGGCCAAAACCTAACACTAATCGTAGGGCTAATCCTAGCCCTAATTTGAACCTAATCCTAAACCTAATCCTATCCCTAGCCCTAAGACTAACTCTAACTCTTGCCCTAGCTCTATCCAAAGTTCAAAACCTATCCCTTAACATAACCCAAAACTAGCCCTATCCCTAGCACCAATCCTAACTCTAACCATCACCTTAGCCCTAAACTTGGTTGTAAACCCTAACCTTAAGCCCAAACGTCACCCTAACACTAGCTCTAAACCTAATGCTAATTACAAAACTAGCCCTAACCCTACCCTAGCCCTAAAACAAAACTGAGCCATAATACTAACCTTAACCCTTAACCTAAACCAAACAGTAACCTTACACTTCTCCATAAACTTAGCCCTAATTTGAGCCCTAACCCTAACCATAGAAATAACCCTGACCCTGAGTCGGGCCGTAACTGTACACCTAGCTCTAAACATTGCCATAACGCTAACCCTAGAACTAGCCCTAGTCAGAAAACTAGTTCTTTCATTAGCTGTAGCCCTAATGCTAACACAAATCTTGGCCCTAATCCGAGCCCTGACTCTAAACCTAACCTTAACCGTACCTCTAACCCATTGCTTACCCTAAGCCAAACACTCACCCTAATGCTACTCTGGTCCTAACCTTAATCCTTAGCCTACCCCAAACCATATCTCTATTACTAGTCCTAAACCTAGCCCTCATTCTAACTTTAACCCTAATCCTAACTCTGTCCCTTATTCTGACCCTAACACTAACCCTAGATCTATACCTGACCCTAACCCTAAACCAAACCTAACACTACCTCTAGGGTAATCCTATATCTAAACCTAAAAGTAACACTAGCAATAGACCAAACCTAATCCTAAATATAGTCATAAATCTAGCCTTAGCCCTAAAAAAAATACCTAGCACTAGCCCTATCATTAAACGTTAACCTAACGTAAAGACTAAACCTATCACTAGACTAAATGCTAGTCTTAATTGTGGCCCTAACCATAATAATAACCCTAACCCAACAATGACCTTTAACCTAATAGAAACCTTAGCCCTACAGCTTATCCTAAACCACAAACTAATCCTAACACTACACTAATCCATAACCCTGACCCTAACATTAGCCATAACCATATCCCTAGCTCTTACATTGCCCATAGCCCTAATGTTAGCCCTAACATCATACAAAAACTAGCCCTTATCCTAGTCCTAAACCTAGCCCAAATCATAACCCTAACCTTAACCTTAGACCTAACCATAATGCTAACCCTCGCCCTAGCCCTAACCCTAGCTCAAACTCTAATCCTTTGTCTAAACATAACCCTAAACCTAAACGTAACCCTAGACCTGACTCAAACCCTCACCCTCACCCTAGCCCTAAACCTAGGTCAAATGCCTACACTTACCATAAACGTAATCCTAACCATAACCCTAGGCCTAACCTTAGCTCTAACTCTATATATTACCATAAAGATAAGCCTTACCCAAATGCTATCCCTAGGCCTAACAATAACCCTATTGATAACACTAACCCTATAGATTACTCTAAACCTAACCAGAACCATAAACCTAATCCTATCCATTACCATATCTGTAACCCTAACCCTAAAGAATATTCAATCCTTAACCCTAAAAGTTAACCTAAATCAAACCCTACCCAGACTCTGACACTAATAATACCCCTAGCTCTAAACCTGACCCCTACCCTAAACCTAACCCTTATACTAGATATAGCCATAACCTAACACTAAAACTAATACTAAACATAAACCTAGAACAAACATTAGCCCGAGCCCTAATCCTAGCCCTAACCCTAACACAAACCCTCAGCTTAACCCCAAACCTATCCTGAATCCTAACCCAAATCCTAACCTTACTCCTAACCCTAATTGTAACCCTCACCATAGACCTAAAGCTAGTTATATCCCTAACCCTTCCCATAAACCTAATTCTAACCCTAACACTAAAACTAACCCTAACCATAGGCCTAACGGGTAACACTAACCTTAGCACTAATCCTAGCCCTAATTTAGCCCTAACCCTAAACCTACTTCTAACCCTAGCACAAAGACTAACTTGAACTCTCGCCCTAGCCCTATTTCTAGTTCTAACCCTATCCATTACCATAACCCTAACAATAGCCCTAACCTTAGCCTTAACCCTAGCCATAGTACTAAACCAAATCTAACCATAACAATAAATCTAAGCCTAAACTTCACCCTAACACTATCACTAATCATAAACTAGCCCTAACCATAGGCCTAATTCTAAAACAAAACTGAGCCATATCTTTTTCCTAACCCTACCCTAACCTTAACCCTAGACCTGACATTAGCACTACCCGTAGACCTAATCCTAGTTCTAAGCCTAGCCTTAATCCTAACTCTAATTTTCACCCTAGCCCTAACCCTAATTTTATCCTTTGTCCTTGCACTAAACATAGCTGTAACATCATACCTTACAATAACCTAAACTTAAACCTAAGCCTAATCTTACATCTAGTCCAATACATTACTCTAAAAACTAACCCTAACCCTAATGAGAAACCTAGCCCTAACCCAAACTCTAACCATAACCATACCATAACAATAACCTAGATCTAACACTAAACCTAACACTCCCCCTAGCCCTAACCGTACCTTAAACCCTAAGCCTTACCCTAACCCTAACCCTAGCCCTAGACTAATCATAACCCTAAATCTAGCTCTAACCCTAATATTAAACCTCGCCCTAATCCTAGCCCTAATATAACCCTATTCCTAACCCTAACCCTAACCCTAGAATTAAAACTAACTATAATTCTCAAACAAGACCTATCCCTACTTCTAACCCTATCCCATACCGTAACCCTAACCCAAACCCTAACCCTAGTCATAATCCTTAGCCCTAGCACAAACTCTAGATCCAAACCTATCTCTAAAAATAACTCTAAACTGATGCCTCAGCCTAACCCTGAAACTAGCTCTAACTCTAATGCTAATCCTAAAATTAGTGCTAACCCTAGCCCTAGCCCTAAAACAAAACTGAGCCATATCCCTAACACTAACCCTTACCCTAGACCAAACCCTAACCCTACACCAACGCTAACCCTAGCCCTAATTTGAAAACTAACCCTAACCCTAAACCTAACCATGGCCCTGACTCATATCCAAACACTAAACCTAGCTCTAAACCTCACCCTTACCTTAAACCTAACCCTAACACTACACCTAGCCCTAAACTTAATCCTAATACTAACCCTAATTGTAACCCTATTTATTACAGTAGCCATAACCATAACACTAGCCCTAACTCTAATACAAAACTAGCCCTAATCCAAGCCCTAACACGAGCTTTGACCCTAAACCTAACCCTAACCCTAGTCCTAACCCTATCCCTTACCCTAAGCCAAACCCTCACCCTAATGCTAACCATATTCTTGGCAATAATCCTTAGCCTAACCAAAACCTAACTCTATAACTAGTCCTAATCCTAGCCTTCATTTTAGATCTAAGCATAACCCAAACCCTAACCCTATCCCTGACCATTATTCTGACCCTAACACTAATCTTAGGTGTAAATCTAAACCTAACCCTAAACCAAACCCTAACACTAGCCCTACTAGTAACCTTATACCTAAACCTAACACTTACACCAGCCTAGACCTAAACCTAATCCTAAATGTAGCCATAACTATAGCTCTAGACCTAAAGACAAACTAGACCTAGCCTTAACAATAACCCTTAACCTAACCCAAACTCTAACACTACCTCTAGACCTAACCCTAGTCCTAATTCTGGCTTTAACCCTAACCATTACCCTACTCGAACACTGTCCCTGACACTAACACTAAACCTAGCTCTAAACTTCACCCTAACCCTAAAACTAACCCTAAAACTACACCTAGCCCTAATATTAACCATAAAACTAGTCTTAATCATTACACTAGTTCTTACATTAGCCATAGCCCTAACCTATCAGAAAAATTAGCCCTAATCCAAGCCCTACCTTAGCTTTAACCCTAAAGCTAACCCTAACAATAACCCTAGCCCTAACTATAACCCTAAGCCTAACCATAGATCTAATCCTAACCATAACTTTAGTCCTAACCCTAGCTCTAACCATATTCATTACCATAAGATAACTATAACCATTATGCTAACCCTAGGCGAAACCCTAAACCTAGCACTAGCCTTAACCCTATGTATTAACCTAAACCTAACCTGAACCCTAAATCTAACTGTGTCATTACCTGATCCCTAAACATAAGACTAATTTGAGCCCTAAAGAACCTTAACCTAACCGAAACCCTAAACTTGACCATGACTCTAATAATACTCAAAGCTCTAAACTTGACCCTAACAAGAAACCTAACATTTACAATAGACCTAGCCATAAACCTAACCCTAAAACTATCCCTAATCATACCCTAGACTGACATTAGCCCTAACTCTAATCCTAGCCCTAACCCTAGTACAAAACTTAGCCCACATCCTAGCAAGAAACCTCACATTAATCATAACCCTAACCATAACCCTAACATTAACCCTAACCATAACCCTAATTATCACACTAGTCCTAAAACTAGTTATATTCCCATCCCTTACCCTAAACCTAACCCTAACCCTAAACCTAACACTAAACCTAGCCCAAACCCTAGGCCTAACCCTAACACTAACCCTAGTCCTAACCCAAGCCCTAATTTAACCCTATCCCTAACCCTAACCCTAGCCCTAAGGCTAACTCTAACTCTCACAGTATCCCTATACCTAGTTCTAACCCTATCCTTTACCATCACCACAACCTAGCCCTAAACATAGCCTTACCCTAGCCCTATACTTAGCCCTATCACAAAACCCAGATCTAAACCTAACTGTAAATATAACCCTAACCCTAAGACTAAACCTAACCATAACTCTACTCTTATCTCTAATCCTTAACCTAAGTCTAAATCTCACACTTACACTAGCCCTAACCATAAGACTAATATTAAAACTAGCCCTAACCATACCCCTAGCCCTAAAACAAAACTGAGTCATAGCCCTAACCTTAACCCTTAACCTAAACCAAACCCTACCCTTACACATAGCCCTAACCCTATTCCTAATTATAGTCTAACCCTAACCTGAAAACTAACCCTGACCCTGAATATGACCCTAACACTAACCCTGGCTCTAAACATCATCATCACTGTAAACCTAATCTTAACACTAGACATAGACTTAACTATAAACTTATAACTAGCTGTAATCATAAAACTACTTCATACATTAGTGGTAGACTTAACCCTAGCCCTAACCTAACCCAAAACCTAGCCTTAATCTGAATCCTAAACCTACCTTTAACCCTAAACTTAAACCTAACCCTAACCCAAACACTAGCCCTAATCCTATACATAACCCTAGCCCTATCCTTTGGGCTAACCCTATCCATTACCCTAAGGATAACCCTAACCCTTATGATAACCCTAGTCCTAACCCTAATCCTCTACATTACTCTAAACCAAACCTAAACTCTAAACCTAACCCTCTCATTACACTAACCCTAAATCTAACACTAATTCGAGCCCTGCACCTAAACAATAACTTAACCCAAACCCTAATCCTGACCCTGATTCTAAAAATAACCCTAGATCTAAACCTGAACCTAACCAAAAACCTAACCCTTACACTGAACCAAGCCATAAACCTAACACTAAATATATCCCTAACTGTAACCCAAGACCTGACATTAGCCATAGCTCTAATACTATCCCTAAACCTAAAACAAATCCTAGTCCTCATTGTAGCCCTAAACATAGCCTTAATCATAACCCTAACCCTAACCCTAGTTCTCACCCTAATTCTAACTTTTGCCGTTGCCCAAAGCCTAACTATAAACACATCCCTGACCCTAAATTAAACCCTAACTCTAACCCTAACCCTATTGGTAACTCTTGCCTTATCCTTAGCCCTAGTACTAACTCTAGATCAAAATATAACTCTAAATCTAACCTTAACTCGATGCTGAAGCCTAATCCTAAAACTAGCACTAAACCTAGCCCTAACATAAACCTAGCCATAATTTTGCCCTATCCCTAAACCTAACCCTAACCCTAGCCCTAAGACTAACTCTCTCATACTAGCCCTATCAATCATTCTAACCATATCACTTACCATAACCCTAACCCTAGCCCTATCCCTAGTGCTAACCCTTTCCTTATCCTTATCCCTAGCACTAACCTTAGTAAAAGCGTAATTCTAAATCTAGCCCTAACCTGAAGCCTAAGCCTAAACCTAACACTAGCTCAAACCATAACACTAATACTAAAATGAACCCTAACGCTAGCCCTAGCTCTTAAACAAAACTGAGCCATAGCTCTAACCCTAAATTTAACCTAAACCAAACCCTAACCTTACACCTCGACCTAAATCTAGCCCTAATTTGAGTTGGAAGCTGAACCCTAAAACTAACCCTGAACCTGACACTGACCCTAACACTTCTAGCTCTAAATATCACCCTAACAGTAAACCTAACCCTAACACTAAACCTAGCACTAAAACCCTAAAACTAGCCCTAATTGTAAGCCTAGTACTTGCATTAGCTGTACCCTAACCCAAGCCCTAACATAACTCAAAACCTAGATCTAATCAGAGCCCTAACCCTAGATTTATACCTAACCTAACCCTAACACTATCCCTAAATGTAACCATAACTTTAGCCTTAAACAGATCTCTAACTCTATCCATTAACATAATCATAACCCAAAACCTAATGATAACCCTAAGCATAAACCTAACCCTATCCCGAATCCTAACCATTTCATTACCCTAAACATAACCTGAATCCTAAATATAATCCTATCATTACTCTAACCATAATCCTAAAACTAATTCAAGCCCAAACTTGAAACCTTAACCTATCCCAAACCCTAACCCAGACTTTGACCCTAAGAATACCCCCAGCTCTAAATTTGACCATAACCCAACACCTAACCCTTAGCCTTGACTTAGCCATAAATCTAACCCAAAAACTATCTTTAACCATAATTTGGGACCTGAAATTAGCCCTAGGCATAATCCTAGCCCTAACCCTAAAAACACACCTAGCTCTCATCCTAGTCCTAAACCTAGCCTTAATCATAACCCTATCTGTAGCCCTACACCTAACCCTAATTCTAACCCTCACCCTACCTCTAAACTTGGCTATAATGTCATCCCTTACCCTAAATTTAAAACTAACCCTAACCTAACCCTAGGCTTAAGTTAAACACAAAACCTAGCCCTAATCCTAGCCCTAATTTAGCTCTATCTCTAACCCTATCCTAACTAACTCTAACTCTTGCCCTAGCACTATCCCTAGTTCTATCACTATCCACTACCATAAACCTAACACTAGCCTTAACACTTGCCCTAAAGTTAGTCCCAGCCCTAACAATTACTCTAAATCTAACCTTAAACCTAAACCTAAGCCTAACACTAACACTAGCCCTAACCCTATGATAATTGTAAAACTACCCCTAACCCTAATCCTAGCAATAAACCAAAATGGAGCAATAGCCCTAACCCTAAACCTTAACTTAAACCAAACACTAACACTACACTTAGACCTAAACCTAGCTCTCATTCGAGTCCTAAGCCTCACCTTAAAACTAACCCTGACCCTGACTCATATCCTAACACTCACCATAGATCTAAACACTGCCCTAAACTCAAACTGAGCACTAACATTAACAATAGCCCTAAATCGAGTCTTAACGCTAACCCTAAAACTAACCCTGACCCTGACTGCTATCCTAACAAGAACTGTAGATATAAATATCACTTTAACCTTAAACCTAACCCTAGCACTCAAACTACCCCTAATCCTAACCCTAAAACCAACCCTAATGGTAACCCTAGTTCTTATATTAGCTGTTGCCCTAATCCTAGCCCTAACCCTAACACAAAAACTAGCCCTAAACCGAGCCCTAAACCTAGCTTTAACTCTAACTCTAACCCTAACCATAGCCCTAACCCTAAATCTAAATCAATCCCTTACCCTAAGCCAAACCCTAAACCTAAGAGTAAACCTAGACATATCCCTAGTATTTAGACTAACCAAAACCCTAACCCTAATAATATTCCTAACCCTAGACTTCTTTTTAGTTCTAACACTACCCCAAACCCTAACCCTAATGCTGACCCTTATTCTGACCCTAACACTAAACCTAGGGCTAACCCTAACCCCAACCCTAATCAAAAATTTACCATAATCCTATCCCTAGACCTAACTCTGAACCTAACTCTCAGCCTAGCCTTACCCATAGCTCAGAACATAACCCTTATGCTAAACATAACCCTAAAACTAATCCTAGTTCTAACCCTCACCTTAACCCTAACACAAGACATAATTTTAACCATGACCCTAGTCCTAAACTTAACTCTAACTTTATACATTACCCTAAACATAATCCTTACCATAATACTAACCCTACGCTTAACCATAACCCTACCATTTTCTCCAAACCTATCAATTACCCTAACCTACCTTGAACTCTAAACCTAATCCAATCATTATGCTAACCCTAACCTGAATGCTAATTCGAGCCCTAACCCTAACCTCAAAACTAAATCAAACCCTAACACTAACCGTGACCCTAATAATTCCCCTAGCTACAAACCTGACTCTTGCCCTACCTAACCCTTACACTAGAGCTAGCCATAAACCTAACCCTAAAACTATTCCTAACCTTAACCCTAGACATGATATTAACCCTAGCCAAAATCCTAGCACTAACCCTAACACAAACCCTAGCTCTTATCCTAGCCCTAAACATAGCCTTAATTTTATCCCTAACCCAAACCCTAGGCCTAACCCTAACCCTAACCCTAACCCTAAAACTAACCCTAGCCCTAGTCTTAGCCCAAATTTAGCCCTATTCCTAACCCTAACCCAAACCCTAGCCCAAAGACTAACTCTAACTCTCACCCTAAACCTAACCCTAGTTCCAACCCTATTTTTTACTACAACCCTAAATCTAGCCCTAACCCTTGGTCTAACCCTAGTCCTATTCATGGCCCTGGCCATAAACCTAGATTTAACAGTAACTCTAAATCTAACCCTAACCCTAAGCCTAAACCTAAACCTAACACTATCCCTAATGCTAACGCTAATCCTACAACTAGCCCTAACACTAGCTCTAGCCCTAAAACAAAACCAAGCCATAGCCATAACCCTAACCCTTAACCTAAACCAAACCCTAACCCTACACCTAGCCCTAACTATTTCCTAATTCTAGTCCTAACCATAACCCAAAAACTAACCCTGACCCTGACTCTTACCCTAACACTAACCCTGGCTCTAAACATTATCATCACCGTAAACCTCAACCTAACACTTGGCTTAGCCCTAATCCTAACCCTATACCTAGCGCTAATCATAGCCTTACTTCATATATTAGCCATAGCCTTAACCCTAGTCCTAACCTAAACCAAATCCTAGATTTAAACTGAGTAGTAAACCTAGCTTTAACCCTAAACTTAAATCTAACCCTAACTCAAAACTAGCCCTAATTCTATACATAACCCTAGCCCTTACCTTAGGTCTAAACCTATCCATCACCCTAAAAATAACCCTAACCCTTAAGATAAACCTAGGCCTAACCCTAACCCTGTCCATTACACTATACCAAACCTAAACCCTAAAACTAACCCTGTCATTACCCTAAACCTAAACCCTAAATTAACCCAAACCCTAACCCTGACACTGACCCTAATAATAACCCTAGATATAAACCTGTAACTTACCCAAAACCTAATCCTTACACTGGACAAAGCCATAAACCTAACACTAAATCTAGCCCTAACTATAACCCTAGACCTGACATTAGCCCTAGCCCTAATACTATCCCTAACAATAACACAAAACCTAAACCTCATCCTAGCCATAAACCTAGCCTTAATTATAACTCTAGCCCAAAAACTAATATTAACGTTTGCCCTATCCCTAAACCTAGCCAAAACCACATCTCTTACCCTAAACATAACCCTAACTGTAACCCTAAACCTTGTCGTCACAATTGCCCTATCCTTAGCCCTAGCTTTAACACTAGATTGAAACCTAACTCAATGCCTAAGCCTAAAACTACCCCTAACCCTGATACTACTTCTAAAACTACCTCTAACCCTAGTCCTAACACTAACCCTAGTCATAATTTAGCCCTATCCCTAACCCTAACCCTAACCCTAGCCCTAAGAATAACTCTAACTCTCACACTGGCCCTATCACTCATTCTAATCCTATCCCTTCCCATAAACCTAACCCTATCCCAAATCCTAGTCCTAATCCTTGCCCTATCCTTAGCCCTAGCACTAACCTTAGATAAAAACCTAAGCCTAAATTTAACCCCAAACCGAAGCCTAAGCCTAATTTGAAGACTAGCCCAAACCCTAACACTAATCCTAAAAATTGCCCGAACGCTAACCCTAGCCCTAATACCTCTAACCATAACCCTTAACGTAAACCAAGCCCTAAACCTACACCTAGCCCTAATCCCAACCCTAATTCAAGTTTTAAGCCAAACCCTAAAACTAACCCTGACCTTTACTCTGACCATAACACTACCCCGAGGTCTAAACATCACCCTAATCCTAAACCTAAACCTAAGAGTAAACCTAGACCTAAAACACTAAAATTAGCCATAATCATAACCCTAGTACTTACATTAGCTATAACCCTAACCTTAGCACTAATTTAACCCAAAACCTAACCCTAATCATAACCATAACCCTAGGCCTAAACTGATTTCTAACTCTATCCATTACCATAATCATAACCATAACCCTAATGCTAATTCAAGCCCTAAATTTAAACCTTAACCTATCCCAAACCCTAACCCAGAACTTAACCCTAATGATACCCCTAGCTCTAAATCTGATGCTAACCCTAAAACGAACCCTTACACTAGATGTACCCATAATCCTAATCCTAAAACTATTTTTAACCATAATTCTGGACCTGAAATTAGCCCTAGCACTAATCCTAGACCTAACCCTAAAAAAAAAAAAAATCCCTAGGCTTCATCCTAGCCCTAAACCTAGGCTTCATCATAACCGTAACCCTAACCACAGCCCTAACCCTAATTCTAACCCTCACCCTACTTCTAAACCTAGCTATAAAGCCATCAATTACCCCAAACTTTGTCCTAACCCACTAAACGCTAACTCTAAACTCTAACCCTAGTCCTAACCTTAACTCTAACCCTAACCCTAAACATAACTCTAGGCTTACACTCAACACTAGACCTAGCCCTAATCCTAGCTCTAATTTAGCCCTATCTCTAACCCTAACCCTAACCCTAGCCCTAAGAATAACTCTCGCAATAGCCCTATCCCTAGTTCTAACCCTATCACTTACTATAACCTTAAACCTAGCCATAACCCTTGCCCTATCCTTAGTTCTAGCCCTAACCCTAGATCTAACCCTAATTCCAAATCTAACCCTAACACTAAGCCTAAGCCTAACACTAACAATAGCCCTAACCCTAACCCTAGGACTAAAACAAAACCAACCATTAGCCCTAACCATAAACCTTAACTTAAACGAAACCCTAACACTACCACTAGACCTAACCCTAGCCCTAGTTAGAGTCCTAACCCCAACCTTAAAACCAACCCTGATGCAGACTCATATCCTAACACCCTAGCTCTCAACACTGCCCTCACCTTAAACTGAACCCTAACAGTAACCCTAGCCCTAATTAGACTCCTAAATCTAATTATAAAACTAAGCCTGACCCTGACTCCTATTCTAACCCAACCCTAGTTATAAATATCACCTTAACCTTAAACCTAACCTTAACACTAAACCTAACCCATATCCTAACACTAAAACTAACCCTAATGTTAACCCTAGTTCTTACATTAGTCATTGCCCTAACCTTAACACAAAACCTAGGCCTAATCCGAGCCCTAAACCTAGTTTAACCCAAACTCTAACCATAACCATAGCCCTAAACCTAGCTTTAAACCAATCCCTTACTGAAGCAAAACCCTAAACCTAAGGGTGACCCTAGACTTATCCCTAATCCTTAGGCTAACCAAAACACTAACCTTATTAATAGCCCTTACCCTTGCCCGCATTCTAGATCTAACCCTATCTAAACACCTAACCCTAACCCTGACCCTTTTACTGACCTTACCATTAATCCTAGGTCTAATCCTAACTATAACCCTAACCCAAAACCTACCATCATCCTATTCCTAGACCTAATCCTGAACCTAACACTCAGCCTAGCCCTAACCATAGCTCAGAACCTAACCCTTACACTAAACATAACCTTAACCAAACCCTAGTTCTAACTCTAACCCTAAACCTAAATCAAGAACTAATCCTAAACATAACCCTAGCCCTAAACTTAAGTCTAACTGTGTCATTACCCTAAACATAAACCTTACCCTAATGCTAACCCTAGGCCTAACCCTAACTATCCCCAAACTTATCAATTACCCTAAACAAATCCTGAACCCTAGACCTAATCCAATGATTACCCTAACCCTAACCCTAATGTTAATTTGAGCCCTAACCCTAAACTCAAACCTATACCAAACCCTAACACTGACACTGACCCTAATAATTTCCCTAGCTCTAAACATCACTCGTACCCTACACCTAACCTTTACACTAGACCTAGACATAAAACTAACCCCAAAACTATCCCTAAGCATAACCATAGACCTGATTTTAGCCCTAGCCATGATACTAGCCCTAACCCTAACACAAACCCTAGCCTTTATCCTAGCCCTAAACATAACCTTAATTATAACCATAACCATAAACCTAGGCCTAACTCTAACACTAACTGTGGCCCTAATCTTAGCCTAATTTAGGCCTATCCCTAACCTTAACCCTACCCTAACCCAAAGACTAACTATCAACTTAGTCCTAACCCTAGTTCTAACCCTATACTTTACTGGAACCCTAATCCTAGCCCACAACATAGGTCTAACACTAGCCCTATTCATTGCCCTAGCAGCAACCCTAGATCTAACCCTAACTCTAAATCTAACCCTAAACCTTTGCCTAAACCTAAACCTAACACTAGCCCTAACCCTAAGGCTAATCCTAAAACTAGCAAGAACCCTAGCCCTAAAACAAAACCAAGACATAGATCTAATCCTAACCCTTAATATAAACTAAGCCCTAACTCTACACTTATCCATAATTCTAAACCTAATTCGAGTTTTAAGACAAACCCTGACCCTGACTCTGACCTTAACACTAACCCTAGATCTAAACATCACCCTAACCCTATACCTAAACCTAACAATAGACCTAGCCCTAACCCTAACCCTAACCCTAAAATTAGCCCTAATCACAACCCTGGTACTTACATTAGCAGTTACCCTAAACCTAGCCTTAACTTAACCCAAAACCTAGCCTTAGATTTAACCCTAACTCTAACCCTATAACTAATTATAACTATAACCCTAGCCGTAACCCTAGATTTAACCCTAACCCTACAATAATTGTAAAAATAACCATAGCCATACCCCTATCTCTAACCCTATCCAATACCCTAAACATAACCCAAACCCTAATGCTAAACCTGGGCCTACACCTAACCGTATCCCTAATCTTAACCCTATCCATTAACCTAAACCTAACCTGAAACCTAAACCTAACATTAGCTTTACCCTAATCCTAACTCTAATGCTAATTTGAGCCCTAATATTAAACCTTAACGTATCCAAAATACTAATCACAACCCTGACCCTAAGAGTACCCTTAGCTCTAAACCTGACCCTAACCCTAAACCTAACCCTTACACTAGATGTAGCCATAAACCCAAACCTAAAACTATTTTAACCATAACAATAGACCTGAAATTAGCCCTAGCCATAATCCTAGCCCTAAACCTAGGCTTAATCATAGAATGAACAATAACCCGATTCCTAACCCTAATTCTATTCCTCACCCTAGCCTTAAACTTACCTATAACCTCATCCTATACCCCAAAACTAACCATAACCATAAACCTAACCTTATCCCTCACCCTAAACCTAGTCCTAACCCAAAGCCTAGTGCTAATCCTAGCCTTTATTTAATCCCATCCCAACCCTAAATCTAGCCATAAGACTAACTCTAACTCTTGCCCTAGCCCTAGCCCTAGTTCTATCCTTAGCCTTAATCCTAATCCTAGATCTAAGGCTACGTCTGAATCTAAATCTAACTCTAAATTTAACTGTAACAATAAGCCTAAAGCAAACCCTAACACTACCCCTAACCATAATGCTAATCCTAAAACTTTCCCTAGCCCTAGCCCTAGCCATAAACCAAAACCAAGCCATAGCCCTAATATTAACCCTTAACTTAATCAAACCTTAACCCTACAACTAACCCTAAAACTAACTCTAAAACTAACCCTGACCCTGACACTGACCCTGACACTAATCCTAGCTCTAAACCTCACCCTAACTTAAAATTAACACTAACACTATATCTAGCCTTAACCTAACCCTAAAACTAGCCTTAATCATAACCCTAGTTTGTACATTAGTCATTGTCCTAACCATAGCCCTAACCCTAACACAAATTATACCCCTAATCCGAGCCCTAACCCTAGCTTTAACCATAATACTAGCCTTAACCCTAACCCTAACACTAGCCCTAACCCTAACTCTAACCCTATTCTTTACACTAAGCCAAACCTTCACCCAAATGCTAACCCTAGTACTAATCCTAATCCTTAGCCTAACTTAGACACTAACAGTAATACTAGTCTTAACCCTAGCCCTCATTCTACCTCTAAAGCTAACCCTGACCCTCATCTGACCCTAACAGTAACCCTAGGTCTAAACCTGACCCTAACCCTAAACCAAATCCTAACACTAGCCCTACTGGTAACCCTATACATATACCTAAGCTTAACACTAGACCTAGACCCAAACCTAATCCTAAATATAGCTATAAGTTTAGCCCTAGACCTAAATGAAAACCTAGCACTAGCCCTAACAATAACCCTTAACCTAAACTGAACACTTACCCTATCCCTAGACCTAAACCTAGTCTTAATTCTGGCTATAACCCTAACCCTAAAACTATGCCAAAAACTGACCCTAATTCTAACACTGAACCTAGCTTTAAACATGACACTAACTCAAAACATAGACCTAACACTAGACCTAGCCATAACCCTAACCCTAAAACTAGCCCTAAACATAACCCTAGCTCGTACATTACCCATAGTCCTAACCCTAGCCCTAAACCCAACACAAAACCTAGGCCTAATCCTAGACCTAAACTTAGCTGTAAGCATAACCCTTAGCCTAACCCTAGCCCTAAACCTAACCCCAACCTAAGCCTCGCCTTAGGCCTAACCAGCTTAAAGCCTAACCATTACACTAAACATGACCTTAGCTCTATCCTAAACCCTATTCCTAACCCTAGCCCTAATCCTAACGTTAAGCCAAGCCTGAACTTTAGCTCGAACCATATCCTAACCCTAGCCCTAATCCTAATTAAAACCCCATCCCTAACACTAAACCTAATTCTAACCATAAATATAAACCTAGACCTAAACCTAAACCTAACTCTCACCCTAGCCCTAACCCTAGCTCAAACACTAACCCTTACCCTAACCTAATTATATCCCTATCCCTAAACTTAACACTTTCCCTAACCCTAAAACTTACCCTATATAACACCATAACCCTATCCATAAACCTAGCCCAAATACTAGAGTTAATGCAAACCATAACCTAGCCCTAACCCTAGCTCTAAACCTATCCATTACACTAAACATAACCTTAACCCTAACGGTAATCCTAACCCGACTGCTAAACCTAACCCATCCATTACCGTAAACCTTAACTGAAACCTGACACTTATTCTGACCCTAACACTAACCACAGGTATAAACCTGACCCTAACCCGAAACTGAACCCTAAGTTTAGCCCTACAGGTAATCCTATACTTAAACTTAAACCTAACACTAGCCCTATACTTAAACCTAATCCTAAATCTAGTCATATCTCTAGCCCTAGACCTGAAAATCAACCTAGCCCTAGCCCTAACAATAACCCTTAACCTAACCCAAACCCAAACCCTACCCCTAGACCTAACTCTAGTCCTAATTCTGGCACTAAACCCAACACTAACTCTAACCTGAACACTGGCCCTTACCCTAACATAATCCTAGCTCCAAAGCTCACACTAAACCAAAACCTAATCCTAACACTAGACTTATCCATAACCCTAAACCTAAAACTAGCCATAATCATAACCCTAGCTCTTACATTACCCATGGCCCTAATCCTAGGCCTAAACTAACACAAAACCTAGCACTAATCCTAGGCCTGAACATAGCTCTAAGTGTAACCCTAAACCTAACCCTAGCCGTAACCCTAACCATAAGCCTTGCTTTAGACCTAACCCTAGCTAAAAGCCTAAACTTTTCCCTTAACATAATCCTAACCCTATCCCGAACCCTAACCTAAAACTAGCCCTAATCCTAACATTAACCATAGACCTAACCATAGCTCTAATTATATCCACTAACTTAACCCTAGCCCTAATCCTAACCATAAACCCAGCCCTAAACCTAGCTCTAATTCTGTCCAATACCCTAACTATAATCCTAAACCTAATGCTAACCCTAGGCTTAACCCTAACCCTATCTCAATCCCTAAACTTATGCATTGCCCTAAAACTAACCTGAACCCTAATCCTAAGCCTATTTATAACCCTAACCCAAACTCTAACCCTAATGCTAATGCGAGCCCTAAACCTAAACCTTAACCTAAACCAAACCTTAAACCAAACACTGAACCTAATAATACACATAGCTGTAAACATGACCCTTACCCTAAATCTAACCTTTACATTAGACCTAACCATAAACATAAACCAAAACTTATCCCTAACTGTAACCCTAGACCTGACATTAGCCCTATCCCTAATCCTAGCCATAACCCTAACACAAACACTAGCTCTCATCCTAGCCCAAAACCTAGCCTTAATCATAACCCTAACCCTAATTCTAACTGTTTCTCTAGCCCTAAACCTAGTTATAACTCCATTGCTTACCCTAAACCTAAATCAAATCCTAACCATAACACTGAACCTAGCCCTAACCTTAACCCTAGGACTAACCCTAACACTAACCCTAGCCCTAATACTAAACCTAACCATAACCCTAGTTTTAAGACTAACTATAACTCTCGCCCTAGCCCTAGCCCTAATTCTAACCCTATCACTTACTGTAACCTTATTTTTAGTCATAGCCTAGAAAAACCCTAGCTCTAACTTTACACCTTGCCCTAACCCTAGATCTAAACCTAACTCTAAATCTAACCCTAATTCTACACCTAAACCTAACCCTAACACTAGCCCTAACCCTAACGCTAATCCTAAAACTATACCTAACCATAGGCTTAGCCCTAAAACAAAACTGAGCCATAACACTAACCCTAAACTTTTACATAAACCAAACCCTAACCTTATATCTAGCCCTAAGCCTACACCTAATTCGAGTCCTATCCACAACCATAAAACTAAACCTGACCCTGACTGTGAATGTAACACTAAACCTACCTCAAAACAACACCCTGAACTTAAACCTAAACCTATCCATTACCCTAACCCTAACCCTAATCCTAACCCTAATGCTAACCCTCAGCCTAACCCTAACACATTCGCTAACCCTAACCTATTCATTATCCTAAATAACCCTAACCCTAAACCTAACCAAACACTAAACCTACCCATAACACTACCCTAAAACTAGCCCTAATTGTAACCTTAGTTCTTACATTAGCTGTAGCCCTAAAGCTAACACAAAACCTAGCCTAGCCCTAATCCAAGCTCTAACTCTAGCTTTAACCCTAACCCTAAACCTAACCCTAGGCCTAACCCTAACCCTAACCCTAGCCCTAATACTAGTGCTAACCCTATCACATACCCTAAGCCAAACTCTAACGCTAAAGCTCTCCTAGTCCTAAAACTAATTCTTAGCCTAAACAAAAAACATAACTCTATTACTAGTCCTAACCCTAATCCTCAATCTAGCTCTATCACTATCCCAAACCCTAACCCTAACCCTGACTCTTATTCTGACCCTAACACTAACCATAGGTCTAAACCTGACCCTAACCCTAAACCAACCCCTAACATTGGCACTACCTGTAACCCTATACCTAAACCTTAACCTAAACGAGACCTAGACCTACACTTAATCATTTATCTAGTGATAACTATAGGCCTAGCCCTAAACAAAAACTTAGTCCTAGCCCTAATAATAACCCCTAACCTAACCCAAACACTAACCCTACCCCTAGACCAAACCCTAGTCCTAATGCTGGCCCTAACAATAAACCTAACCATAAACCGAACACCGACCCTTACTCTAACACAAATCCTAGCTCTAAACCTTTTCCTAACAAAAAACATAACCCTAACACAAGACCTAGCCATATCACTAACCCTGAAACTAGCCATCACCATAGGTCAAAAGCTACCTCTAACTCTATCCATTACCCTAACCCTAACCCTAACCCTAATGCTAACCCTAGCCCTAACCCTCACACTGACTCTAACCCTAATCTTCATCCTAGTACAAACACTAGCTAAATCCCTAACCCTAAAACTTAACCTAAACCTAACACTAACCCATGGCCTAAAACTAAACCTAACCTTAACCCTAGCCCTAATCTTAACTTAACCCTATCCCTAACCCTAGCTCTAAACCTATATACTACCGTAACTCTAACCCTACCCATTAACCTAACCCTAACACTAACCCTGATGATAACCCTAGCCCTCACCCTAAATCTACCCTAACCCTAACCCGAGACATAACTTTAAACCTAACCCTTGCCATAGAGCTAACCCTTTCTCAAACCCTACCCATTACCCCAAACCTAATCCTAAACTTTTCCCTAAACCTAACCTTAATCCTAAACCTTACCCTAACCCTAGCCCTAACCCTAACACGACATCAAACCCTATCCAATAACCTAAACCTAATGATAACCTTAGCCCTAAACTTAATACTAACCTTGATCCTAACCGTAACAATAACCTGGACCTAACCTTAAGCCTAAAACCTTGCCCTAGTGCTAACCATAGCTCACACCCTAAACCACACCCTAAACCTAAACCTAACCCTAACTCTAGCCCTAATAATATCCATAACCCTAGCCCTATCCCTATCCCTTACCCTAAGCACAACCAAAACCATAAGGCTAACCCTAGGCATAACCCAAACCCTTTTGCTAACTCTAACCCTATCAATTACCCTATACCTAACATGAACCCTAAAATCAAACCTATCTTTACCCTAACCAAACCCTAATGCTAATTCAAGCTCTAAACCTAAACCCTAACCTAAAACAAAACCAAAACCTAATTCTAACCCTAATAATAACCCTAGCTCTAAACCTGACCCTTACACTAAACCTAACCCTTACACTAGACCTAGCCATAAATCTAACCCTCAATCTATCCCTAATATAACCCTACACCTGACACTAGTCCTAGCCCTAATACTTGACATAACGCTAAAACAAACCCTAGCCCTCTTCCTAGCCCTAAACCTAGCCTTATTACTAAATCAAAGCATAAGCCTAGCCCTAACTGAAATTCTAATCATTCATCTAGCCCTAAAACAAGCTCTAACCCTATCCCTTCCCCTAAACCTAACGTATCCATAAACCTAAACCTAAGCCTAAACTAGGCCTAACCCTAATACAAACGCTAGACCTAATCTGAGCCCTAACTTAGCCCTAAACCTAACCTAATCCTATCCCTAAGACTAACTCTAACTCTCTCCCTAGTCCTATTTCTAATTCTAACCCTATCCCTTACCATAATCCGATCACTTGCCCTTACATTAGCCCTAAGCCTAGTTCTAGTCCTAATCCTATATCTAACCCTAACTCGAAAAATAACCCTAACCCTAAGCTAAACCTCTCACTAACACAAGCCACAACACTAATGCTAATCAAAAACTAGCCCTAAACTAGCCCTAGCCCTACAAAACAACCGAGCCATAGCCCTAACCCTAATTTTTAACATAAACCAAACCCTAAGCCTACACCTAGCCCTAAACCTAGCTCTAATTTGAGTCCTACCCCTAACCCAAAAACAAATCCTGACCCTAACTCTTACCCTAACACTAACCCTAGCTCTAAACATCACTAAAAACCTAAACCTAAACCTAACCCTAGACCTAGCCTTAACCCTAACCCTAAAACTAGTTCCAATCTTAACACTAGTTATTACATTTGCTGTAGCCCTAAACCTAGCCCTAACCTAACCCAAAACCTATCCCTAATCGGAGCCCTAACACTACTTTTAACCCTAACCATAACCCCAATTCTAGCTCTAAACCTTACCCTGAACCTAACCCTAACCCTATCCCCTGACATAACCCAAATCCTAACCCTAACCCTAGCCTTAATCCTAACCATAAACCTAGCCCTAACCCCAGCTGTAACCCTATTCATTACCCTAATCCTAATCCTAACCCTAATGCTAACCCTAGGATAACCCTAAACCTATTACTAACCATAAACTTATACATTACCCTAAACCTAACCTGAACCCTAAACCTAACCATATCCATAAACCTAATCATAACCATAATTATCTTAACCCTAAAACTATCACTAACCATAACCCTAGACCCGATATTAGCCTTAGCCCTAATGAAGCCCTAACCCTAAAACAAACTCTGGCCCCAATCCTAGCCCTAATCTTAGCTTTAATCCTAAACCTAATTCTAACCATAGTCCTAACCCTAATTTTAACCCTCGCCCTAGTTCTAAAGCTAGCTATAACATCATACCTAACCAAACCATAACCCTAGCCATAAACCTAGGCACAGACTTAATACTATCCCTAGCTTTAATCCTATCTCTAATTAATCCCTAATTCTAACCCTAAATCTAACCCTAACACTAAGACTAACTCTCTCACCCTAGCCCTATCCCTAGTTCTAACACTATGTCTTATGATAACTCAAACCCTAGCCCTAATCCTAGCCGTAACCTTCACTGTAGCCCTAAACCTAGATCTAACCCTAACTCTAAATCTAACCCTAACTCTAAGCCTAAACCACACCCTAACTCTAGCTGTAACCCTAATGCTAATTTGAAAACTAGCCCTAACCCAAGCCCTAGCTCTCAAGCAAAACCAAGTCATTTTACTGACCCTAACCCTTAACCTAAACTGAACTAACCCTACACCTAGCCTTAAACCTAGGCCTAATTCGAGTCCTAACCCTAACCCTAGAACTAATACTAACCCTGACTCTGACATTAATACTAACCCTAGCTCTACACATCACCCTATCCCTAAACCTAAACCTAACACTAGACCTCAACCTCAACCTAACCCTAAAAATAGCCCTAATCGTAATGCCAGGTGTTAAATAAGCCACAGCCCTAAACCTAACACAGAACCTAGCCAAAATCCCAGGCCTAACCCTGGCTTTAACCCTAACCCTAACCCTGGCCCTAACCCTAACCCTTTCCCTAGTCCTATTCCTAGCTCTAACCCTATTTCTTACACTTAGTCAAACCCTCACACTATTGCTACCCTAGTCCTAACCCTAATTCTAAGCCTGACCCAAACCCTAACTCTATTACTAGTCCTAACCCTAACCCTCATTCTAGCTCTAAATTTAACCCAAACTCTAACTCTAACCCTGACACTTATTCTGACCCTAACACTAAACCTAGGTTTAAACCTTACCCTAACCCTTATCTGAAACCTAACACTAGCCCTACCATTAACCCTAACCCCAAACCTAACAATAACATTAGCCCTAGACATAAATCTAATCCTAAATATAGCCATAACCCTAGATTTAGCCCTAACAATAACCCTTAACCTAAAACAAACACTAACTCTACCCCTAGACATAACCATAGTCTTCATTCTGGACCTAAACCTAAACCTAATCCTAACCTGAACCCTGACACTTACCCTAACAAAAACCCTAGCTCTAAACCTTATCCTAACCCATAAACTAATCCTAACACTAGACGAACTCTAAATTTATCCATAACCAAAACTCTAGTTCTTACATTACCCATATACCTAGCACTAGCCCTAAACCTCACACAAAATCTAGCTCTAATTACAGCCCTAAACCTAACCCTAAGCATAACTCTAACCTTAAACCTAGCTCTAACCCTAATCCTAACCCTCATTCTAGCCCTAACCCTAGCTCAAACCCTAAACCTTACCCTAACATAACCCTAGCGCAAACCCTAAACCTCGCCCTAACTTTAGCCCTAATCTTCACTGTAACCATTGCCCAAACCCTAGCTCTATCTCTTTCCATTACACTAACAATAACCCTATAACTAATGCTAACCTAACCCTAAACCTGCCCTAGATTTGACCATAAACCTAACCCTCGCACTAGCCCTAAACCAACTCAATCCTTAACCCTTACACTTAACCTAACCTAACCTAACACTAACACAAGGCCTAACCCTAAAACTAACCCCAGCCCTAATCCTAACCTTAACCCTAGCCCTAACCCTATCTCAAACCCTACCTATTACCATAATCCTAAACTTAAACCTAATGATAACACTAGACCTAAAGCTAAACCTACCATAACCCTAAACATAAACCTAACCCTAGAACAGTGAACCTAACCCTAACCCTAAACCTAAGCTAGCTCAAACGCTAAGCCTATTCCTAAACCTAAACCTAACACTAAACTAAACCTAAACCTGTCTTTAACCTGACATCTAAACCTATTACCCTAACCCTAAGGATAACTCTAGCCTTAACTGTAACACTAACCATGATCATGACCCTACACCAACCCTAAAATAATCTTAGCCATAGCAAAAATCCTAGCTCAAACCCTAAGCCGTACCCTAAACCTAATCCTAAGTGTAACCCTCACCCTAACCCTGACCCTAACCCTAACTGTAGCCCTAATCCTAACAATTATCCTAGCCCTAACCCTAGGTCTAAACCTATAAATTACCCTAATGATAACCATAACCCTAATTCTAACCCTAGGCCTAACCCTAAACCTATCACAAACACTAAACATATCCATTACCTTAAACCTAACCTAAACCTAAACCTAACACTATCCATTACCCTAACCCTAATTCTAACCTTAATGCTAATTTGAGCCTTAACCCTAAACCTTAACCTAACCCAAAGCCGAAGCCTGACCCTAACCCTAATAATACACCAGCTCTTAATCTGACCCTTTCCCTAAACTTAACACTTTAATTTGACCTAGCCATAAACCTAACCCTAAAAATATCACTAACTATAAACCTAGACCTGACATTAGTCCTAGCCCTATTTCTTGCCCTAAACCTAACACAAAACCAAGCCCTAATCCTAGCCTTAATCCTAAACCTAACCATGACCCTAGTCCTAACCTAAAGCTAATGATAAAACTAGCCCTAACTCTAAACATAGCACTAATACAAAACTGAGCAACTGGCCTAACACTAACCTTAACTTAAACCAAATCCTAGCACTACACCTAGATCTAACCCTAGCCCTAATTCGAGTCCTAATCATAACCTTAAAAATAACCCTGAACCTGACTTATATCCTAACACTCATCCTAGCTCTAAACACCACCCTAACCCTAAACCTACCGTAATCCTCTCCCTGGAACTAACCCTAAACCTAGCCCTAAACCTAGCTCAAAATGTAACCTTTATGCTAAACATAACCCTAACCGTAAACCTAACCCTAGTTTTAACACTAAATCTAACCCTAATTCAAGGCATATTCCTAATCATAACTCTAGTTCTAACCCTATCAATTACCCTAACCATAACCCTTACCCTAATGCTAACCTTAAGCCTAACCCTAGCCCTATCACTAATGCTAATTGTGTCAATTACCCTAAACCAAATCTGAACCTTAAAACAAACCCTAACTATACCCTAACCCTAACACTAATGTTAATTTGAGCCATAAACCTAAATCCTTACCTAAGCAAAATCCTAATCCTAATAATTTCCCGAGCTCTAAATCTGAGCCTTACCCTATTCCTAACCCTTAAACTACATGTAGCCATAAGCCTAACCCTAAAACTATCTTTAACCATAACCCTAGACCTGATAGTAGCCCTAGCACTAATCCTAGCTCTGAATCTAAAACAAACACTAGCCTTCATCCTAGCCCTAAACTTAGCCTTAACCACAACCCTAAATCCAACCCTAGCCCTAACCCTCACTCTAACCCTCACCCTACATCTAAACCTAGCTGTAACATCACTCTTTATCCTAAACTTAAACCTGACCCTATCCCTATCACTAGGCCTAAGCTAAACACTAACACTAGCCCTAACCCTAGCCCTAATTTAACCCTATCCCAAACCCTAACTCTAATTTTAGCCCTATCACTAGCTCTAACTCTCACACTAGCACTATCCCTAGTTCTAAACCTATCCCTTACCATAACTCTAACCCTGGCCCTAACGCTTGCCCTATTCTTAATCCTAGCCTAATCCTAGATCTAAACCTAACTATAAATGTAACCCTAACCCTAATTCTAAGCCTGACACTATCACCAGCCCTAAACCTAATACTAATTGTAAACCTAGCCCTAACCCTAACCCTAGGACTAAAACAAAACCAAGCAATAGACCTAACCCTAAATCTTAACTTAAACCAAACCCTAAACTACTACAAGAACTAATCCTAGCCATAATCGAGTCCTAACCTTAACCTTAAAACTAACCCTGACCCTGACTCATATCCTAACACTCACCCTAGCTCCAAACCTTAACTTTAAACAGAACCCTAACAGTAAACCTAGCCCTAATTTGAGTCCTAACTCAAACCTTAAAACTAACCCTGACCCTGACTCCTATCCTAAAAATAACTCTAACTCTAAATATCACCCTAACCTTAAATCTAACACTAACACTAGAACTACCCCAACCCTAACCCAAAAGCTAACCCTAATTGTAACCCTGGTTCTTACATTACCTGTTGCCATAAACCTAGTCCTAACACTAACACAAAACTAGCCCTAATCTGAGCTCTACACCTAGATTTAACCCTAACCCTAACCGTACCCTACCCCTAACACTAGCTCTAAACCTATCCGTAACCCTAAGCAAAACCCTAACACTAATGTAATCCTAGACCTATCCATAATCCTCAGACTAATCAAAACTCTCACCATATTTATAGTCCTAACCCTAGCCCTCATTCTAGCTCTAACCCTATCCAAAACCTTAACCCTCACCATGACTCTTATTCTGATCATAACACTAACCCAGGTCTAAACCTGACCCTAAAGCTAGACAAAACCATAACACTAGCCCTACCAGTAAACTCATACCTAAACCAGACCCTATAACTAGCCCTAGACCTAAACCTAATCCTAAATAAAGCCTCAACTCTAGCTCTAGACCTAAACAAAATCCTAGCCTTAGCCCTAACAATAAAACTTAATTTAATGCAAAGACTAACCCTACCCCTAGACATAAACCTAGTCTCAATTTTGGCTTTAAACTTAACTCTAGCTCTAACCTGAACACTGACCCTGCCTTTAACACTAAACCTATCTCTAAACCTGACCCTAACCAAAAAACTAAACCTAACACTAGACATAGCCATAACCCTAACCCTACAACTAGCCCTAATCAAAATCCTAGCTCTTACATTACCCATAGCCCTAACTCTATGCCTTAGCCTAACACAAAACCTAGAGCGAATTCTAAGCCTAAATCTAGCCCTAAGCATAACCCCATCACTAACCCTAGCCCTAACCCTAACACTAAACCTAACCCTAGCCTTAGTCTTAAACCTTATTCAAAGCCTAACCCTTACCATAAATATAAACTTAGACCCATACCTTACTCTAAACCCTAACCCTAGCCCTAACCCTAAACTTAACCCTATCTCTAAACCTAACTCTAAACATACACCTTACCCAACCGAACACCTAACTGTATTGATAACCCTAGCCTTAACCCTAACCGTAACCCTACCCCTAACCAGAAAACTAACAATAGACCTAACCCTAAAACTAACACTCGATATAGCCCTAACCCTAGCTCAAAACCTAACCCCTACCATAAACCTAAACATAACCGTAGCCTTAACATTAACCCTAAAACTAAATCTAACCCTAAACCTAAACCTAAACCTACATCCACCCATATACATTACCCTAACCCTTCTCCTAACCCTAATGATAACCTTAGCCCTAACCTTAACTCTAATGCTAAACATACCATAATCCTGTCCCCAGACCTAAGGCTGAACCTAATCCTCAACCTAGCCCTAGCACTAACACTAGCTCAAACACTAGCCCTTACCCTAAACATAACCCTAGCCCAAACCCTAACCCCAATCCTAGACCTAATCCTAAGCATAACCATAGCCTAAACCCTAGCTCTAACTCTATCCATTACCCTAACCATAACCCTAAACCTAAGGCTAAACCTAGCCCTAACCCTAACTCTAACCCTAACTCTATCCCTAGCTGTGATTCTAACCTGAAGCCTCAACTTAGCCCTAACACTTACTGAATCCCTGACCCTTACTCCTAATCTAGCCATAAGAAAATGATAAGCCTAACCCTAACCCAAGCCCTAATCCTAAACTTAAAACTAGACTTAACCTTAGCTCTAATCCCACCCATTACCCTAATCCTAACCATAAACGTCATGATAACAGTACCCCTAACCCTAAACCTACTCTAACCCTACCTGTAAATCTAACCCTAGACCTAACCATAAACCTAACCCTTGCCGTAGTCCTAACCCTAGCTCAAATTCTAATACTTATGCTAAACTTAAAACTAACCCTAGTCCTAAACCTAAACCTAACCCTAAACCTAACCCGACATCTAAACCTGTCCATTACCTTAACCCTAATGATAACCCTAATCCTAACCCTTGACCTAATCCTAAACCTAACCCTATCCTTAGCACTAACCCTAGCTCAAACCCTCACCCATACCCTAAACCTAACAATAGCCTTAACCCTAACCCTAACCCTAACTCTAACCCTAATCCTAAACATAACCCTAGCTCTAACCCTAGCTCTAACCCTATCCATTTCCCTAATGACAACCATAAACCTAATGCTAACCCTAGGCCTAACCCTAGCCCTATTCATTACCCTAAATCTAACCTGAGCTCTAACCTAAACCTAATGTGAAGCCTAAACCTATCCTTATCTATTACCCTAACCCTAACTCAAACCTAATGCTAATTTGAGCCATAACCCTAAACTTCAACCGAACCCAAACCCAAAACCTGACTCTGACTATTATAATACCCCTAGCTCTCAACTTGAACCTCACCTTAAACCTAACTGTGACACTAGACCTAGCCATAAATCTTACCCAAAAACTAACCCTAACCATAACCCTAGACCTGATATTATCCCTAGGCCTAATTTTTGCCATAACCCTAGCACAAATGCTAGCCTTCACCTAGCTTTAAACCTAGCCATGATCCTAACCTGAACCCTAACTCCAGCCCTATCCCTAATTTTATTCCTCCCCCTAGTTCTGAACCTTGCTATAACCCCATCCCTTTTCCCAAATCTAACTCTAACTCTAACCCTAGACTTATCCCTTACACTAAACCTAGACCTGATCCTAGCCCTAATTTAGCCCTAACCCTACCACTAGCACTAAGACTAACTATAACTCTCACCCTAGCCCTAATCCTATATATAATCCTATCCCTTATCATAACCCTAACACTTGCCGGAACCTTAGCCCTAACACTAGCCCTAGTCCTAAACCTTGAACTAAAATTAACTCTAAGTCCAACCCTAACCCTAAGCCTAAACCTCACACTAACACTAGCCTTAACACTAACACTAATCCTAAAACTAGCCCTAATCTAGTTCAAGCCCTAAAACAAAACCGAGCCATAGCCCTAACCCTAACCCTTAACCTAAACCAAAACCTAACCCTACACCTAGCCCTAACCTTAGCCCTAAATCCAGTCCTAACCTAACCCTAAAACTAACCTTGAGACTGACTCTGACCTTACACTAACCCTAGCTCTAACATCACCCTAAAAGTATACCTAACCATAAACTAGAACTAGCCCTAACTGTAACCCTAAATGTAGCCCAATAATAACTCTAATTCTTACATTGGCTGTAGCCCTAATACTAGCCCTAACCTAACACAAAATCTAGCCCTAAACTGAGCCTTACATCTTGTTATTACTGTAACCCTAAACCTAGTCCTAACCATTATCCTAAACCTAACCCTAACCCTAAAACTTGCCCTAACCCTAAACCTAGTCCTAGATTTAATCCTAACCAAAATTCTAGCCCTAATTCTATCTCTAAACCTATCCTTTACCCAAAACATAACACTAACCCTAATGCTAACCCTAGCCTTAAATTTAACCCTAATCCTAAACCTAGACCTGACACTAACCCTAACCATCACCCTAGCCCTAACCATAGCTCAAACACTAACACTTACCCTAAACCTAACCCTAACATTAAACCTAGGCCTAACCCTAACCCTAACCCTAGCCCTAATCCTAGCCATAACCCTAGCACTAAACCTATCCATTACCCTAAACATAAGCCTAAACGAAACATAGCTCTAAACATAGCTCTAACCACACCCATTATACTAATGCTAACTATAAACGTCATGATAACACTGGCTCTAACCCTAAACCCACTCTAACCCTAACTGTAAACCTAACCCAAGACCTAACCGTAAACCTAATCCTTGCTGTAGTCCTAATCCTACCTCAAACCCTAACGTTACACTAAATCAAACACTAACCCTAGTCCTAAACCTAAATCTAACCCTATCCATTTAGGCCTAACCCTAAATGTATTGCTAACACTAACCCTATCCATTACCTAAACCTAAACTGAACACTAAATCTAGCCCTATCAATTACGACAAACCTAACCCTAACCCTAACCCTAATGCTAATTTGAGCCCTAAAACTAAGCCAAAACCTAACCCAAACTCTGAAAAAGACACTGACTCTAATAACACACCTATCTCTAAACCTGACCTTTACCCTAAACATAACCATTAAACTAGACCTAGCCATAAAACTAATCCTAAGAGTAACCTAAATGTAACCCTAGGCCTCACATTAGCACTCTACCTAATTCTTGCCTTAAACCTAACACAAACCTGAGCCATCATCCTAGCCCTAAACCTAGCCTTAATCCTAACCCAAACCCTATCCTTAGCCAAAACCCTAATTTCAACCCTTGCCCTAGTTCTGAACCTAGGTATAACCATATCCCTTCCCCTAATCCTAACCCTAACCCTAACACTGTCACTAGCAATAACCCTCACCCTAACCCTAGGCCTAATCCTAACACTAACCATAGCTCTAATCCTAGCCCTAATTTATTGCTAACTATAACCCTAATCTAACCCTAGCCCTAAGACTAACCCTAACTCTAGCCCTAGACCTACTACTATTACCAACCTTATCTATTGCATAACCCCAACACTAGCCCTAACATTAGTCCTAACCCTAGCCCTAGTCCTAAACCTAACTCTAAATCTAACCCTAACTCTAAACCTAAACCTCACCCTAACACTAGCCTTAACCCTAATTCAAATTTGAAAACTAGCCATAACGGTAGCCATAGCCGACAAACAAAACTGAGCTATAGCCTTAATACTAACCCTTAACCTAAACCATATCCTAACACTACACCTATACCTACAACTAATGCTGACCCTGACTCTGACCCTAAAGTTACCTCTAAAAATCACCCTAACCCTAAACTGAACCCAAACACTAGATCTAGCCCAAACCTAACCCTAAAACTGTCCCTAATCGTAAAGCTACTTCTTACATTAGCTGTAGCCCTAACCCTAACACAAAACCTAGTTCTAATCCGAGCCTCAAACCTAGCTTTAACCCTAACCCTAACCCTAACCCTAATCCAAACCCTAGCTCTAAGCCTATCCCTTACCCTAAGCCAAACTCTCACCCTAATGCTACCCTAGTTATAACACTAATCCTTATCTTACCCCAAACCCTAACTCTATTACTAGTCCTGACTCTAGCCCTCATTCTATCCCTAACCCTAACCCATAGCCTAAGCCTAACCCTTACCCTTATTTTGACCCTAACTCTAACCCTAGTTCAAAGCCTGACCTTAACGCTAAACCGAACCCTAACACTAGCCCTACCAGTAAATCTATACCTAAAATTAACCATAACACTAGCACTAGACCTAAACTTAATCCTAAATATAGCATAACTCTAGCCCTAGTCCTAAACAAAAACCTAGCCCTAGCCCTAAAATAAACATTAACCTAACACAAAGACTAACCCTATCCTTAGACCTGATCCTAGTTCTAATTCTGGCCCTAAACATAAACCCAATGCTAACCCGAATACTGATGGTTACCCTAACAAAAACCCTATTTTAAACCTTATCCTAACCCAAAACTTAAACCTAACACTAGACATATCTATAACCCTAACCAAAAAATCTAGCCATAACCGTAACCCTAGCATTTACATTACCCATAGCCTTAACACTAGCCATAAACTTCACACAAAACCTAGGCATAATACAAGCCATAAACCTAGACCTAAGCATAACCCTAAACCTAATCCTAGCCAAAACCCTAAACCTAATGCTTCCCTAGCCCATACCCTATCTCAGACACTAAACATAACCCTAGCTCTAAACCTAACCCTAACCCTATCCCTAATCCTAACTGTAATGATAGCCCAAATTCTAGCTCTAACTTTATCCATTAGCTTAAACATAACCCTAATCCTAATGCTAACCCTACACCTAACCCTAACCTTAACCCTAACCCTAACTGTAGCCCTGATTCTAATCCTAACCCTCGCCTTAGCCCTAACCCTAGCTCAAACACTAACACTTACCCTAAACCTAACCCTAACACTAACCCTAGGAGTAACCCAAACCCTAGCCCTAATTCTAACCTTAACCTAAGCTCTAACACTAGCACTAAACCTATACATTACTCTAAAACTAACCTGAACTGTAAACCTAACTCTATCCATTACTCTAATCCTAACCCTAATGCTAATTTGAGCCCTAACCTTAAACCTTAACCCAAACCAAACTCTAACCCAGACTCTGACCCTAATAATTACCTAGCTCTATACGTGATACCTACCCTAAACCTAATGCTTACACTAGTCCTAGTCATAAACCTATCCCTAACACTATCCCTAAACATAACCCTAGACCTGACATTAGCCCTAGCCCTAATCCTAGCCCTAACCCTAACACAAACCCTAGCCCTCATCCTAAACCTAAACCTAGACTTAATCCTAACCCAAACCCTCACCTTAGCCCTATCCCTAATTAAATCCTCGCCCTAGCACTGAACCTAGCTATATAACCCCATCCCTTCCCCTAAAACTAACCCTAACGCTAGCCCTAACCATAGGCCTAACCCTAACAGTTTTCATAGCACTAATCCAAGCCCTATTTTAACCCTAACCTTAACCCTACCCCTACCCCTAGCCCTAAGACTAACTCTAACTCACACCCTATCCCTATTTCTATTTATAACCGTATTCATTACTTTAACCCTAGCCATAGCCCTAACCCAAATCTAACCATAACTCTAAATCTAACCCTAATCTTTAGCCTAAACCTCATTCTACCACTAGCTGTAACACTATTGCTAATCCAAAAACTAGCCCTAATCTAAGCCCTAGCCCTAAAACAAAACCGAGCCCTTGCTCTAACCCTAAACCTTAACCTAAATCAAACCCTAACCCATAACCAGCCATAACCCAAGCTCTAATGTGAGTCCTAGGCCTAAAACTAACCCTCACCCTGACTCATATCCAAACACAAACCCAGCTCTAAATATTACCCTAACCCTAAAACTAATGCTAACACTAGACCTAGCTGAAATCCTAACCCTAAAATTAACCCTAATTGTAACCCTAGTTCTTACATTGGCCTTAGCCAAACCTTAGCCCTAACTGTATCACAAAAATAGCCCTAATCCGAGCCGTAACACTAGATTTAACCCTAACCTTAACCCTAAAACTAGCCCTAAACCTAACCCTAATCCTAACCCTAACCCTAGCTCTACTTCTCTCCATTACCCTAAGCCAAACCCTATTCATAATGCTAACTCTAGTCCTAATCCTAATCCTGAGCCAAACCCAAACAATAACCTTATTACTAGTCCTAACACTATCCCTCATTCTAGATCTAAACCTAACCCAAAACCTCACCCTAACTTTCACCCTTATTCTGTCCATAACATTAATTATAAGTCTAAACCTGATCCTAAACCAAAACCGAAACCTGAAACTAGCGCTACCAATAAACTTATACATAAACCTAACCCTAACACTAGCCCTAGACCTAATCCTAATCCTAAATCTAGCTATTACTCTAGTTCTTGACCTAAACAAAAACTTAGTGCTAGTCCTAACAATAACCCTTAACCTAAACCAAACACTAACCCTACCACCAGACCTAACCCTAGTCCTATTCTGGCTTACAACCTAACCCTAACTTTAACCTGAACACTGGCCATGACACTAACATTAAAACTAGCTCTAATCCTGACCCTAACGCAAAACCTAAACCTAACACTAGACTTAGCCGTAACCCTAACCCTAAACCTAGCTCTAATCAGAACCCTAGATCTTACATTACACATCGCAATATCCCTAGGCCTAAACCTAACACAAAATTAAATAACCCTAACCCTAATCGAGGCCTAAACCTACCCAAAGCATAACGCTCATCCTAACCCTAATCCTAGTCCTAACCCTAACCCTAACCCTCACCTTAGTCCTAACCCTAGCTCAAAGCCTAACCCTGAGCCTAAATATAACCCTAGGACAATCCCTAACCATAACCCTAACCCTAGCCCTCGTCGTAAACTTAACCCTAGACCTAACACTATCTCTAACCCTAGCCATTACCCTAACTCTAACCCTAGCCCTAATGATAACCCTATCCCTAAACCTAGCTGAAACCCTAACCCAAACCATAAACTTAACCCTCACCTAACCCTAAACCTAAACCTTGCCATAGCCTTAACCCTAAATCAAACACTAACCCTTACCCTGCAACCAACAGTAAACCTAGCCCAAAAAACTAAACTTAAACCTAAACCTAACCTTTACCAAGAAGCTAACCTTACATCTAACCCAATCTATTACTCTAAACCTAATCCTAATGCTAATGAAAACCCTAGCCTTAACCCTAAACCTAACACTGACCATAACAATAAACCTAACGCTCGTCCTAGACCTAACTCTAGCTCAAAACTTAAACTTTACCCTAAATATAACCCTAACCTACACTAAGCTAGGGTTGCTAGCCCTAACCCCAAACCTAACCTAACTGTAGCCCTAATCCTAACCTACCCTAGCCCTAACAATAGCTCTAACCCTATATATTATCCTTATGATAACCCTAATCCTGATGCTAACCCTAGGCATAACCCTAACCCTTTTACTAACCCTAGAGCTCTCCATTGCCCTAAACCTACCCTGAAACCTAAACCTAACACAATCAATTACCCTAAGCCTAACCCTAAACCTAAAGCTCATTTGAGCCCTATCCCAAATCCTTAACCTAAAACAAACCCTAACCCTGATCCTGACCCTAAAAATACACCTAGCTCTAAACCTGACCCTTACCCTAAGCCTAACACATACACTAGACCTAGACAAAAACCTAACCCTAAATCTACCCCCAAACTGTATCACTAGACCTGACATTAGTCCTAGACCTAATTCTAGACCTAACCCTACAACAAATCCTAGCCCTCATCCTAGCTTTAAACCTAGCCTTAATCATAACCCTAACCCCAACCCTGGCCCTAACCCTAATTCTCACCCTCACTCTACCTCTAAACTAGCTATAACACCATACCTTACCCTAAAATTAATTATAACCCTAGCCCTAACAATAGGCCTAAGCTGAACACTAACCCTAGCCTTAATCCTCGCCCTAAGTTAGCCCAATCCCTAAAACTAACCAAAACTCTACACCTAAGACTAACTATAACTCTCACCATAGCCCTAGCCCTAGTTCTAACCCTATCTGTTACCATAACTATAACCCTAGGCCTAACCCTTGCCCTATAGTTAGACCTAGCCCTAATCCTAGATCTAACGCTAAATCCAAATCTAACCCTAATCCAAAACCTAAGCAGAACACTAACACTAGCCTTGACCCTAATGCTAATCTTATAACAAGCCCAAACCCTAAACCTAGGACTAAAACAAACCTGAGCAACAGCCCTAACCCTAAACTTTAACTTAAACCAAACACTAACACTACACCTAGATGTAACCCTAGCCCTAATTTGAGTCCTAACCCTAACCTTAAAACTTACCCTGACCCAGACTCATAACCTAACAGTGACCCTAGCTCTAAAGACAACCCTAAACTTAAACCAAATCCTAACAGTAACCCTAGCCCTAATTCAAGTCATAACCCTAACCTTAAAGCTAACCCTGACCCTGAGTGATATCCTAACAGTCACCCTAGCTCTAAACACAGCCCTCACCTTAAACCGAACACTAACAGTAACCCTAGCCCTTATTTGAGTCCTAACCCTAACCCTAAAACTATCCCTGATGCTGAATCATAAACTAACAATAACCCTACCTCTAAATGTTACCTAACCTCAAACCTAAACCTAACACTAGACCTACGCTTAACCGTAACCCTAAAACTGACCCTAATTATAACCCTGGCTCTTACATTAGCCGATGCCCAAATCTAGCCCTAACCCTAACACAAAAAGAGGCTCTAATCCGAGCTCTAAACCTATATTTAACCCTAACCATAACCCTAACTCTAGCATTAACCCTAGCTCTAAGGATATCCCTTAACCTAAGAAAAACCCTAACCCTAATGGTAACCCTATACCTATCTCTAATCCTTAGGCAAACCAAAACCCAAACCCTATTAATAGTACTAACCCTAGCCCTCATTCTAGCTATAACCCTATCCCAAAGCCTAATGCTAACCCTGACCCTTATTCTGACCCTTACACTAACCCTGGGTCTAAAACTGACCCGAAACCTAGACCAAACACTAACACTAACCCTAGACCTAAACCAAACCCTAAATCTAGCCTTAACTCTAGCCCTAGAGCTAGACATAAACCTAGCCATAGCCCTAACAATAATCCTTAACCTAACTCAAACACTAACCATACCCCTAGACCTAAACCTAGTCCTAATTCTGGCTGTAACCCTAACTCTAACTCTAACCCAAACACTGACCCTGCCTTTAGAGTAAACCTATCTCTAAATGTGAACATACACAAAAATCTAAACCTAACACTAGACCTAGCCATAAACCTAACCCTACAAATAGCCCTCAATATAACCCTAGTTCTTATATTACCCATAGCCCTAATCCTAGGCCTAAAGCTAACACAAAACTTAGAGCTAAACCTAGGCCTAAATCAAGCCTTAAGCATAACCCTAACCCTAACCCTAACCTAACCCTTGCATAATCCTAGCTCAAAGGCTAAACATTACTCTAAACATAAACCTACACCTATCCCTCAATATAACCCTAACCTTAGACCAAATCTTAACCTTAACCCTAGACCTAAACCTAGGTCTAAACATACCCATTACTCTAAACCAAAACCTAAGCTTATTAATAATCTTAGGCTTAATGCTTACCCTAAACCTAAATGGAAAACTAAACGTAGAACTAACCTTAAACCCCACACTTGCCATAGACCTAAACCTAGCTCAAACCCTAACCCTTACTATAAACCTAAATATATCCATAGCCCTAACTCTAAGCCTAAACCACAATCTAAAGTTAAACATATCCCTAAATCTACATCTAATCGTATACTTTACCGTAACTCTAACCCTATCCCTAATGATGTCCCTACCCTAATCCTAACCATAACCCTATAAGTACTATAATTTTATCCCTAGAAGTAACCCTAAACCTAACTCTCACCTTAGCGTAACCCTAGTTTTAACCCCAACCCTATCCCTAATTCAAGACCTATTCCTAACCATACACCTAGCCCTAAACTTAGCTCTAATCCTATCCATTATAGTAACCATAACCCTTACCCTAATGCAAACCCTAGGCCTAACCTTAATCCTATCACTAACTCTAACCCTATCAATTACCCTAAACCTAATGTAAACTCTAAACAAAACCCTAACATTATCATAACCCACACCCTAATGCTAATTCAAGCCCTGACCCTAAACCCTAACCTCAACCAAACTATAACACTGACTGTAACCCTAATATATCTACTAGCTCTAAAACTGACTTTTACACTAAACCTAACACTTACACTAGACCAAGCCATATCCCTAATGCCAAAATTATCTCCATCCATAAGCTTAGACATGACATTAACTATAGCCCTAATTCTAGCCCTAAACCTAACACAAACCCCAGCCCTTATCCTAGACCTAAACCTAGCCTTAATCCTAACTCTAAACCTAACTTTAGGCCTAAACAAAAAACTAACCCTAGCCCTAATCTTAGCCCTAATTTAGACCTATTCCTAACCCTAGCCCTAACCCTAGCCCTACGAATAACTCTAACTCTCACCCTTGCCCCATCCCTAGTTCTAACCCTATCCCTTAACAGAACTCTAATCCTACACCTAACCCTAGCTTTAACCCTAGCCCTATCATTATCTCTAGCCCTAACCTAGGTCTAATTTTAATGCTAAATCAAACCCTAACCCTAAGACTAACCATAACCCTAATCCTAACTCAAAATCTAACTTTAAACCTAGCCCTAAAACAAAACCGAGCCATAGCACTAACCTTAACCCTTAACGTAAACCAACCCTTAACCCTAAACCTAACTTTAGCTCTAATTCTAGTTTTAAGCTGAAAACTAGAACTAACACTGACCCTGACTCTGACCATAATACTAACCCTAACCCTAAACCTAACAGTAGACCTACTACTAACCCTAACCCTAATAATAACCCTGTTTGTAACCCTGGTACTTACATTAGCCTTACCCCTAACCCTAGCACTAACTTAACCCCAAACCTAGCCCTAATCCAAGCCCTAATCTTAGTTTTAACCCTAACCCTAATCCTAAACCTAGCCCTAATAAAAACCATAACCCTAGCCATAACCCTAACTCTAACCCTACCCATTGCCATAACAATAACCCTAGGCCTAAACCTAACCCTATCCCTAATCCTAAACTTATGCATTATTCTAAACCAAACCTAAACCCTAAACCTCACCTTATTATTACACTAACACAAACCATAACGCTAATTTGAGCCCTAACTTTAAACCTTAACCTATCCAAAACTTCTAACCCAGAACATGACCCTAATAATACCCCTAGCTCTAAACCTGACCCTAACCCTAAACCTAACCCTTACATTACATGTAGCCATAAACCTAACCCTAAAACTATCTTTAACCATAACCCTAGATCTGATATTAGCCCTAGCCCTAATCCTAGCCCTAACCCTAAAATGAACCATAGCCCTCATCCTAGCCCCAAACCCAGCCTTAATCATAACCCTAATTCTAACCATAGCCCTAAACCTAATTCTAGCCCTTAACCTATGTCTAACCCTAGTTATAATGCCATTCCTTACCCTAAACTTAATCCTAACCCTAACACTAGGCCTAAGGTGAACACTAAACCTAGCCCTAATCCTAGCCCTATTTTAATCCTACCCCTACCCCTAAACCAAACCCCAGCTCTCAGAGTAACTCTAACTCTCACACTAGCCCTATCCCTACTTCTAATCCTATCCATTACCGTAATCTTAACCCTATCCCCAAACCTAGTCATAACCATTGCCTAATCCTTATACCTAGTCCTAACCCTAGATCTAAACCTAACTCAAAATCTAACCCTAAACCTAAGCCTAAGCCTAACATTAACACTAGCCCTAGCCCTAACGCTAATCATAAAACTAGCCCTAACCCTAACCCTTTCAGTAAAACAAAATCCAACAATAGCCCTAACCATAAAGCTTAACATAAACCAAACCATAACACTACACCTAGACCTAACCCTAGCCCTAATTTGAGTCCTAATTTTAACCTTAATACTAACCCTAACTCTGACTCATATCCTAACACTCACCCTAGCTCTAAACACCACCCTAACCTTAAACTGAACCTTTACAGTAACCCTAGCATTAATTCGAGTCCTAACCCTAATCTAAAAATAAACCCGACCCTGACTATTAACCTAACATTAAAACTAGCTCTAAATTACAACCTAACCTTAAATCTAATCCTAACACTAGAGGTTTAACCCCTAGCCATAACGTTAAAACTAACCCTAAAATTTCTAGTTCTTACATTAGCCATTGCTCTAACCGTAGCCATAACCCTAACACAAAAACTAGCCATAATCTGAGCCCTAAACCTAGCTTTAACCCTAACCCTAGCCCTAACCTTAGCTCTAACCCTATTCTTTACCCTATGCCAAACCCTAAAGCTAATGATAATCCTAATATTTACCCTAATCCTTAACCTAACCCAAACCCTAACCCTATTAGTAGTCCTAAACCTAGACCTCATTCTAGTTCTAACCATAACCCAAACCCTAACCCTGACCCTTATTATGACCTTAACACTAATCATAGGTCTAAACCTTAACCTAACCCTAAACCGAACCCTAACACTAGCCCTATTGGTAACTTTAAACCTAAACCTAAACCTAACACTAGCTCTAGACCTAAGCCTAATCCTAATCTATCTATAACTCTAGCCCTAGACCTAAAGAAAAACCCAGCCCTAGTCCTAACAATAACCCTTAGCCTAAAGCCAAACACTAACCCTTCCCCTAGACTTAACCCTAGTCCTAATTCTGGCTTTCACATTAACCATAACCCTAAATTGAACACTGACCCTGACACTAACACTAACCTTAGCTCTAAAGATCACCCTAACCCTAAACCGAACCCTAACACTAGCCCTATTGGTAACTTTAAACCTAAACCTAAACCTAACACTAGCTCTAGACCTAAGCCTAATCCTAATCTATCTATAACTCTAGCCCTAGACCTAAAGAAAAACCCAGCCCTAGTCCTAACAATAACCCTTAGCCTAAAGCCAAACACTAACCCTTCCCCTAGACTTAACCCTAGTCCTAATTCTGGCTTTCACATTAACCATAACCCTAAATTGAACACTGACCCTGACACTAACACTAACCTTAGCTCTAAAGATCACCCTAACCCTAAACCTAACCCTAAAACTATACTTAGCTCTAACATTAACCCTAAAACTAGCCCTAATCATAACAAAGTTCTTACATTTACCATAGCCATAACCTGTAGCAAAACCTAGCCTTATCCCAAGCCTTACCCTAGCTGTAACCCTAAAGCTAACCATAATCTTAAGCTTATCCCTTACCCTGAAACTAAGCCTAATCCTAGACCTAATACTAAGGATAACACTAGCTCTATCACTAGCTCTAAACCTATCCATTACCCTAATGATAACCCTAATGCTTCTGCTACCCTAGGGCAAACCCTAATTCTATCCCTAACCCTAAACCTATCCATTACCCTACACCTAACCTGAACTCTAAACCTAAAACTGTCATTAACCTATCCCTTACCATAATGATAACTCGATCCTTAAATGTAAACCTTAATCTAATAAAAACCCTAACCCTGACTCTGACCCTACTAATACCCATAGCTCCAAACCTGACCCTAACAAGAAACCTAACCCTTACAATAGATCCTCGCTATAAACTAACCCTAAAACTCTCTCTAACTGTAACCCTAGACCTGACATTAGCCCTAGCTCTAATCCTAGTCCTAATCCTAACACAAACCTTAGCCCACATCCTAGACATAAACCTTACCTTAATCATAAACCTAACCCTAACCAGAACCCTGTTATAATTAATACCCTAGTCCTGAAAGTAGCTATAATCCCATCCCGTAACCTAACCCTAACCCTGATCCTAACACTAACACTAACCCTAGCCCTAAATCTAGGCCTAACACTAACCCTAGTCATATTCTCAGCCCTATTTAGGCCTATCCCTGTCCCAACACTAACCCTAGCCATAAGACTAACTCAAACTCTTACCCTAGCCTTATACCTAGTTCAAACCCTATCCCTTACCATCACCCTAAACCTAGCCCTAAACTTAGCCCTAATCCTAACCCTATCATTACCCCTAGCTCAAAGCCTAGATCTAAACCTAACTCTAAATCTAACCCTAAAACTAAGCGGAAACCTCACACCAACACTAGCCCTAATCCTAACATTAATCCTAAAACTAGCCCTAACTCTACTCCTAGCCCTAATACAAAACCGAATCATAACCCTAACCCTAACACTTAACCTAAAACAAAACCTAACCCTATACCTAGCCCTAATCCTATCTCTAATTCTAGTCCTAACCCTAACCTGTAAACTAATCGGGACCCTGACTCTGACCCTAACTTTAAACCTAGCTCTATACATCATTGTAACCATAAAGTTAAAACTAACACTAGTCGTATCTCTAACCCTGACCCTATGAGTAGCTCTAATCATAACACTACTTCATACATTAGCCATAGCTTTAACCCTAACCCTAACCTAACCCAAAAGCTAGCCTTATTCTGAGTCCTAAACCCAGTTTATATATATATATATATATATATATATATATATATATATATATATATATATATATATATATATATATATATACATATATATATACATTTTATATATATATATATATATACATTTTAATTTTTATTTAGAATATAGTCATTAGTTTCATAAAAGGCATACCAATTCTGGTGGTGTATAGAGAACTGAGGGTCAGGGGTAGGATTCTATGTTAAGGGGGAAAGAAGTGAGGGTATGTGATGATTCTAACTTAGCAAATTTGGAGGAGAACTCTAATGAATAGACAGGGGGAATTTATGGAAGAAGGTATAAATTGAAACTCCTTATCTGTATTCATAAAATTACTCCATGTAATTAGGAGGCTGAAAGTGGGATATAGGGAGAAAGAAAAAATAACAAGGAAAGAAAGAAAGAGAGGGAGAAAAAAATAAGAGCAAATAAAGGGGTGGTGAGGTGGGGCCTATGCAATTCCTCTATATTATACAATTCTAGTGATTCAGTTCTTAAAGTCCAATTTCATGGAAAGTTCTTGGTTTCACATATGTTGTGGTTGTGAGGACCAGAGGGGGAAGGGTACAGGAGAATAGATGAGAAGAGCAAGAAAAGAAAAGTAAGAAAGAAAAAAAAGTCTCTCAGAACTCTGTTTTCTTTTCTTGCAGTAGGTGGAATTGTCAATTCCTAGCTTGAGTCTCTGTGCTCAGTGTGGTGGAGGTAGCCAGGATGAGAGGGCTTGAGCTTCTACCTAGAGCCTCCTTACTGAGTCTATGAATTGGAAACCAGATGCCTGTACAGTTGCTGTTCCTCATCGATAGCTACACTCCCCAAAAGCTTGTGAGAAAAATCTTGTTATCAAAGCTGGAGGTAGGGGAGTTGGAAACCAGGTACCTGATAAGCTGAAGAACCAAGCTGGTATCCATGCCCACCAATAGATGGCGAGTAAGGTTTTGCAAGATGGATTCCATCTATTTTCCATGTATGCTGTTTGGTGAGGTGGATGGTTCTGGAGTGACCTTGTGCTGTGTCCAGAGCTCAGTCTGATGACCTGCAAGCAAACCTTCTGTGTTCTGTGCTGCCTTCCATCTGCACAGAGAGCACCAGTGCGGCTGAGACTGCTGTCTGTGCCCAGAGAAACTGCGCAGCTCAGCCTTCCATCTGTGCCGAGAGCACCCATGGGGCTGTAATTTTTTTTTTTCAAATTTCTATGGTACCGGGCAGGATTCATCTTTTACTTAGCCTTACTGTGCTTCAGAGGTTTGGGCCTTGTTTGTTCAATGGTTCAATGTCAGGAACAGTTTGTATTTTAAAGTTTCCCTTCATCATGGCTTATTGATGTGAATGAAAATTGAGCTGGAAATCAAACAGGGTTAGCAGGAGGTGCTTGAAACTTCACACAATCAGTTCTCAGTGGGCACTCTCTGGTTTCTTTTTTTGAAGGTATGCCAAAGTGAAGCATGCAAAAGCAACTGTATCCGAGAACCCTTAAGGAGAAAACAGAGAAACATGTATTTACTGAAATAAGTCTCCCAAAAGTTTGATCAGATTTCTTTGATACTACACAGAATTCATCTTTTAGCTTGCTCCACAAGGATCCCCAAGTTGGCACTTCTAGGATCAATGGTTCCCTAAAAAGGTAAGGGTTAGTGTTATGGTTATGGCTAGCTTTAGAGCTAGTGTTAGGTTTAGAGTTTGTTTTGTTCAAATTTCATTGATACTGGGAAGATTGTTCTTTTACCTAGCCTTACTATTCACTCCAGTTTTAAGACTTCTTGGTTCAATGGTTTGCTTTTGATAATAGTTTGTTTTTAATGTCTCACTTCATTTTGACCTATATGGGTAAATGCATATGGAGCTGGAAATCAGAGGGTTGGTGCTAGCTGGTTGAAACTTCATTACTCTATCAGTTGTCTGTGGGAACTCTCTGGTTTCTTCCTTGTCAAAGTAACCATAAGCTGAAGCATGCAAAACAACTTTATCCAAGAGCACTTTAGGAGTAAACAGGGCAATATGCATGTAGTGAAATTCCTCCCCCAATAATTTGGTCAGATTTTTTGATACTGTGCAGGGTTCATCTGTAAGCATTCCCCACTAGTCTCCCCAAATTTAAAACTTTTATGATCAAAGGTTCTCTTAACAGATTAGGCTTAGTGTTAGGTTAGAGTTAGGGCGAGTGTTAGAACTAGTGTTAGGGTTAGAGTTAGTTTTTAACAACTTTTTGGATACAGGGCAGGATTTATCATTTTCCTATTCTTAGTATGCTGCCCAAGTTTGGGCCTCCTAGTTAAAGGTTTGCTCTCAAAAGCAGTTTTAATTTTCATGTGTCATTTCATTTTGCCTTATAGGGGTGGATGGAGATGGAGCTGGAACTCAAACAGGGTTTGTGCTAGCTGCTTGATACTTCACACACTCAATCATTATTAAGTTAGAGATAGGGTTACAGCTAGTGTTTTGTTAGATTTAGTATTGTTCAAATTTCTTTGATACTGGGCAGGATTCAACTTTTACCTAACATTACTATATTATTTAGGTTTTGGCCTCTTGGTTCAAGGGTTTGCTCTCCTGAACAGTTTGTATTTTAAGTTTTTATTTCATTTTGACCTATGTGCATAAATGGAAATGGAGCTGAAAATCCAACAGGGTTGGTGCTAGCTACTTCAAACCTCACACACTCAATCAGTTTTCTATGGGCATTCTCTGGTTTATTCCTTGTAAAAATAGCCCTAAGCTGAAGCATGCAAAGCAACTTTATGTGAAAGCAATTTAGGAGAAAACAGGGAAATATGCATGTACTCAACTACCTCCCCAATTATTTGGTCAGATTTTTTTGATATTGTGAAAGATTTATCTGTTAGCCTACCCAACTTGGCTCCCCAAGTGTGGGACTTCTATAATCAAAGGGACTCTAAACAGGTTAAGGTTAGTGTTAGGGTTAGTGTTAGGACTAGGGTTAGACCTAGTGTTAAGGTAAGAGTTTTGTTTTCAAAGTTCTATGATACTGTGAAGGATTAATCTTTTTCCTATTTTGAGTATAATCCAAATGTTTGGGCCTCCTACATAAAGGGTTTGCTTTCAGAAACAGTTTCAATTTTCATGTTTCTCTTCTTTTTGCCAAATAAGGTGAATGAAAATGAAGCTGGAAATCAAACAGGGTTTGGGCTAGCTGCTTGAAACTTTCACACACTCATCAATTTTCAGTGAGCATAATCTGGTGTTTGCCATGGAAGATGCCCTAAGATGAAGTAGAAAGAAACAGCTTTATTTCTGAGTGCTTTAGGAGCCAGCAGACTACCCATGTACTGAAAGAGCTTCAAATTTTTTTGGTCAGATTCATTTGATACTCTACAGGATTCATCCTTGTCCTAGCCTTAGTAGGCTCCCCAAGTTTGGGCCTTCAAGGTTCAATGGTTCAGTGTCAGGAACAGTTTGAATTTTTAGGTTTCAATTCATAATGGCCAATAGGTGTGAATGGCAATGGATCTGGAAATAAAACAGGGTTGGTGCTAGCTGCATGAAACTTCACACACTCAATAAGCTCTCTGTGGGCACTCTTTGGTTTTTCTTTGTGAAAGTGCCTTAAGCTGAAGCATGGAAAACAATTGATCCATGTACACTTTAAGAAAAAAATAGGGAAATATGAATGTACTGAAATACCTCCCCCAATTTTTCATCAAATTCTTTGATACTGCCCAAGATTCATCTGTTAAGTTGGGCTGCTTGGCTCCCCAAGTTTGGGACTTCTGTGATCTTAGGTACTCTAAACAGGTTAGAATTAGGTTAGGGTTGGGTTAGATCTAGTGTTAAAGTTAGAGTGAGTTTTGTTCAAATTCATTTGATACTTGGAATAATTCATCTTTTACATAGCCTTACTATTTTCCCCAGGTTTGGGCCTTATCCCTTCAATGCTTTGCTGTGAGGAACAGTTTGTATTTTAAGGTTTCCTTCATTTTTGACCAGTACGAGTAAATGGAAATGAAACTTGAAATGAAACATGGTTGGTTCTCACTGCTTAAAACTGTACACACTCAATCAGTTCTATGTGGGCACATTCTGATTTCTTCCTTGTGAAAATTTCCCAAAGCTGAAGCATGCAAAAACTTCTTTATCTGAAAGTACTGTAGGAGACAACAGGGAAATATACATGTACTGAACTACCTTTCCAAATTATTTGATATGATTTCTTTGATACTGCACAAGATTCATCTGTTGGCTTGCCCCACTAGGCTCCCTTAATTTGGGACTTCTATGATAAAACGTTCTCTAAACAGATTAGGGTTAGGTTTATGGTTCAGGTAAGGGCTAGGTTTAAACCTAGTGTAAGGGTAGAGTCAGTTTTGTTCATGTATCTTTGATACTGGGCAGGATTCATATTTAACCTAGCCTCACAATGTTCCCTGGTTTGGGCCTTCTCGGTTCAATGGTTCGCTGTCAGGAACGGTTTGTATTTTAAGATTTCACTTCATTTTGAATTATTTTGTTGAAGAGAAATGGAGCTCGAAATCAAACAGGGTTGGTTCTTGCTGCTTGAAACTGCACACACTCAATCAGTTCTATGATCAAATATTCTCTAAACAGGCTAGGGAGAACTGTATGATTAGGAATAAGGATAGATCTAGTATTAGGTTTACAGTAGTTTTGTTCAAATTTCTTTGATACTAGGCAGTATTTATCTTTTACCTAGCCTTAGTATGTTCCCCAGATTTGGGCCTTCTAGGCTCACTGGTTTGCTGCCAGTATTTCAGTTTTTATTTTAAGGTTTCACTTCACTTTGATCTATATGGGTAAATGAAAATTAAGCTGGAAATCAAGCAGGGTTTTTGCTAGCTGCTTGAAACTTCACACTCTCAATCAGTTCTCTATGAAGACACTCTGGTTTTATCCTTGTTAAAGAATCCCAAAGATAAAGCAACACTATGTGAGAGCATTTTAGGAGACAATAGGAAAATATGCATGTACTGAACTACCTCCCACAATCATTTGGTCAGATTTCTTTGATACTGGGCAGGATTCTTCTGTTAGCTTGCCCTACTAGGCTCCTCAACTTTGAGACTTCTATGATCAAAGGTTCTCTAAACAGGTTAGGGTTAGGCTTATGGTTAGATTTAGGTCTAGTGTTAGGGTTAGAATTCGTATTGTTCTAATTTCTTTGATACTGGGCAAGATAAATTTTTACCTACCCTTCTATGTTCCCAGGTTTTGGCCTTCTCAGTTCCATTCTTTGCTAACAGGAACAATTTGTATTTTATGGATTCACTTCATTTTGACCTACATGGGTAAATGGACATGGACCTGGAAATCAAACAAGGTTGGTGCTAATTGCTTGAAACTTCACACACTCAATCAGTTCTCTGTGGGCGTTCTCTGGTTTGTTCCTTTTGAAATTAGTAGTAAGCTGAAGCATGCAATACAAATTTATCTGTGAACACTTTAGGAGAAAACAAGGAAATATGCTTGCGCTGAAATAGATCCCCCAATTATTTTGTCAGATTTCTTTGAAACTGCCCATGATTCATCTGTAAGCTTGCCCCAGTAGACTCCCCAATTTTGAAACTTCTATGATCAAAGGTTCTCTAAACAGATTATGTTTAGGGTTAGACTTAGAGTTAGGACTAAGTTTAGACCTATTGTTATTGTTACAGTTAGTTTTTTTTTTTTTATTTCTATGATATTGGGCAGGATTCCCCTTTTTTCCTATTTTGACTATACTCCAAATATTTGGGCCTCCTATGTAAAATGGTATTCTCTCAGGAACAGTTTCAATTTTTATGTTTCTCTTCTTTTTGCCCTATAGGCATGAATAGAAATGAGGCTAGAAATCAAACAGGGTTTGTGCTAGCTGCTTCAAACTTCATACACTCAATCAGTTCTCAGTGAGCATTCTCTGGTTTGTTTCCTGTGAAGTATCCCTAAGCTGAAGTAGAAAGAAACAGCTTTATCTCTGAGTGCTTTAGGAGCTAGCAAAATACATATGTACTAAAAGAGCTTCAAATTTTGGGGGTTGGATTATTTTGATACTGTACAGGATTCATCCTTGACCAACGTTAGTAGGGTTCTCAAATTTGGGCCTTTGAGGTTCAATGGTTCAGTGACAGGAACAGTTTGAATTTTTAGTTTTCACTACATTATGGCCTATAGGTGTGAATGGAAATGGAGCTGTAAATCAAACAGGGTTTGTGCTAGCTGCATGAAACTTCACACATTCAATCGCTTCACTGTGGGCATGCTCTGGTTTGTTCCTTATGAAAGTACCTTAAGCTGAAGCATGAAAAATCAATTTATCCAAGAGCACTTTAAGAGAAAACAGGGATAATAGGCATGTACTGAAACACCTCCACCAATTATTGGTCAGATTTTTTTGATACTGAGGAGGATTCATCTGTAACCTTGCCTTCTAGGCATCACAAGTTTGGGACTTTTATGATTAAGCTCTATGAATAGGAAAGGCTTAGGTTTAGGATTATGGTTAGGACTAGGGTTAGAACTAATGTTTGGGTTAGAGTTAGTTTGTTCAAATTTCTTTGATAATGGTCAGGATTCATCTTTTACCTAGCATTAGCATGTTTCCCAGGTTGGACCTTGTCAATTCAAGGTTCACTGTCAGGAATAGTTTGTGTTTTAAGGTTTCACTTCATCTTGACTTCCATGGGTTAGGGTTAGTGTTAGGGCTATGGCTCGGTTTTGTTTTAGGGCTAGAACTAGAGTTAGGGCTAGATTTTAAATTAGTGTTAGGGTTAGGGCTAGTGTTAGGGTGAGGTTTACGCTTAGGGTTAGGCTTAGATTTAGAGTTAGGGTTAGATCCAGAGTTAGAGTTAGGGCTAGGGTTTGTGTTACAGTAAAGGATAGGGTCAGAACTAGGGAAATGGTTAGGATGAGAGTTAGATTTAGATTTAGTACTAGGCTAAGGGTTAGGGTTATGATTAAAGCTAAATTAGGGCTAGGATTAGGGATAGGGTTAGTTTTAGGGTTAGGCCTAGGGGTAGGGCTAGGTTTAGGATTAGATTTGGTTTTAGGATTAAGTTTAGGGGAATGGGTGGGGTTATAGCTAGCTTTAGGGCTGGAATGAGGGTTAGAATTAGTATTAGAGGTAAGGTTAGTGTTTAGGTAAGGACTAAGGGTAGGTTTAGGTCTAGGGTTTCTGTTATGTTCAGGGCTAGAACTAGGGCTAGGGCTATGTTAGGGTAAGGGTCAGGTTTACAGTCTGGGGTATTATTAGGGTTAAAGTCAGGGTTAGCATTTGGTTAAGGTCAAAGTTTAGGCTCAGGGCTTGAATTAGTGTTAGGTTCAGGCTTTGGGTTAGGATAATGGATAGGATTAGGTTTAGGTTTCAGTTAAGGTTTACAATAATGGATGGGTTAGGTTTGCAATAGGGTTAAGTTTAGCATTTGGTTAGGATTATGTTTAGTGTAATGGATAGATTTAGAGGTAGGGTTAGGGCTAGGTTACTGTTTGGATTAATCTAGGATTAGAGTTAGGTTTAGGGATAGGGCTAGGGTTTGGTTTATGATAAGTGTTAGGTTTAGGGCTAGGGTTATGTTTATGTTAGGGTAAGTGTTAGTGTTTGAGCTAGGGTTAGGGCTAGGGTGAGGGTTAGGTTTATGTTTAGGTCTAGGGATATGTTTATTGTTAGGTTTTTGTTTAGGGTTAGGGTTATGGCTAGAGTTTTCATTACAATTAAAGTTAGATTTAGGGTAATGTATAATGTTAGATTTAGGGTTAGGGTTAGGGTATAGATTAGGGCTAGTTTTAGGATTAGGTTTAGTGTATGGCTAATGTTTCTGCTAGGGTTAGGGCTATGGTGAGGTTTAGGCTTATGGTTAGGTCTTGGGATACGTTTATGTTTAGGGTTAGGTTTAGTGTTAGGGATAGGGTTATAATTAGGGTTAGGGTTAGGGTTAGAGTAATTGACAGGCTGAGAATTAAAGTTTGAGCTAGGATTAAGGTTCGGATAAGAGCTAGGGTTAGGGTTATGGTTTACGATAGGGCTAGGGTTATGTTTACAGTAAGGTTTTGGCTTTGAACTAGGGTTAGATCTAAGGCAAGGTTTAGTGTTAGGGTTAGTGTTAGGGCTAGGGTTAGGGTTAGGGTTATGCTCAGGGCTAAGTTTAGGTCTAGGATTATGGCTAGGTTTTGTGTTAGATTTAGGGCCAGAGTTAGGACTACTGTTAGGGTTAAGATTAGGGTTAAAATAGGGTTAGGGCTAGGGTTATGTTTAGGGCTAGTATTAGTGTTAGGGTTATGCATAGATCCAGTGTGAGGATTAGTGCCAGGGACTAGAAGGGAGTTCTCCTTCAAATCATAGCCTGACAGTGCCAGGGACTAGAAGGGAGTTCTCCTTCAAAGAATAGCCTGACAGTTACAAGAAACAGCCCCCTGGGAGACATCTTTCCTGGGAGACACCCTGCAGCCATCCATCTCCCTGAGACATCCTGAGGCCATCTGTCTTCCTGAAACATCCTGCATTATCTCACCTTGTGAAGACATCCAGAAACTGCCGATAAGAGAGCTCCCCCATTCCCAGCCCATAAATACCCCTGTGTGAACAATAAAAGTTTGCAGCTTGATCAGAACTCCTGTCTTGCTGTCATCCTTCTGTGTCTCTTGTCCCTTCATTCCTCCCCACCTTAGGTTCGAGGCCCACGTTGATGTGTCCTGCCAGTCGGGACATTTGGCACCCAGTGTGGGGCTCGAGTCTTTGACTGAGGAGGAACGCTGTCCTGAGGGAAGACTTGGCCAAGCGGGAGCTTGCGATTGCCTTAGCAGACACGACCGAGAGACAGATCCAGGAGGAGAGTGAGGATGACGCAAGGTGAGTGACCCACTATGGGACAAGCAGTTTCGTCACATGAGTTGTTTTTGTCAGGCTTCAAGGAGGCCCTCAAGACATGGGGGACGCATGTTAAGAAAAAAGGACTTAAAATTATTCTTTTCATACATAGGAGAATTGTGTCCATGGTTTCCCCTTGAAGGGACCATTGATGGTAAAAGATGGCTTAGAGTAGGAGACTGTTTAAAAGATTATTATGAATCCTTTGTCCAGAAAAGGTGCCTGTTCCCACCTTTTCTTACTGGAACTTAATTAATGAACTTCTTAAAAGTTCACCCTTTGACAATGGTACCTTAAAACTTGTCAGGATTGGGGAAGAGGCTATGCAAAAGACCTCTCGTCCCCCCTCTGCATGCCATTCAGTTAGTATAGACACAGATCATTCTCAGTCTCCCCAGGACCCTGGGAACCTTCCTGCCACAGCCTATAGGACTTACACATCCCCCTCCCTCCTATATCCCTCCTGCCTTTTGTGCTCTGGCCCTTCAGGGGCCAACTGCCCCCTCAGATATTATTTCTCCACTTCCCCTGCCTAACCTGGCTCCCTTGCTAGAGTCTCTCCAACATAGACGGGAACAGATCCAACTTTTAAAAGAATTAAGATCCCTTGACTCTGAGCTCCACTCATTAGCCTTAGGCATGGAGTCAACCCGAGCTGGCCCAAGGCGGTCTAATACAAAGGCTAAGCCACACCATCAGCCTGTTCTAGCCTTCCCAGTCACCAGCAGTCAGACAGATAAGCCTTCCCAGGCTGAGGACAAAGACTTAGAAGAGGATCAAGAGGAGGAAGCAGGGGAAATGGATCAAGGGGTTGAAGCAGGGGAAGGGCAAGAGGAAGATCAAGACTCAGAGGATGAGGAGTTCACCCCTAGGCAAGAAGGAACCCAGAGTATTTACAAAAAATTAAGCCTGTGCTTTCTTGAAAAACTTAAAAAGGCTTGTGCTCACTATGGACCCACTGCACCCTACACATTGGCTTTACTGGAGAGTCACAGTGCACAATGGCTTACTCCTAATGATTGGAAATTTTTAGCCCAAGCTACCCTCAGTGCCAGAGAATTCCTGTTATGGAATGCAGATTTCAAAGAGCACTGTCGGGAAACTGCTCAAAAAAAATTAACTAAGGCCTCCTCTAAATCCTGGACTTATGTTAAGCTAGTGGGCAATGCGCCTTTTGACACTAACCCTAAACAGGCGCGTTTCCCTGCTGGACTTTTGGTGCAGATTCAGATGGCTTGCTTACATGCTTGGAGAGGCCTCCCTCAAAAGGGCTCGGCTACCACTTCCCTAGCAAAAATTCGACAAGGGCCTGAGGAGCCTTATAGCGACTTTGTTGCCTGGCTTAACCTAGCTGCAGAGCATCTGCTTGGACCAAGCGAAAGCAAAAGCACCTTTGTAAAACATCTTGCCTTTGAAAACGCCAACCCAGCATGTCAGGATGTTCTTCGACCACATAAGGATAAAGGGGAACTTTCTGACTTTATTAGACTCTGTGCCGGGGTGGGTGCAGCCCATGCCATGGGTCTGGCCAGAGGTGCTGCCTTTACCAAGGCCTTTCGCAATCCTGGCTCATGTACTTGCTTTACTTGTAAACAACCTGGCCATTTTGCACACGAGTGTCCAACAGGCAAACAAAGCCTAGGGATAGCATCTCCTCAAACCAGGGCTAAACCGCCCCCAGCCACCCTTTGCCCTAGATGTGGTAAAGGTTATCACTGGGCCAGTGAGTGTAGGTCTAAGACAAATGCCCTTGGACAGCCTACTTCTTCCCACTTCTCAGGAAACTCCCTGCGGGGCCAGCCCCTGGCCCCGGCCTCCCCCAGGACACACACAGGGGCAATAAGGTTTGTTCCCTCCCAAACTCCCAACCTACCTCAAAATCCTTCTCCACAATTGCCTCCCTCCAACGAGCCACCCCAGGCAGCACAGGATTGGACCTCTGTGCCACCACTGATACAGTATTAGACTCCATGCAAGGGCCCCAGATAATACCCACTGGAATTTTGGGTCCCCCTCCATCTCATACGTGTGCCCTTATTCTTGGAAGAGCCTCTACAACCTTACAAGGTGTTCAGGTCTTCCCTGGTATTATTGATAATGATTTCACTGGAGAAATAAAAATACTGGCCACAGCTATTAATGGAGTTGCAGCCATCCCAGCAGGAACAAGACTGGCACAATTAATACTCCTTCCCTTAGATTCAGGAGGCACTTCCACCGCCCAAACCCTACCGCAGGGGACTGCCTCCTTGGGCTCCTCTGATGTGTATTGGGTTCAGCCCATTTCTCACAATAAACCCACCCTTACCTTGCTTATTGGAGGAAAGGACTTCCAAGGAATCCTAGATACTGGGGCTGATGCCACAATTATCTCTTAAAAATACTGGCCATCAGGTTGGCCCCTCACCCCATCCTTGACTGACCTTAAAGGGATAGGACAGTCAAAAAATCCTCTGGTCAGCTGTAGGGCTCTTAGCTGGACTGATAAAGAGGGTAATAATGGAACTGTCACTCCTTTTGTTGTTCCTGACCTCCCTGTTAACCTATGGGGCCGAGATATTTTGAGTCAAATGGAAGTTATTCTTGCCAGTCCCAATTCCATGGTGACTCATAAAATGCTTCGTATGAATTTTGTTCCTGGTACAGGCCTTGGGAGACTGAGACAAGGACTGGTTGAGCATATACAACCCATACAAAAATCAAATACATATGGACTTGGGTATTCGGATTTTTAGTGTTGGTCCCTGACCCTCCTGTACCCCATGCAGATAAGATTATTTGGGAGACTCAGACTCCTGTGTGGGTGGATCAGTGGCCCCTTACCCAAGAAAAATTGGAGGCGGCCTCCATGTTAGTGCAGGAACAGCTGGCAGCCGGCCATGTAGAGCCCTCAACCTCACCATGGAATACTCCTATTTTTGTTATCAAGAAAAAATCAGGCAAGTGGCGCCTTTCACAAGATTTGCACGCCATTAATAAAGTTATGCACCTGATGGGAGCACTACAGCCAGGCAGTCCCACACTAGTGGCTATTCCCAAAAACTATTGTAAAATGGTTATTGACTTAAAAGATTGCTTTTTTTACCATTCCTTTACATCCTGAGGATAGACCCTATTTTGCCTTTAGTCTCCCTCGCATTAATTTCCAGGGCCCTATGCAGAGATTTCAATGGAAGGTTTTTCCCCAAAGTATGGCCAACAGCCCTAGTCTTTGCCAAAATTATGTGGCTCAAGCAGTAGACCCTGTGAGAGAGCGATAGCCACGAATTTATATTTTACATTACATGGATGATTTGTTAATTGCTGCACCTAATACCCATGAACTTAATAATTGTTACTTGGACCTTTACAAAACCCTCACTACCTTGGGACTACATATACCTCCTGATAAGGTTCAAACACAGGACCCTTATACCTATTTGGGCCTTAAGCTTCAAGACAATCAGATCCAAATTCCTAAAATACAACTACGTGTGGACCATCTTCACACCCTTAATGATTTTCAAAAATTACTGGGGGATATTAAATGGCTAAGACCATATTTAAAATTACCCACTTGTGTACTTCTGCCCCTTAATGATATTTTGAGAGGTGATTCCCACCCCTCCTCCCCTCGAAAGCTTACTCCTGAGGCACGACAGGCATTAAACCAAGTCACAGAAGCCATTGCCCAACAGTTTGTTACACAAATTTCTTATAACCTTCCTCTGGTTCTGGTTATTTTACACACACCTCATACACCCACTGGACTATTTTGGCAGCGGGATCCACATTTTAAAAATAAAGTCTGCCCCTTGCTTTGGGTCCATTTACCCACCACATCCTCCAAGATTATTACTGTTTATCCTGCTCAGGTAGCTTCTATTATTATCAAAGGTCGCTTGCTTTCTCGACAACATTTTGGCAAAGACCCTGATAATATTTTAATTCCATATACTAAGGACCAAACCCAATTTTTATTACAGACAGGGGATGAATGGGGTATTGCCCTATCAGGCTTTTTGGGAACAATTGATAACCACCTCCCCAATGACCCCCTTTTACATTTTGCCCAATTACATCCATTTATTTTTCCCAAAATTACTCAAAAGGATCCCATTCCTCAAGCCCTTACTGTCTTTACATATGGTTCCAGTAATGGACGTGTGGTCTTTGTTGTCAATAACCAGCCTACCACCTTTAATACTGTCTATCAATCAGCACAGCTTGTGGAATTGTTTGCTATAACACAAGTTTTTATAACATTTTTCGATAAGCCTGTTAATATTTATACAGACAGTGCCTACATTGCTCATTCTGTGCCCCTGCTGGAGATTTCACCCACCATTAAGGCTTCTTCCAATGTGGCCTTTCTGTTTCACCAACTTCAGCAGCTAATTCAGGTAAGACAACATCCATTTTTCTTAGGACACATCAGGGCACACTCTAATCTTCCCAGCCCTCTAACACAAGGTAATGCCCAAGCTGATGCAGTAACTAGTTCCATCTTTCCAATTTTTGTTGGCTCCGTTCAAAAGGCCACGGAGTTACACAATCTTCACCATCTAAATTCCCAGAGCCTTCGATTACTTTGTAAAATTACCAGGCAGCAGGCACGAGAAATAGTAAAAGCATGTCCTGCTTGTGCTGTCTCCCTCCCCATCCAACACTTGGGAGTTAACCCCTGAGGATTGCTGCCCAATCAGGTTTGGCAAATGGATGTCACTCATTTTCCTGGATTTGGAAAAACCAAATATATACACGTTTCTATAGATACCTTCAGTGGCTTTATTTTTGCATCACCACATTCTGGAGAGGCTACCAAAGATGTCCTTTCTCATCTTGTTTCAGCCTTTTCCATAATGGGTAAACCAATACGTATTAAAACAGATAATGGTCCTGCATATACCAGTGCCAAGTTTAAACAGTTTTGTGCTACCTTGCAAATTTGTCATACTACTGGAATTCCATACAACCCTCAGGGCCAAGGCATTGTGGAATGTGCCCACCTTACCTTAAAGACTTGGCTAACCCGCCTTAAGGCTTCCGCCCTTGTACTTACCACTCCTAGGGATCGCCTTAACCATGCATTATTTGCCCTTAATTTTCTTACCCTAGACAGTGAAGGCCATTCAGCTGCAGACAGACACTGGCATCCCTCATCCAATTCTGTTCGCCCACCTGTTATGTGGCGTAATCCCCTTACAAATAAATGGAAAGGCCCAGATCCTGTCCTCATCTGGGGACGAGGCTCAGCTTGTGTTTTGGACCAAGAGCAAGCAGCCCCAAGATGGTTACCAGAACGCCTGGTTAAACAGGTTAATGACTTACCTCAACCCAGGGATGGAGACCCTTCCCCTGAGGACAAATTTTCCTCTTTTTCAGATGCAGCCAATAATCTGTGTGAGGATCCTGCTTAAGGCACTTCTGTTGAACAGGTTTGTACACAGAGGCCTTGGCCCTCCACCTTCCAACATCAGGGAGTACCTTTTTGCCCCCCCCTGCAAATGCAGGGGAGGATCTTGGACTCAGGCTCCCACTAGTTGGACCCAGACTGCTGACTGCTTGACTAAGGTGGCTTACCTCCATGCTGATGTTGACCATAAACTCGGAGGAGTTCATCAGCCTAAATGGGTATGTGTTAACAAGCCAAAGATTATTCCCCCCAGTACAAGTAAAGCTCTCCAAAATTGTTCTGCAACTTGTACGCATACCCAGGCGATGCATGTCTCTTGTTATGTGTCAGCCTCAATTTGTGTTAAGAAGCAGGGAGAACAATTTTTTGAAGCCACCCTAACTAAAACTCATGCAGCAGAGGGGACCACTATTCACTATACTCCCGTTCTCTTTGACCGGGGAGGAGAAGGCATATTAACCAAGTTACAGTCAGCTGGATGCCAAGGCACTGTTGGTAAACCCTCCTGCTGGCCCATTAAGGCCCCTACAGGGGTCTCTGATGGTGGGGGACCCACTGATGCTGTCAAGCATCTTCAGATAATCAAACTTTTGAAACCCCAAATCCCTGAGCTCACATATCATCCCTTAATGCTGCCTAAATCCCAGCTCCCAGATTTAGATACCATTAGATATTTTGGAAACTACCTTCTCCTTGCTTAATAATTCCAACCCCACCCTTGCTAGTGATTGCTGGCTTTGCATGACAACAGGGGCAATCATGCCTATGGAAGTTCCTATTAATTCTATCATAGACAATGATAATACATGCCAACCTGGATTTCCTTTTAAAGTACAGCCTATAGGCACTTTTACATCATGTCTTTTAGGCGTGATGCAGAATAATACCTATGATATTGATGTTGGAGTTACTTCCTTTGGAAATTGCTCAACAGTACAAAATTATTCCTCACCCACCCCATCTCTTTGTCCCCCAAATGGCACAGTTTTTATATGTGGAGGAAACTCAGCCTTCCCCAGACTTCCAGCGAATTGGACTGGTGGCTGTGTTCTTGCATTATTACTCCCTGATATGACTGTTGTCCCAGGAGATGAACCTCTACCCATTCCTAGCCTAGACATCTTAGTCAAAAGACACAGGCAGGCAATACAGGCCTTACCACTCCTTGCCAGCCTTGGAATAACAGCTGCTGTGGGCACAGGTACCGCTGGCTTAGGCACGGCTATACACTCTTACCGTCACCTATCTCAACAACTTATAGATGATGTACAAACTCTATCAGGAACCATTAAAGATTTACAGGACCAAATAGACTCCCTGGAAGAAGTGGTCTTTCAAAACAGACGAGGCTTAGATTTGCTGACAGCTAACTAGGGAGGTATTTGCTTGGCCCTAGGGGAACGATGCTGCTTTTATGCCAATAAATCAGGAATAGTACGCACTAAAATTAAGCAGCTTCAAGAAGATCTAGAAAGGAGACGAAGGGAACTATTTGAAAATCCCCTCTGGACTGGGCTTAATGGATTTCTACCCTACCTTCTTCCACTATAAGGCCCTTTGTTGGGTTTACTTTTAATGGTGTCCATAGGACCCTACATTATAAACATGCTGGTACAATTTATTAAAGAACAGATTAATATTTTGGCCTCTAAGCCCATACAGGTTCACTATCATAGTCTGGAGATGGAAGACTGTGCTGCCAACATTTAAAAGGATGTTCTACCCTTCTCACAGGCTTATTTCTTAAGTTTACATCCCCACAGATCCCCCTTTCTTAAAAGTGTCTTTTTACCTGAACTCAAACAAGACCAAACCAAAAAGTAAATTGTATGATATTTACTAATTACTGGCCAGTCATCTTTTTAGGACTCTCGCTTTTCTTAGATTCTGTATTTTTTTTGAGCTCATGATTTTGATCCTATAGGCAAGTTAATGTTTTCTGATCAGTTCTATTTTTGATCAACTGTGGAGTTTTTAAACATTGCAATGGAGATTTCACCTGAAAAAAAATAGCTACAAGACCTTGTGTATGTGTTACATTTGTGTTATGTGTTGTATGTCAGTATGTCTATATGTGTATATGTCCATATATCATGCAGTTATATGACAATTGGCAGATATACGAGGAGCGCTCAGAAAAAAAAAAAAGAAAAAAAAAAACGGATCCAAATATCTTTGATTCACGTGATTCAAATGGTTCAATTTAAATTTGGTAAACAGATAAAAGTAAAGATGTCTTTAAAATTAAGCTTATAAGTTTTTCTAAGTGTTCAAAAATAAAACCTAATAAAATGTTGATGTCTATGAAATAATTGCTTAAATTCAGAAATTTACAAGTATTGTTTCAAAATGTGAACAAAAAAGAAAGTTAACAGATGGAAAAGAAAAACTAAAAGGTTCTAGATATGGATTTAATAGAGGGAAAATGTGTTCTTTGATAAAAAAGTCTATATGATTAAGTTAACAAAAGGGTTTAAGTAAGTGATAAAAAAGGTCTGTGTAAATTGGTTATATGTGTAAGTTTTTGAACAAGTAATCTTAAAGAAATTAAAAATTATACAACTATGGTTAAACAACAACTTATTTTTCAATATTGTAATGTTATTTCTTTAAGAGTTAACTTGGTTAATATAACATCATCAATGTAATTACGGTGCTATTAATTCATATCTTCCAGGTATACAAGTCTGTAAGGTAGAAGCTTCAAAAGAACATTATATCAAGCTGGTGTTCTGAAGTTGTATGGTAATTTTAGGCTTAAAAGAAAAACATGATGGAGATTTATTTATATCATTTGTGTTCTATAACTGGACTTGTTATCAATAAGATATGTAAAGTTCCATGTTACTTTTACGCTGAGATACAATTTAAATGTATTTTTAAGTTAATGAGAGCCTAATCTGTGTGAAGGTTTTATTGTAAAACACGAAAGTACTTTGCTACTTTTCTATAAAAGGTTAAAAGTTTTCAGCCTTTAATTCATGTTTTAGATGTGATATTATGTTGTGTTAGCTAATATTCATGTAAACTTGAACAACAATTTATGTAAGCTTTGTAAAATGATGTCTAAAAAGCAAAGATCAGCTTCAGAACTATAGTACTTAAGATTTATGAAGAGCCTGAGACTATGAAAGAAGTAGGCCAGATTTCAGTACATTTAAAGTTGTGTCCAAATGTTGGTTTTTGCCAAGATTACTAGGATCTCAAACAGGGGATTATAATGTATAACCCTGCCAAAATTCGAGGTAGCTATTATATAAACTAAATATGTTTTTACCCTAGTTAATTTTAGTTTGTAGTTTGCTTAAAGGTGGTCTAAGGATTGCTTGTTAATGTTTTGCAGAGGTACTGATTTAAGAACACACAACCTGGGTTAATTTAAGATAAGGAGTTATCATCTACAGGATAGAGAGATAGACATTAAAGCCCAGTACTTTTAATATAAGGCTGTTAAAACTTATTTGCTGGATGTTTAAGATTAAGATCTAAAATTAAAGTTAAATTAAAAGGGCCAAGAAAACCAATATTTGGCTCTTGCCCTCAGAGTCAGTCTGAGTCAGGGAATAGGAGACTTCTCCAAAGAGCTCTGCAACTCTAGGCCACATAAACTCCTGAACAGAGAGATTAATGAGACCAGTGGAGGACAGAAAGCCAATCAGTGCATTTGCTGTGAAGAGGAGGGTCATCAGAAAAGGGAGACATCCCTGATGCTTCTGAGGGAAGCCATATGGTCAAGCAAGGCCTGGACCCATCCTAGCATAAATAGCACTAGCAGAACTGAAAAGCTGCTATAAGCTCCCCGAGGACTCCCAGGGAAACTCAGCTGACTGTTAACAATAGATAAAAACAAAAGTCAGTTTGACTTGCTTCATCTTAAACACTTAGCATAGACAGTCAAAGCCAAAACACTGCTATTCCTGGGTATTTTAAATGATAATAATAGTTAAATGTAACTTCCAAGAATAAGTAAACTGGAGGCTGCAAAAGAGATTCTCAGACAGGAATGCCTGATAACCATCAAAAGGGACTGCCAGAATAGTTTTTAGTTTAAGGCCTTTATTTCTAACCTACACAGGTAGGCTTAATGTTTGCTAGTATGGTTATTCAGCCCTAACTAACAGAATTAAAGATTTCTCTATTAGACACAGGCCAGTAAGGTATGGTCAAATATTTTATATAAGTAAGGGGGAGATGCCAGGGACTAGAAGGGATTTCTCCTTCAAAGAATAGCCTGACAGTGCCAGGGACTAGAAGGGAGTTCTCCTTCAAAGAATAGCCTGACAGTTACAAGAAACAGTCCCCTGGGAGACATCTTGCCTGGGAGACACCCTGCAGCCATCCATCTCCCTGAGACATCCTGAAGCCACCTGTCTTCCTGAAATATCCTGGATTATCTCACCTTGTGAAGACATCCAGAAACTGCCGATAAGAGAGCTCCCCCATTCCCAGCCCATAAATACCCCTATGTGAACAATAAAAGTTTGCAGCTTGATCAGAACTCCTGTCTTGCTGTCATCCTTCTGTGTCTCTTGTCCCTTCATTTCTCCTCACCTTGGTTCAAGGCCCACGTTGATGTGTCCTGCAGGTCGGGACAGATTAGGTTTTGGGTTAGGGTCAGGTTTAGAGTTAGGGTCAGGGTTAGTGTTCTGGATAGGATTAGGGTTATGGTTAGAGCCAGAATTAGGACTAGTATTAGGTCTAGTTGTAGGGTGTTTAGTTTAGGTTAAGGGTTATTGTTAGTGCTAGAGGTAGGATTTTGTTTAGGTCTAGGGCTAGAATTATAGCTATATTTAGGATTAGTTTTGGGTCTAGATTTAGTGTTAGGGTTAGGTATAGTTATGGTGTTACTGGTAGGGCTAGTGTTAGGGTTTGGCTTAGTGTTAGGGTCAGGTTTAGACCTAGGGTTACTGTTAGGGTCAGATGAGGGTCAGTGTTAGCTTTAGAGGTAGAATGAGGGCTAGAGTTAAGCTTAATATTACGGTTAGTGTTTAAGTTAGGCTAAGGATTAGGGTTAGGACCAGGGTTAGCTTTTGGTTTAGGTTTTGGGTTAGGGTAAGGGAAAGGGTTAGAGCTAGGGTTATTGCTAGGGATAGGGTTAAATTTAGGGCTATTGTTATGGTTAAGATTATGGTTTAAGCTTGGGTTAGGGCTAGAACTAGAGTTAGGATTTGGGTTCGGGTTAGGGGAAGGGTTATGACAACGACTATTGTACAAACTAGGGTTACAATTAGGGCTAGTTTTAGGGTTAGGGTTAAGGCTAGGTCTAGCATTAGGGTTACTTTAAGGTTAGGGTGATGTTTAGAGCTGGGATTAGTGTTAGGATCAGCGTCAGGGTCACAGTTATTTTTAGTTATGGTTAGGGCTAGGTGTAGGTTTATGGTTTGGTTTAAGTTAAGAGTTAAGATTAGGGATATGGCTTGGTTTTGTTTTAATGCTAGTGCTAGGGGTAAGGCAAGTTTTAGGATTAGCATTAGTGTTAGGATATGAGTCATAGTCAGGGGTAGGTTTAGGACTCAAATTAAGAATAGGTTTACTTTTAGGTTTTACTTTAAGGTTAGGAGGGTGTTTAGAGCTAAGGTGAGTATTAGGATATGAGTCAGGGTCAGGGTTAGATTTAAGGTTAGGGTTAGGACTCGAATTAAGGCTATGGTTAAGTCTAGGTGTAGCGTTAGGGTTTGGTGTAAGTTAAGGTTTAGGGTTAGTGCTATTGCTCAGTTTGTTTTACTGCTAGGGTTAGGGTTAGGGCTAGTTTCAGTGTTAGACTTAGGCTTAGGCTTAGGGTTAGATTTCAAGTTAGGGTTAGATCTAGGGTTAGGGCTAGTATTAAGGATAGGGAAAGGGTTAGGGCTAGGGTTAGAGATAGGGTTAGGGTTACTATAATGTATAGGGTTGGAACTAAGGGATAAGGCTAGTGTGGGAATTAGAGTTAGTCTTAGGGCTAGGGTTAGGGTTAGGTTTAGGTAAAAGGTTATCTGTAGGGCCACTGTTAGGGTTTGCTCTAGGGTTACGATCAGGTTTATTCCTAGGGTTTGTGTTAGAGTCAGAATAAGGGTCAGGATTAGCATTAGGGTTTGGGATAGGATTATAGCTAGAATGAGGGCTAGGGTCAGGACTATTAATATGGTTAGGATTTGGGTTAGCCTAAGGATTAGGGATAGGTCTATGGTTACCATTAAAGTTAGGGTTTCACTTAGGTAAAGGATAGGTTTAGAGCTAGGATTAGGGTTATGGTTAGGGTTAGGGTTAAAGCTAGGTTTAGGACTCAGAATAGAGCTAGTTTTTGTGTTAGAGTTAGGGCAAGGGTTAGGGCAATCGTTAATGTGAGAACTAGGGTTACAATTAGGTTTAGTTTTAGGATTAGGGTTATGGTAGTTATAGTGTTAGGGTTAGGTTTAAAGTTAGGTGATAATTAGAGCTAGGATTAGTGTTAGGATCTGAGTCAGGTTCAGGGTTACGGTTAGGACTCAAATAAAGGCTAGGGTTACTATTAGGTTTTGGTTTAAGGTTAGGATGGTGTTTAGAGCTAGGGTGAGTTTAAGATATTAGTCAGGGTCAGGGTTAGTTTTAAGGTTACTCCAATTAAGGCAAGGGTTAGGTCTAGGTGTAGTGTTAGTTTTTGGTTTGTTTAGGTTTAGGGTTAGGGCTATTGCTTGGTTTTGTTTTACTGCTAGGATTAGGGTTAGGGCTCTTTTTACAATTGGCATTAGGTTTAGTATTAGTGTTAGGCTTAGGCTTAGGGTTAAGTTTAGATTTAGAGTTCCATTTAGATCTAGGTTTAGGGCTAGGACTAAGGATAGGGCTAGGGTTAGGGTTAAGGTTAGGGTTATGGTAAGAGATAGTGTTAGAACTAGCAATAGGGCTAGTGTAAGAATTAAAGTTAGTCTTCGAGCTAAAGTTAGTGCTAGGGTTAGTGATAGGGCTAGAATTAGGGCTAGGATTAGGGTTAGGGTTAGTGTTCACCTTAAGCATAGAGTTAGGGTTAGATGTAGGATTAATTTTAGGGTAAGGGATGGTGTTGTAGCTAGGTTGAGTTGTAGGGTGATGTTTAGAATTAGGGTTAGGCCTATGGTTAGGGTTAGGGTATTGATTAAGGTTAGGTTTACGGCAATATAATGGCTAGGGTTTGTTTTATGGTTAGGCCTAGGATTAGAAGTATGGCTAATTTCAGGTCTAAAATTATGTTTAAAGATAGTTTTAGATTTAGGATTATGGCTACATCTAGTGTAAGGTTTAGGTTAGGGTCAGGTTTAGGGCTAGGCATATTATTAAGGTCAAGGTCTGGGTTAGGATTTGGGATAGGTTAAGGCTTAAAATTAGGGATAGAATTTGCTATAAGGTTAGGGTTAGGATAATGTTAGGCTTAATATTAGGATTCATGTTAGGTTTAGGGAAATGGATAGGGATAAGTTTAGGGATAGGGTTAGCTTCAGGCCTAGGGTTAGCATGAGGGTTAGGGTTATTGTTATTATAATGGATAGAGTTAGAGCTAGGGTTAGGGCTAGGCTTATGGTTAGGATTATGGCTAGTGTTAGGGTTAGGGTTAGGTTTAAAGCTTGGGTTAGGGCTCAGATTAGGGCTGTGTTTTGTGTTAAGTTAGTGCTAGGGTTAGGGTTTTGGCAAATGTAAGTACCAGGGTTACAATTAGGGCTAATTTTAGGGTTGAGATTAGGGCTAGGTTTAGTGTTAGGGTTAGGTTTAGGGTTAGGGTGATTTTTAGAGCTAGGGTGAATGTTAGTGTCAGAGTCAGGGTCAGGGTTAGTTTTAGGGTTTGGCTTAAAACTCGAATTAGAGCTAGGGTTAGGGGTAGGTGTATGGTTAGGGTTTGGTTTTGTTTAAGGGTTAGTGTTAGAGCTATGGCTTGGTTTTGTTTTAACGCTAGGGCTAGGGTTAGTGCTAGTTTTAGACTTAGTGTTAGGCTTAGGGCTAGTGTTAAGGTTAGGCTTAGGCTTTGGGTTAGGGTTAGTTTTAGTGTTAGATTTTGATCTAAGGTTAGTGCTAGCTCTATGTATAGAGCAAGGGTTAGCACTAGGTTTAGGGCTTGGTTTAGGGTTATGGTAAGGGATAGGTTTAGAACTAGTGATAGGATAGTGTGAGAGTTAGAGTTAGTCTTAGGTCTAGGGTTAGGATTAGGGATAGGGCGGAATTAGGGATAAGATTAGGGCTAGGGTTAGTATTAGGGTTAGGGCTAGGGTTAGAGTTAGCGTTAGGGTTAGGATTAATGCTAGGTTTACGGCTATGATAAGGACTGGATTTTGTGTTATGGTTAGGGCAAGGATTAGGGCTAGGGCTAATGTCAGGTCTATGGTTATGGTTGAGAATAGTTTTAGGGTTATGTTTGTGGCTAGGTCTAATGTAAGGGTTAGGTTAGGGTAAGGTTCAGGTTTAGAGCGAGCAGAATTATTAGGGTCAGGGTCAGGGTTAGAGTTTGGTTGAGTTTGGGGTTTAGGGTTAGGGCTCAAATTAGCATTAGGGTCAGGGTTAGGGTAATGATAGGGTTTTGTTTAGGGTTCAGGTTAGGTTTAGGGTAATTGATAGGTTTAAGTTAGTGATACGTTTAGTGTTAGGCCTAGGGTTAGCATTAGGGTAGGGGTAATGGTTAAGATAATGGATAGGGTTAGTGCTAAGGTTAGGGCTAGGGTTATGGTTAGTAATAGATCTTGAGTTAGGGTTATGGATAGGGTTAGAAGTAGGGTTAGTTTTAGTGTTATGTTCAGCATAAGGGTTAGTTTTTGAGCTAGGTTTAGGCCTAGGGTGAGGGTTAGGTCTAGAATTAGGTCTAGGCGATAAGATTACAGTACAGTTAGGGTTAGAGTTAGGATTAGGGCTAGCGTCATCATCAGGGGTAGGGTTAGGGTTAGAGTAATGGACATGGCTAGATATAGGTATAGGGTTATGTGTAGTGTTAGATTGTGGTTTAGGTTTAGGGTTAGGGCTCTGGTTCTGTTTAGGTTTATGGAAAAGGTTAGGGTTTGAGCTAGAGTTAGGTCTATGTCGAGTGTGATGTTTAGGGTTAGGTCTAGGGTTAGTTTTCCGATTAGGTTTAGAGTTATGATTAGGCCTAGTGTTATCAATAGGTTTAGGGTTAGGTTTAAGGTAATTGGTAGGTTTAGAGCCAGGTTTATGGCTAGGGTTCTGTTTAGGATTAGGGCTAGTGTTAGGGGTATATTTAGTGATAGGTGTAGGTTTTTGTTTAGGGTAAGGGTTAGGATTTGAGCTAGGGTAGGAGTATTCGAGTGTTACGTTAGGGTTAGGGTTAGGGTTACACATAGGCCTAGGATTAGCACTAGGTTTTGTGTTAGGTTTAGGCCTAGGGTTAGGGCTGTGGGTAATGTAAGAGCTAGGGTAATGATTATGGCTAATTTTTTGGGTTAGGTTTTTGGCTAGGTCTAGTGTTAGGTTTAGATATTCGGTTAGGGTCAGGTTTATAGGCAGGTTTATGTTAAAGGCATGATCAGTGTTTGCGATAGAGTTCTAGATAGGGTTACAGCCAGAATTAGAACTAGGTTTAGGTCTAGGGGTATGGTTAGTGTTTGTGTTAGGTTAAGGTTTATTGTAGGGGGTTCGGCTAGGTTTTTGTTCAGGTCTAGGACTAGACTTAAGGCTAGATTTAGGATTAGGTTTAGGTCTAGGGCTAGTGTTAGGGTTTTGTCTAGGGTTAGGTCAGGTTTTTACCTAGGATTAGTTTTAGGGTCAGAATAAGGGTCAGGGTTAGAATTAGGGTTTGGGATAGGGTTAGAGCTAGAGTGAGGGCTAGGCTTACGACCATTAATAGGGTTAGTGTTTTGGTTGGCATAAGGATTAGTGATAGGTCTAGGGTTGCCATTATGTTTAGGGTTTTGCTTACGATAATGGATAGGCTTAGAGTTAGTTTTAAGGCTAGAGTTAGGATTAAGTTTAGGATTAAATCTAGGTTTAGGTCTCGGATTAGGGCTAGTTTTTGTGTTAGGGTTAAAACTAGGGTTAGGGCAATGGCTAATGTAAGAACTAGTTTTACAATTAGAGTTAGGGTTAGGGGTAGGTCTAGTGTTATGATTAGATTAAAAGTTAAGGTGATATTTATAGCTAGGGATAGTGTTAGGATATGAGTCAGGGACAGTGTTAGTTTTAGGGTTAGGGTTAGGACTCAAATAAAGGCTAGGAGTACAGTTAGGGTTCAGTTTAAGTTGAGGTCAGTGTTTAGAGCTAGGGTGATAATTAGGTTATGTGTTGGGTCAGGGTTAGGTTTAAGGTTAGGTTTAGGATTCGAATTAAGGCTAGGGTTACTGTTGGGGTTCTGTTTAAGTTCAGGGTGGTGATTAGAGCTAGGACGAGTGTTAGGATATGAGTCAGGGTCAGGGTTAGTTTAACTTTAGTGTTATGACTCCAATTAGGGCTAGGGTTAGGTCTAGTTTTGTGTTAGGGTTTAGATTAAGTTAAGGTTTAAGGTTAGGGCTATTGCTCAAATTTGCTTTAGTCTTAGGCTTAGGGTTAGGGCTAGGTATAAAATTAGTATTAGGTTTAGGTGTAGTGTTAGTGTTAGGCTTAGGCATAGGATTAGGTTAAGATTTGGAGTAAGGGTTAGATCTAGGTTAAAGTTAGGTTTAAGTTAAGGGATAGGGTTAGTTTTAGGGTTCAATGTAGGTTTAGGATGATGGAGAGATTTAGGGTTTGTGATAGGGTTAGGGTTAGGCCTAGGGTTAGCATTAGATATAGGGTTATCATACGGGTAATATATAGGGTTAGAGCTAGGGTTATGGTTAGGATTAGGGCTAGATTTAAGGTTAGAGATGGGCTTAGGGCTAGTAACCCTAGCTTAAAGTAGGGTTATAATTAAGTTTTGGGTAAAGGTAAGGTTTTGAGCTAGGGTTAGTTCTTTGGTGAGCGTTAGATTTAGTGTTAGGTCTAGAGTTAGGGTTATAGTAATGATTAGGGTTAGGTTTAGGGTTAGGGATAGGGTTTTCATTAGTGTTAGGTTTAGGTTTAGGGTAATAGACTGGATTAGATGTAAGGTTAGCTTTAGGGTTGAGTTTAGTTTAGGGCTAGGTTTACTATTGGGTTTAGGGTAAGGGTTAGGTTTTGAGTTAGGGTGAGGGTGATGACAAGGATTAGGTTTAGGTTCAGGTCGAGGGTTAGGTTTATGGTTTGGATTAGGGTTTCAGTTAGGGTTAGGGCTAAGGTTATCATTAGGGTTAGGGTTATAATTAGGGTAATTTTTAGGGTTAGGGCTAGGGTTAAGGTTAGGATTATGACTAGGGTTAGGGTTATTTTTAGTGATAGGGCTAGGATTTTGTTTAGGCTAAGGTTTAGGCTTTAAGCTAGGTTTAGGACTAAGTTGAGGTTTAGGGTTATGGTAGGTCTAGGGTTAGAGTTAGCGTTATGCTTAGGGTAGGTTTAGGCCTCTGATTAGGCCTAGGTTTTGTGTTAGGTTTAGGCCTAAGATTAGTGCTATGGGTAATGTAAGATCTGGGTTCTAATTGTGGTAGTCTTAGGGATAGGGTTATGGCTAGGTCCAGTGTTAGGTTTATATTTTGATTTATGATCAGGTTTATAGCTAGGTTTATTGTTAGTGTCAGTGTTCAGGTTAGGTTGAACACCAGAATTAGGACTAGGGTTAGGTCTAGGGGTAGTGTTAGTGTTTGTTTTAGATTAAGAGTTATTGTTAGGGATATGACTAAGTTTTTGTTTAGGGCTAGAGTTATTGCTAGATTTAGCATTATGTTTATTTCTAGGGCTAGTGTTATGCTTAGGTTTAGGTAAAAGTTGACTGGCAGGGCTAGATTCAGAGTTCAGTTTAGGATAAGGGTCAGGTTTAGCCTTTAATTAATGTTAGAGTCAGAATAAGGGTGAAAGTGTTAGGTTTTGGATTAGGGTTAGAGCTAGAATGAGTGATAGGGTTAGGACTAGTACTAGGGTTAGTGTTTGTTTTAGGCTAAGGGTTAGGATTAGGACTAGGCTTAGCCTTGTGGATAGGGTTTGGCTTAGGTTAAGGGATAGGGTTAGAGATAGGGATAGGGCTAGTGTTACGGTTAGGTTTAGGGCTCATGTTAGGGTTAGGTTTAGAGTTAAATCTAGTGTTAGGGCTCAGATTTGGGCTATTTTTGTATTAGGGATAGAGCTAAGGTTAGGGCTAGTGTTATGGTTAGGTTTAGGGTTAGGGTTAGAGTTTGGTTTAGAGTTAAATTTAGTGTTGGGGGTCAGATTGGGGCTATTTTTTGTGTTAGGGTTAGAGCTAGGGTTAGGGCTATGACTAATGTAAGAACTAGGGTTATGATTAAGGTTAGTTTTAGGTTTAGGGTTTGGGTTAGGTCTAGAGTTAGCATTAGCTTTAGTGTTAGGAAGATATTTAGAGCTAGGCTTAGTGTTTGGATATGAGTCTGGGTCAGGGTTAGTTTTAGTCCTAGAACTCAAATTTGACCTATTGTTATGGCTAGTTGTAGGCAAAGGGTTTGATTTAGGTTAAGGTTTAGAGTTTGAACAATGGCTTGGTTTTGTTTTAGGGCTAGGGCTAAGGTTAGAATTAGTTGTGGGATTAGTAATAGTGTTCATCTAGTGGTATAATGAAATTTAGGCTTCAGGTCAGGGTTAGATTTAGAGTTATGGTTAGATCTAGGGTTAGGGCTATGACTGGGGTTAGGTCTAAGTTTAGAGCTGATGTTAGGATTATGGTAATGGATAGGGTTGAGAGTTAGATTTAGTCTTGTGGCTAGGGTTAGGAGTTCTCTTAAGGTTAACACTAAGTTAGGGCTACGATTAGCACTAGGTTTAGTGTTACAGTTTGGCTTATGTTTAGGGTTAGTGTTAGTGTTAAGATTAGGGTTAGTTTTAGGGGAAGGGATGGGGTTATAACTAGGTTCAGGGCTAGGGCAAAAGTTAAAATTAGGGATAGGGCTAGGGTAAGGTTTAGGGTTAGGATTAATGCTAGGTTTAGGACTAGAATCAGGGCTAGGTTTTGTGTTAGGGTTAGGCCTATATTAGGGCTAGGGCTTATATGAGGTCTAAGGTTATTATGGTTAGGGATATTTTCAGGTTTAGGTTTATGGCTAGGTATAGTGTAAGGATTAGGTTGAAGGATAGGGTATTGTTAGGGTCAGGGTCAGGGTTAGGGTTTGTTTAGGTTAAGGTTTAGTGTTAGGGCTCAAATTAGCACTAGGGTTAGGTTTAAGGTTAGGGTAATGGATATGGTTAGGTTTAAGGTTCAGATTAGGTTTAGGGTAGTGGATAGGGTTAGGGTTATAGATAGGGTTAGGGTTATTCTAGGGTTAGCATTAGGGTTAGGGTTAGGGTTTAGGTAATGGACAGACTTAGATGTAGGTTTAGGGCTATGATTATGTTTAGGATTAAGGATAGGTTTAGGATTAGGTTTAGGTTTAGGGTTAGGGTTAAAGCTAATGTTAGGGCTCAGATTAGGGCTAAGATTTAGATTAGGTTAGGGCTAGGGTTAGGGCTATGGCTAATGTAAGATCTAGGGTTATTGTTTGGGTTAAATATAGGGTTAGTGTTTGGCCTAGGTCTAGTGTTAGCATTATCTTTAGGGTTAGTGTGATATTTATAGCTAGGGTTAGTGTTAGGATATAAGTCAGGGTCAGGGTTAGTTTTAGGCCTAGTACTCAAATTAGGTTAAGGAGGTTATGGCTAGGTGTAGGGTTACAGTTTATGTTAATGTGTAGGGTTAAGGCAATGGCTCTCTTTTGTTTTAGGGCTAAGGCTAGGATTAGGGCTAGTTTTAGTATTAGCGATAGTGTTAGGTCTAGTGATAGGATGAGGTTTAAGCTTAGGGTTAGGGTTATATTTAGAGTTATGGTTAGGTCTAGGGATTGGTCTGGGGCTAGGATTAGGGCTAAGGTTACGGCTTGTGTTAGGGTTATGGTAACTGATAGTGTTAGAACTAGAAATAGGGCTAGGGCGAGTGTTAGAGTTAGTTTAAGGCCTAAGGTTAGTGGTAGAGTTAGGGCTAAATTAGGGCTAGGATTAGCGCTAGGGTTAGTGTTAGGGTTAGGCCCACTGTTAGGGCTAGAGTTAGGGTTAGTGTTAGGGTAAGGGTTAAGGTTAGAGTTAGTGGAAAGGATGGGTTTATAGCTAGATTCAGGGCTACTGAGAGGGTTACAATCAGGGGTAGGGCTAGGGTTAGGGTTCAAGTTAGGATTAAGGCTAGGATGAGGGCTAGGGTTTGTATTAGGATTAGGGCTAGTATTAAGGCTAGGGCTAATGTCAGCTCTAGGTATATGGTTAGGGTTAGTTTTGGGGTTAGGTTGTGGCTATGCCTAGTGTAAGGGTTAGGTTTAGGATAAACGTCAGATTTAGAGCTAGGTATATTTTTAGGGTCAGGGTCTGAGTAGAATTTGGTTTAGGTTAAGGTTTAAGGATAAGGCTTGATTTAGTGTTATGGTTAGAGTTAGGGTTAGGGTAATGGATAGGGTTTGGTTTAGGGTTCAAGTTAGGTTAGAGTAATGAAAAAGGTTAGTGTTAGGGATAGGGTTAGCTTTAGGCCTAGGGTTAGCATTTAAGTTAGGCTCATCTTTAGGGTAATGGATAGGGTTAGAGCTAAGGTTAGGGCTAGGGTTAAGGTTAGGATTAGGGCTAGTATAGGGTTAGGCCTAGGGTTAATGTTAGGATTAGGTTTAGGGTAAGTGTTAGCATTAGAGCTAGGGTTAGGGCTAGGGCAATGGTTAGGGTTAGGGTTAGGTCTATGGTTACAGTTAGGGTTATAATTACAGATAGGTTTAGGGCTAGGATAATGGCTAGGTATTGTGGGAGGTTTATGGTATCATTAGGACTATGGGTAATGTAAAACCTGGGATTATGTTTATGACTAGTTTTAGGGTTAGGGTTATGTATAAGTCTAGGGTTAGGGTTAGGTTTTGGGTTAGGAAAAGGTTTAGACCTAGGGTTTGGGTTATGGTAAGGATCACTGTATGGGTTAGAGTTAGGTTTAGGTTTAGGGCCAGATTTAGGACTAACGTTGGTTGTAGGGATATGGTTAGTCTTTGAATTAGGTTAAGGGTTATTGTTAGGGCTAGTGCTAGTATTTTTTTAGGTCTAGAGGTAGATTTATGACTCTATTTAGGATTAGGTTTGGTCCAGTGCTAGTGTTATGGTTAGGTTTAGGTATAGTTTTACCGGTAGGGGTACTGTTTGGGTTCCATTTAGGGTTGGGGTTAGGTTTAGACCTAGAGTTAGTGTTAGGGTCAAAATAAGGGTCAGGGTAAGAGTTTGGGTTTTGGTTAGGGTTGGAGCTAGAATGAGGGCTAGGGTTAGGACTAGTAATAGTGTTAGGGTTTGGGGTAGGCTAAGGATTAGTTTTAGGACTAGGGTAGCATTATGGTGAGGCTTTGGCTTAGGGTAAAGGATAGTTTTAGAGGTAGGGTTCGGGTTTGTGTTAGGGTTAGGTTTGGGGCTATGGTTAGGGTTAGGTTAGGGTTTAAACTAGGGTTAAGGCTCGGATTTGGGTTAGGATTTGTGTTAGCATTAGGGCTATGGCTAACATAAGAAATAGGTTTCCAATTAGAGCTAGTTTTAGGGTTAGCATTAGGATGATATTTTGAGCTAGGGTTAGTGTTAGTGTTTGAGTCAGAAACAGGGTTATTTCTAGGGTTAGGGTTAGGGCTCAAATTAAAGCTAGGTTTAGGTCTAGGTGTAGGGTTAGGGATTGGTTTAGGTTAAGGGTGAGGGTTATGGTTATAGCTCGGTTTGTTTTAGGGCTAGGGTAGGGTTAGGGCTATTTTTCCAATTAGCATTGGGTTAGGGCTAGTGTTAGGGTGAGGTTTATGCTTAATGTTTGGGTTATATCCATGCTTATGGCTAGGGTGAAGGTTAGGGCTAGGGTTGTGGCTAGGGATCGGTCTAAGTTTGGGTTTATGGTAAGGGAGAGGTTTAGAACTAGGACTAGGGCTAGTGTGAGAATGAGACTTAGTCTTAGGGCTAGGGCTAGGGTTAGATGTAGTGTTAGGGTGAGAGTTAGTTTTGTTCAAATTTCTTTGATACTTGGAAGGAGTCATCTTTTACCTAGCCTTAATATTCTCCCCATTTTGGGGCCTTCTTGTTTCTATGGTTCGCTAAAGCACTCTATATTTTAAGATTTCACTTCATATTGACCTATATAGGTAAATGAAAATTGAGGTTGAAATCAAACCAGATTGGTGCTATCTGCTTAAAACTTCAGACACTGAATCAGTTCTGTGGGAGAACTCTGTGGTTTGTTCCTTGTGAAAGTAGCCTTAAGATGAAGATGGGAAAAACAGCTTCATCCAAGAGTCCTTTTGAAGAAAACAGAGAAATATGCATGAATTGAAATACCACCCCAATTATTTGGTCATGTTTCTTTGATACTGCATAGGATTAATCTGATATCTTAGTCCACTAGATGCCCCATGTTTAAGACTTCCAGGATCAACAGTTTTATTAGACAGGTTAGGGTTTGTGTTAAGGTTAGTGTTAGGGCTAGTGTTAGAGCTAGTATTAGGGTTAGAGTTAGTTTTGTTCAAATTTCTTTGATACTGGCCAATATTCATTTTTCTCCTAGCCTTACTATACTCAACATGTTTGGGCCTCCTAGGTTCAATAGTTCTCTGTAAGGAACAGTTTGTATTTTAAAGTTTCAGTTTATTTTGTCCTATACAGGTAAAAGAAAATGTAGCTGTAAATCAAACAGCATTGGTGCTAGCTGCTTGAAAGTTCACACTCCATCAATTCTCTGTGGGCAATCTCTTGTTTGCTCTTGTGAAATTAGGCCTAAGCTGAAGGATATAAAAACAACTTTATCCAAGAGTCCTTTAGGAGATAACAGGGAAATATGCATGTTCTGACATACTCCATCAATTATTTGGTCAGATTTTTTTGATACTGTACAGCATTCATCCCTTAGTTTGCCCTACTAGGCTTCCCAGGTTTGGAACTTCTATGGTCAAAGGTTCCATACAGAAGTTAGGGTTAGGGGAATGGTTAGGGTTAGAGCTAGTGTTAGGGTTAGAGTTAGTTTTATTCAAAATTCTTTGATACTTGGCAGCATTTATCTTTTAGCTAGATTTACTCTTTTCCACAGGTTTAGTCCTTCTCCGTTCACAGGTTTGATGTCAGGAACAATTTGTATTTTACGATTTCACTTCATTTTGACCTATATGGGAAAGTTAATGGAGCTGAAAAATCAAACAGGGTTTGTGCTGCTTGAAACTTCACACACTACATCAGTTCTCTGTAGAGACTCTGGTATGTTCCTTGTGAATGTAGCCCTAAGCTTAAGGATGCAAAAACACCTATATCCAAGGGCCCTTTAGGAGAAAACAGAGAAATATGCATGTACTGAAATACCTCCCATTATTATTTGGTCAGAACTGTTTGGTGCTGCTTAGGATTCAATACTAAGCTTGCCTCACAAGGCTCCCAAATGCGGGACTTCTAGAATCAATGGTTCTCTAATCAGGTTAGGGTTAGGGTTAGGTTTAGGGTTAGGGCTACAGTTAGGGTTAGAGGTAATGTTAGGGTGAGAGTTAGTTATGTTCAAATTTCTTTCATACTGGGCAGGATTCACCTTTTATCTAGCCTTAGTATGCTCCCAAGTTTTGGGTCTTCTCGAATCAATGATTCGTTATCATGAACACTTTGTATTTTAAGGTTTCACTTTATTTTGACCTATAATGTTAAATGGAAATGGAGGTGGAAATCAAACAGGCATCCCTTCCCCTAAACCTAAACCTAACTCTAACCCTAGCACTAAGACTATCTCTAAATTTGCCCTAGCCCTATTCCTAGTTCTAACCCTATGCCTGATCATAACCAAAACACTAGCCCTAACCTTAGTCGTAACCCTAGCCATAGCCCTAACCCTATAATTAATCATGACTCTATATCTACCCCTAATCCTAAACTTACACTATCACCAGCAATAACACTAACACTAATTGTAAAACTACCCTTTATTTTAGCCTTAACCCCCCCAAAAAAAAAACGAGCCATAGCACTAACCCTAAACCTTAACCTAAACCAAATCCTTACCCCTCATCTAGCCCTAAGCCTACCCTAATTCAAGTCCCATCCCAACCCTAAAATGAACCCTGATCCTGACTCTGACTCAAACACTAACCCTAGTTCAAAACATCACCCTAAACCTAAACCTAATCCTAAAACTAGACTTAGCCCTAATGTTAACTCTAAAACTATCACTAATAACCCTAGTTCTTACATTAGCCATATCCTTAACACTAGCCCTAACATAACTCAAAACCTAGCCCTAATCCAAGACCCAACCGTAGCTTTAACCCTAACACTAACCCTAAACCTAGCCCTAACCCTTACCCTAAACCTAACCCTAAATTTTACCGTTTCACTATCGTTAAACCTAATCCTAAACCTAGCCCTAATCTTAACAATAATACTAGCCCTAACCCTAGATCTAACCGTATCCATTACCTTAACCTTAACCCTAAACTTAATGCTAACCCCTGGCCTAACTCTAGCACTATCCCTAACCCTAACCTATCCATTACCATAAATATAACCTGAACCCTAAACCTAACCATATCCATTACCCTAACTATAAACTTAACCCTAATGCTAACTTGAGCCCCAACCATCAACCTTAACCTAAACCAAACCCTAAACATGACCCTGATCCTAATAATACCCCTACCTCTAAAGCTGACCCTAACCCTCATCCTAACCCTTACACTATACCTAGGCATAAACCTATCCCTAAAACTATTGCTAACCCTAACCTTAGACCTGATATTAAACCTAGTACTAATGACAGCCCTAAACCTAACACAAACTGTAGCTCTAATCCTAGGCCTAACACTAGCTTTAATCCTAACTTTAAAATTAACCCTAACTGTAACCCTAATTTTAACCATCGCCTTAGCCCTAAAACTAGCTGTATCATCATACCTTACCCTACCCTAACCTTAAAACTAATCCTAGACCTAAACCTAGCCCTAACCCTAACACTAACTCTGGCCCTAATCCTAGCCCTAATTTAGTCCTAACCTTAATTGTAACCCTAACTGTAGCCCTAAGTCTAATTTTAACTCTCACCCAAGTTCTATTAATACTTCTAAACCTATCACTTATCATAATACAAAACCTAGCCCTAAACCTAGTCCAAACCCAAGATCTAACCTTCGCCCTAGCCATAACCCTAGATCTCAACCTAACTCTAAATCTAACCCTAACCCTAAGCCTAAACCTAACCCTAACACTGGCCATAACCCTAACGCTAATCCTAAAACTAGTCCTAACCCTACACTTAACGCTAACCGTAGGCCAAACCCTAACCTTATCGCAACAGTTAAAACTATCCATTACCATAAGCCTATCCCTAACCCTAACCTAACCGTAGCTCCAACCCTAACCATTACCTTAAAACTAACCCTAATCCTAACCCTATCCAAACCTGACATTTAACTATCCAATACCCTGAACCTAATGATAACACTATCCCTAACACTAACAGTAATCCAGACCCTAACTGTAACTCTAACATAGGCATAATCCTTAACCTAACCCTCACCCTAGTGCAAACTAACCCTAGCTCAAACCCTAAACCCTACCCTAAACATAAACCTAACCCTATCCCTAAGCCTAACCCTAACCCTAACTCTAGGCCTAATAGTAACCATAACCCTAGTAATAACCCTATTCATTACCCTAATCATAACCCTTAACCTAATGCTAACCCTAGGCCTAACCCTGACCCTATCACTAACTCTAACCATATCAATTACCCTAAACCTAACCTAAAGTATAAACGTAAGTCTCAGTACATTAACCCTAACCTAATGCTAATTCAAGCCCTAAACCTAAATCCTAACCTAAACTAAACCCTAAACCTGACCCTAACCCTAATAATACACCTAGCTCTAAAACTGACCCTTACTCTAAACCTAACCCTTACACTAGACCCAGCAATAAACCTAACCCTAAATATGTCCTGAACCATAACCCTAGACCAGACACTAGCCCTAGCCCCAATTCTTGCCATAGCTCTAAAACAATCCCTAGCCCTCAACCTAGCCCTAAACTTAGCCTTATTAATAACCAAAACCATAACTCTAGCCTTAACTGTAATTCTAATTTTCTACCTAGCCTAAACCTAGCTATAATCCCATCCCTTCCCCTAAACCTAACCCCATCCCTAAACCTAAATCTAAGCCTAACACTAGGCCTAACACTAACACAGACCCTAGACCTAATTCTAGACCTAATTTAACCCCAAAACAAGCACTAATCAGAGACTTAACACTACCTTTAACCCTAACCCTAAACCTAACCCTAGCCCTAACCCTTACCCTAAACCTAACCCTAGCCCTAACCCTTACCCTAAACCTAACCCTAACCCAAAACTTGCTCTAAACCTAAACCTTACCCTAGCCCTAATCCTAACCAAAACCCTAGCCCTAACCCTAGCTGTAATCGTATTCATTACCCTAACCATAACCATACCCTAATGTTAACTCTAGGATAACCCTAAACCAATTCTTAACCCTAAACCTATCTATTACCTAAACTTATCTTGAAACCTAAACCTAACCATATCCATAATCCTAACCCTAAACCTAAAACTAATTTGAGCCCTAAATTTAATCATTATCTTAACCCAAACCATAACCCTGAATCTGACCCTAATAATATCCCTAGCTCTAAACCATACCCTAAACCTTAACCTAACCCTTACACTATACCTAGCCATAATCATAACCCTAAATCTATCCCTAAATCTAACCCTAGACCTGACATTAGCCCTAAACTTAGCCTTAATCCTAACCCTAACCCTAACCCTAGCCCTAACCCTAACCCTATTCCTGGTCCTAGCCCTAGCTCTAACCCTATCCCTTATACTAAGTCAAACCTTCACCCTATTGCTACCCTAGTCCTAACCTTAATCCTTAATCCTTAGTCTACCCTAAATGCTAACTCTAGTACTAGTCCTAACCCTAGCCATAATTCTAGCTCTAAACTTAATCCAACTCTAAACCTATCCATGACCCTTACTGTGACCCTAACACTAACCCTTGGTTTAAACCTGACCCTACCCCTAAACTGAAACCTAACACTAGCACTAGAGGCAAACCTATACCTAAATCTAAACTAACACTAGCCCTTGACCTAAATCCAATCCTAAATATAGCCATAACTCTAGCCCTCAACCTAACAATAACCCTTAATCTAACCCAAACACTAACTCACCCTAGACTTAACCCTAGTCCTAATTATGGCTATAACCCTAAAACTAACCCTAACCTTAACAATGACACTTACCCTAAAACAAACCCTAACTATAAATCTTATCCTAACCCCCAAACTAACCTTAACACTAAACTAACCCTAAAAGTAGCAATAACCATAACCCTAGCTCTGTGATTACCCATAAAACTAACACTAGCCCTAAACTTCACACAAAACCTAGCCTTAATTGTAGCCCTAAACCTAACTCTAAGCATAACCCTAAAGTTAAACCTAGCCCTAACCCTAACCTTTGCCCTAGCCCTAACCCAAGCTCAAACCCTAAACCTTACCCTAAACGTAACCCTAGCCCAAACCCTAAATGTCACCCTAACCCTAGCTCTAACTCTATACATTACCCAAACCATAAATTTAAACCTAATGCTAACCCTAGCCCTATCCCTAAACTTAACCCTACCCTAGCCCTGACTTTAACCTAACCCTCACACTAGAACTAACCTTAGATTGATCCCTAACCCTTGCCCTTAACCCAAACATAAGACTAACCCAAGGCATAAATCTAACCCTAACCATAGCCCTAATCCTAAACTTAACCCTAGCCCTAACACTAGATCGAACCCTACCCATAACCCTAACACTAACCCTAACCCTAAAAAAACCTAGACCTAAACCTAAACCTACCCTAACCCTAAAAAAACCTAGACCTAAACCTAAACCTAACCTAACCCTAAACATAAACCTAACCCTAGAACTAACCAAAACCTAACCATAAACCTAACCCTAATCCTAGCTCAAATCCTAACCCTTATCCTAAACCTAACCCTACCCTAACCCTAAAACTAACCCTAACTGTAATCTGACATCTAACCCTATCAATTACCCTAACACTAATGTTAACCCTAGTCCTAACTCTAACACTAACCATAACCATAAACCTAAACCTAATCCTAGCCCTAGAACTAAACCTAGTTTAAACCTGAAACTGTACCCTTATCCTAATCCTAACCATAACACTAGCCATAACCTTGACCCTAACCCTAATCTAGCCCTAATCCTAATCATAACCCTAGCCCTAACCCTAGCTCTAACTCTATAAATTACCCTTAATGATAACCTTAACCCTAATGCTAACCTTTGGCCTAACCCTAAACCTATAACAATACCTAATCATATCCATTACCCTAAACATAACCTGAACCCTAAACCTAACCCCTATTCATTACCTAACCCTAACTCTAACCTTAATGTTAATTTGAGCCCTAAACCTAAACCTTAACATAACCCAAACCCCAAACCTTACTCTGACTCTAATAACACCCCTATCTCTAAACCTGATCCTTTCTCTAAACCTAACCCTAAAACTATCCCTACCTATCCCTGACTGTAACCCTAGACTGAATATTAGCCCTAGCCCTAATTCTTGCCCTAAACCTAACAAAAAACCTAGACCTAATCCTAACCTTAAACCTAGCCTTAATCCTAAACCAAATCATAGCCCTAGCACTAATCCTAATGCTAATCATAAAACTAGTCCTAACCCTAACCCTAGCACTAAAACAAAACCAAGCAAGTGGCCAAAACCTAAACCTTAACTTAAACCAAATTTTAACACTACACCTACCAAACTCTAGCCCTAATTTGAGTCCTAATTCTAACCTTAAAAATAACCCTGACTCTGACTCATATCCTAACACTCACCCAATCTCTACAGAACCCTAAATTTAAATCAAACCCTAACAGTAACCCTAGTCCTAATTTGAGTCCTAACTCTAACACTAAAACTAACCTTGACCATGACTCCTATCCTAACACTAACCATAGATACAAATATCACCCTAACCCTAACACTAGAACTACCATTATACCTAACCCTAAAACTTACCATAATTGTAACCCTAGTTCTTACATTAGCCATTTCCCTAAACTTAGCCTTAAACCTAACACAAACCTAGCCCTAATCCGAGACCTAAACCTAGCTAAACCCTAACCCTAAACCTAAAACTAACCCTGACAATAGCTCAAAGCCTAACCCTTACCCTAAACATAGACCTAGATCTATCCCTAACTCTAACCCTAACCTTAGCCCTAACCTAACCCTATACTTAACCCTATCTCTAAACTTAGCTCTAAACCTACCCATTACCCTAAACCTAACACTAAACCTATTGATAATCCTAGCCCGAACCCTAATGCTAACCCTAACACTAACCAGAATACTACCCCTAGACATAACCATAAATGTAACACTCACCATAGCCCTAACCCTAGCTCAAACCCTAACCCTAACCATAAACCTAAACATAAACATACCCTAACCATAAACCTAAAATGAAATTGAACCCTAACTCTAATCCTATATCTATCTGTATTCATTATTCAAAACCTAACCTTAATGATAACACAAACCCTAATCCTAACCCTAACCCTACCATAATCCTATCCCTAGAGCTAACCCTAAACCTAACCCTCATCCTATCCCTAACCCTACCACAATACCTAACCCTTACACTAAACATAAAAATAAAACTAAGCCCAGTTCTAACACTAACCCTAACTCAAGACCTATTACTAACCATAACCCTACCTCTAGAATTAGCTCTAACCCAATCTATTACCCTAAACATAACTCTTACCCAAATGCTAACCCTGGGTTAACCCTAACCTTATCGCTAACCCAAACCCTATGAATTACCCTAAACCTAACCTGAACTCAAAACCAAACCCTATCATTACCCTAACTCTAACCCTAATGCTAGTTTGAGCCCTAAATCTAAATTCTAACCCAAACCAAACCCTAACTCTGACCCTAATCCTAATAATTCACCTAGCTCTAAACTTGACCTTACTCTAAACGTAACACTTACACTAGACATAGACATAAACCTAACCGTAAAACTATCTTTAACCATAAACCCAAACCTGATATTAGCCCTAGCCCTAATCCAAGCCCTAACACTAAAACAAACACTAGCCCTCATCCTAGCCCTAAACCTAGCCTTAATCATAACCTTAACACTAACCCTACCCCTAACCCTAAATCTAACCCCCACTCTAACTCTAAACCTAGCTACAACACCATCCTTTAACCTAAACATAACCCTAACCCTAACCATAATTATAAGCCTAAGCTGAACACTAACCCTAGCCATATTCCTAGCCCTAATTTAACTATATTCCTAACCATAACCCTAATCCTAGCCCTAAGAGTAACTCTAATTTTCACAATAACCCTATCCCTATATCTAACCCTATTCCTTACCATAACCCTAACCCCAGCCCTAACCCTTGCCCTATCCTTAGTCCTAGCCCTAACCCTAGATCTAATCCTAACTCTAAATGTAACCCTAACACTAAGCATAAGCCTAACACTAACACTAGCCCTAATCCCAATGCTAATTTTAAAAGTGGCCAAAACCCTAACCCTAGGACTCAAACAAAACTGAGCAGTAGCCCTACCCCTAAACTTTAACTTAAACCAAACCCTAATACTACAACTAGACCTAACCCTAGCCATAATTAGAGTCCTAAACATAACCTTAAACTAACCCTGACCATGACTCATATCCTAACACTTACCCAGGCTCTAAACACCACTCTAACCTTAAAACGAACTCTAGCCCTTATTTGAGTCCTAACCCTAACCCTAAAACTAACTCTGACTCTGACTCCTATTCTAATACTAATCCTAGCTCTACATTAACAACATAACCTTAAAACTAACCCTAACACTAGAGGTCTAACCCCTAAAACGAACCCTAAATAGAACCCTAATTTTAACACTCATTCTTACATTAGTCATTGCCCTAACCTTAGCCCTAACCCTAACAGAAAAAATAGCCCTAACTGAGCCCTAAACCTAGCTTTAACCACACCCCAAACGCTACCCCTAACACTAGCTCTAACCCTATCCCTAACCGTACGCAAAATGCTAACCGTAATGGTAAACCTAGGTCTATCCCTAATCCTAAGGCTAACAAAAACACTACATCAATTAATAGTCCTAAACCTAGCCCTCATTCTAGCTCTAACCCTATCCCAAACCCTAACCCTAATCCTAATCATGACCCTTATTCTGACCATAATACTAACTCTAGGTCTAAACCTGACCCTAACCCTAGACCAAACCCTAACACTAGCCCTACCAGTACTTACACCTAAGCCTAACCCTATCACAAGCCCTAGATCTAAACAGAATCCTAAATCTAGCCTTAACTCTAGCTCTAGACCTAAGAAAAAAACCTAGCCCTAGCCCTAACAACAACATTTATCCTAACACAAAGACTAAACCTAATCCTAGACATAAACCTAATCCTAATTCTGGCTTTAACCTTAACTCTATCTCTGATCTGAACACTGACCGTCCCTTTAACACTAAACCTTTCTCTAAACCTGACCATAAACGAAAACCTAAACCTAAAACTACACGTAGCTATAACCCTAACCATACAACTAGCTCTAGTTATAACCCTAGCTCTTACATTACCCATAGCCTTAACCTTATGCCTTAACCTAACACAAAATATAGAGCAATTCCTAGGCCTAAAACTAGCCCTAAGCATAACCCTAAACCTATCTCTAACCCTAGCCCTAACCCTAATCCTAACCCTAGCTCAAAGTCTAATCCTTACTCTAAATATAAACTTAGACCTATCCCTAACTCTGAAGGTAACCGTAGCCCTAATTCTAAACTTAACCCTAGCCCTAAACATAGCTGTAAACCTACCCATTAAACAAACCCTAACTCTAACCCCATTAATAGTCCTAGCCATAGCCCTCACTCTAGCTCTAAATCTATCCCAAACCCTAATGCTAACCCTGGCCTTTATTCTGACCCTAACGCTAACCCTAGGTCTAAACCTGACCCTAAATCTAGACCAAACCCTAACACTAAGTATAGACCAAAACCTAATTCTCAATCTAGCCTTCACTCTAGCCCTAGACCTAAACAAAAACCTAGCCCGAAAAATAACCCTTAACCTAACCCAAACACTAAACCTACTCCTAGACATAAACCTAGTCCTAATTCTGGCTCTAAACCTAATTCTAACTCTAACCCAAACACTGACCCTGCCTTTAACAGTAAATCTACCTCTAAACCTGACCCTAACTGAAAATATAAACCTAACAGTAGACCTTGCCATAAACCTACCCTACAACTAGCCCTAATAATTACCCTAGCTCTCACATTATCCATAGCCCTATCCTTTTGCCTTAACCTAACACAAAACCTAGAGCAAATCCTAGGCCTAAACCTAGCCCTAAGCCTAACCTAACCCTAACTCTAGCCGTAACCATAATCCTAAACCTAGCTTGAAGACTAACCCTTACCCAAAATATAAACTTAGACCTATCCCTAACTCTAAATCTAATCCTAGCCCTAATCCTAACCTTAATCCTAGACTTAAACCTAGCTCTAAACCACCCATTACCCTAATGCTAATCCTAAACCTATTGATAACCATAGCCATAACCCTAACCCTGACCCTAAAAAAAAAAAAAAAAAAAAAAAAAAAAAAAAAAAAACAAACAAAAAAAAAACGAATCCTGGAACTAACCCTAAACCTAAAACTCACCTTAGCCCTAACGCGAGCTCAAACCTTAACCCATACCATAATCCTAAACATAATCATAGTCTTAACCCTAACCCTAAAACTAAATCTAACCCTAACCCTACATCTAAACCTATATATAACCGTATCCATTACCTTAACCCTAATCCTAGCCCTAATGATAACCCTAGCCATAACCCTAACACTAAACCTAAACCTACCATAATCCTATCCCTAGACCTAATGCTGAACTTAAACCTCGACCTAGCCCTGGCCTTAACTCTAGCTCAAACCCTCACCCTTACTCTAAACATAACCCTAGCACAAACCCTAACCCACATTTTAGCCCTAACCCTTACCCTAATTCTATCCCTAGCCCTGATTCTAACGCAAAACCTCAACCTAGCCCTAACCTTACTCAATCCCTGTCCCTTACCCTTAACCTAATTATAAGACTTACTCAAAGCCTAAGCCTAACCTTAACCATATCCCTGATCCTAAACTTTACCCTAGCCTTAACCCTAGCTCTAAACTCACTCATTACCCTAACCCTAAACATAAACCTCATGAAAACTATAGCTCTAACCCAAAACCTATTCTAATCCTAACCATAAATGTAACCCTAGACCTAACTTTAAACATAATCCCTGCCACAGTCATAACCTTAGCTCAAACCCTGAACATACTCTAAATCTAACCCTAACCCTAGTCCTAATCCTAACCCTAACCCTAACATGACATCTAACCCTGTCCATTACCCTAAACCTAATGATAACCCAAGACCTAACCATAATACTAACCCTAACCCTAAAATAACATTAACCATAGTCCTAACCCTAAAACCTAACCCTACACTTAGCACTAACCCTAGCTCAAACCCTAAAGCATACCCTAAACCTAACCCTAACCCTAGTCTTAACACTAACCCTAACCCTAACTCTAGCCATAATCCTAACCATAACTCTATCCCTAACACTAGCTCTAACCCTGTCAATTACCCTAATGGTAACCATAACCTTAATGCCAACCCTAGGCTTAACCCCAACCCTATCCATTACCCTAAACCTAACCTGAAGCATAAACCTACCCTATCCATGCCCTATCCCTATCTCTAACCATAATGCTAATTTGAGTCATAACCTAAGCCTTAACCTCCCAAAACCCCAAACCTGACCCTGACCATTTTAATACCCTTAGCTCTAAACCTGAACCTTACCCTAAACCTAAATCTGACACTAAACCTAGCCATAAACCTTACCCTAAAGTTATCCTTAACCATAAACCTAGATATGCTAATAGCCCTAGCCCTAATACTTGCCATAAACCTAACTCAAACACTAGCCCTCATCCTGGCCCTAAACCTAGCCTTGATCCTAACCTGTACCCTAACATAGCCATATCCCTAATTTTATACCTCACCCTAGTTCTGAACCAAGCTATAACCCCAACCCTTCCCTTAAACCTAATCCTAACCCTAGCCCTAGACCTAAACCTAAAACTAACCCTAGACCTGATCGTAGCCCTAATTTAACCCTAACACTAACCCTAACCCTAACCCTAACCCTAGCACTAAGACTAACTCCAACTCTCACCATAGCCCTATTCCTAGTTCTAACCCTATCCCTTACCATAACCCTAACACTTGCCCTAACCTTAGCCCTAAACATATCCCTAGCCCTAACCTTAGATCTAACCATAACTCTAAATCTAACCATAAACCTAACCATAAAACTCACACTAACATTAGCCCTAACACTAATGCTAATCCTAAAACTAGCCCTAACATAGTTCTAGCCCTAAAACAAAACCGAGCCAGAGCCCTAACCCTAAACTTTAACCTAAACCAAAACTTAATCCAACCCCTAGCCCTAACCCTAGCCCTAATTCCAGTCCTAACCTAACACTAAAACTAACCTTGACCCTGTAACTAACCCTACCTCTAATATCACCCTAAAAATAAAACTAATCCTAAAACTAGACATAGCCCTAAACCTAATGCTAAAAGTAGCCCTAATTATAACCCTAGTTCTTACATTATCTGTTGCCATAACCCTAACCCTAACCTAACCCAAAACATAGCCCTAATCAGAGTCCTACACCTCGTTTTAACCCTAACCCTAACCTTGGCCCTAACCCTAAACATTACCCTAACCCTAACCCTAACCCTAAAACTTGCCCTAACCCCAAACCTAACCCTAGCCTTAATCCTAACCATAAACTTAGACCTAACTCTAGCTCTAACCCTATCCATTACCCTAACCTTAATGCTAACTCTAGGATAACCTTAACCCTATCTCTAACCCTAAATTTATCCATTACCCTAATCCTAACCTGAATCGTAAACCTAACCATATCTATTACCCTGAACTTAGCCTAAAACCTAACGCTAATTAGAGCCCTAAACCTTAACCTTAACCTGACCCAAACCATAACTGTTACCGGGAACCTAATAATAACCCTATCTCTAAAACTGACCCTAACACTCAACCTAATATTTACCCTAAAGCTAGCCATAAACATCACCCTAAAACTAACCCTAACCATAAACCTAGAGCTGACATTAGCCCTAGCACTAATCTTAGCCCTAAACCTAACATAAAACCTAGCCCTAATCCTAGCACTTAACCTAGTCTAGTCCTAACCCTAACCCTAGCCCTAGCCCTAAAACTAGGCCTAGCCCTAACACTAATCCTAGTGCTAATCCTAGTACTAATTTTGACCTAACCCTAACCATAGCCTTAACACTAACTCTAACTCTCACTGTAGTCCTATCCCTAGTTTGAAACCAATCCCTTAAAATAAACCAGAACCTAGCCCTAAACTTAGCCCCAACACTAGCTCTAACTTTTGCCCTAGCCCTAAACTATAGCTAATCCTAACTGTAAATCTAACCCTAACTCTAAGCCTAAACCTCACTCTAACAATAGCCCTATGCCGAATGCTAATTAGAAAACTAGCCCTAACCCTAGCCCTAGCACTCAAATAAAACTGAGTCACAGGCTTAACCCTAAACCTTAACCTAAATCAAACCCTAACCCTATATGTAGCCCTAAACCTAGCACTAATTGAGACCTAATCTGAACTGAAGAGCTTATGCTGAACCTAACTCGAACACTAACACTAACCTTAGTTCTAAACATCACCCTAACCTTAAACATCACTCTAACCCTAAACCTAACACTAAAAATAATCTAATTGGAACTCTAGTTCTTAAGTTAGCCATGGCCCTTCCCTAAGGGAAAACCTAGCCCTAATCTGAGAACTAAACCTAGCTTTAAACCTAACCCTCAACTTAACCCTAGCCCTATCCCTAACCCTAATACTATCCCCAACACTAGCTCTAACCCTGTCCCTTACCCTAAGCCAAACCCTCAACCTAATGCTACCCTAGTCTTAATCCTAATCCGTAGCCTACCCCAAACCATAACTCTAATACTAATCCTAACACTAGCCCACATTCTAGCTCTAACCCTAATCCAAACTGTAACCCTAACCCTGACCCTTATTCTGACCCTAACTCTAACCCTTGGTTTAAACCTGACCCTAAGCCTAAACCAAACCCTAACATTAGCCTACAGGTAACCCTATACATAAACCTAACTATAACACCAGACCTAGAAAAAAGCCTAATCCTAAATCTAGCCCTAACTCTAGCACTAGCCCTAAACAAAAACCTAGCTCTAGGCCTAACAATAACTCTTAACCTAACTAAAACACTAACCCTACTCCTAGACCTTAACCTTGCTCTAATTCTGGCCCTAACCGTAAACCTAACCCTAACCCGAACAATGACCCTTACCGTAACACAAACCTACCTCTAAACTTTATGCTAACCCAAAATCTAGCCATAACTCTAACACTAGAACTAGCCATAACCCTAACCCTAGCTCATTCAATACTCATAGCCCTAATGTTAGCCCTAAACCTTACACAAAACCAAGCCCTAATCCTAGCCCTAACCCTAGCCCTAAGCCTAACCCTAACTTTAAGTCTAGACCTAACCCTAAACCTAACCCTCACCTTAGCCCTAACCCTAGGTCAAACACTAACCCTTAAAATAAACATAACCCTAGCCCTCACCGTAACACTAACCCTAATCCTACCCCTAATCCTAACCATAACTAAGACTAAACCCTAGCTCTAAATCTATCCATTACCTTAAACATAAACCTAACCCTAATGCTAATCCTAATGTTAAATTTAACCCTAATCCTAAACCTAGACCTGACACTACCCCTAACCCACGCCCTGACCCTAACCATAGGTCAAACCCTAACACTTACCCAAAACCTAACCCTAAGACTAACCCTAGGCCTAACCCTAACCCTACCTTAACCCTAGACTTAATCCTAACCACAAGCCTAGCCCTAAACCTATCCATTACCCTAAACATAAGACTAATCCATATGTTAACCCTAGGCCTAAACTTAAACATATCACTAACACTAACCTTATCCATTACCTAAACCTAACCTGAACATTAACCTAACCCTATCAATTACTCTAACCCTAACCATAACACTATCACTAATGCTAATTTGAGCAATAAACCCAAACCATAACCCAAACCAAACTCTGAACAAGACACTGACTCTAATAATACACCTAGCTCTAATTCTGACCCTTACCTTAAACCTAACCCTCACACTAGACCTAGACATAAAACTAATGATAGCACTATCCTTAACCAAACCATAGACCTGACATTAGCACTCTACCTAATTCTTGCCCTAAACCTAACACAAACCCTAGCCCTCATCCTAGCCCTAAACCTAGCATTAATCCTAATCCAAACCCCTACCTAGCCCAATCCCTAATTTCAGCCCTCACCCTAGTTCTGAACCTAGGTGTAACCACATCCCTTCCCCTAAACCTAACCCTAATCCTAACACTATCACTAACCCTAACTCTAGCCCTAACACTAGGCATAACCATAACAGTAATCCTAGCTCTAATTCTAGCCCTAATTTATCACTAAATGTAACCCTTACTCTAACCCTAGCCTTAAGACTAACTCTAAGTCTTGAGCTAGACCTATTTCTAGTACTAACCTTATCTGTTACCATAACCCTAATACTAGCCCTAACTTTAGCCCTAACCCTAGCCCTAACCCTAGATCTAACCATAATTCTAAATCTAACCCTTATCCTAAGCCTAAACCTCACCCTATTACTAGCCCTAACACTATCTCTAATCCAAAAACTATCCCTAACCCAAGCCCAACACCCCAAACAAAACCGAGCCATAGCCCTAATGCTAATCCTAACCTAACTGTAACCATATACCTGACATTAGCCCTAGCCCTAATTCTTGTTCTAACCTTAATGCAAAACCAAAACCTACACCTACCCTTAACCTAGCTCGAATTTCAATATTATCCATAACCCTAAAACTGACATTGACCCTGACCCTCACCCTATTTCAAATTATCATGCTAAAACTAAACCTAATCTTAACACTAGACCCAGCCCTTACCCTAACCCTAAATCCAGCCCTAATTGTAATGCTAGTTCTTACATTAGCCATAGCCCTACCTTAGCCCTAACCTAATCTAAAACCTAGCCCTAATATGAGCCCTAACTCTAGCTTTAACCCTAACCCTAATCCTTAACCTAAACCTAATCCTAATCCTAAGCATAACCCTAGACATAACACTAGCTCTAATCCTATCCATTACCTTAACCCTAAACCTAACCCTAATGGTAACCCTAGGATAATCCTAACCCTATCCATAACTCTAACACTATTACCTAAACCTAACCTGAACCCTAAACCTAACCATATCCATTACCCTAACCCTAAACCTACCCCTAATGCTAATTTGAGCCCTAAACTTAAACCTTAACCTAAACAAACCCTAACTCTTTTTCTGACCCTAATAATACCCCTATATAAAACTGAACCTAACCCTTAACCTAACCCTCACACTATACCTAACCATAAACTTACCACTAAAACTATCCCTAACCATAACACTAGACCTGACCTTAGCCCTAGTCCTAATGCTAAAACTAACCCTAACAAAAACCATAGCCCTAATCCTGGCCATAAAGTTAGCCTTAATCCTAACCCTAACCCGAACACTAGCCCTAACCCTAAATTGAACATTCACCCTAGGCCTAAACCTAGCTATAACATCATACCATACCCTAACCCTAATCCTAACCCTAGCCCTAAACCAAGGCCTAGCCCTAATACTAACCCTAGCTCTAATCCTATCCCTAATTTAGCCCTAATCCTAAACCTAACCATATCCCTAGCCCTAAGACTAAATCTAACTCTCGCCCTAGACCCATCCCTAGTTCTAACTTATCCCTTTCTATAAGCCAAAGCCTAGCCGCAACCCTACCCCAAACCTGGCCCTAAACTTAGGCCTAGCCATAAACCTAGATATAACCCTAACTCTAAATCTAACCCTAAACCTAAATCTAAACCTCACCCTAACATTAGCCCTAACCCTAATTCTAATTTGAAAACTTGCCATAAGCCTAGCCATACCCCTCAAACAAAACTGAGCTATAGCCCTAATCCTAACCCTTAACCTAAACCAAATTCTAATGCTACACCTAGCCCTAACCCAAACCCTACAACTAATATTGACCCTGACTCTGAACCTAAAACTAACCCTAGCTCTAAATATCACCCTAACACTAAACCTAAACCAAACACTAGACCTAGCACTAAACCTAACCAGAAAACTAGCCCTAATCATAAAACCAGTTCTTAAATTAGCCATAGCCCTAACCCTAATACAAACCCTAACCCTAGCTCTAAACTTATCCCTTACCTTAAGTCCAACCCTCAGCCTAATGCTACCCTAGTTCTAACTCTAATCATTAGCCTGCCCCAACCTTTAAGTCTATTACTAGTCCTAACCCTAGACCTCATTTTATTTCTAACCCTAATCCAAAGCCTAAGCCTAACACTGACCCTTATTCTGACCCTAACACTAACCCTAGGAATAAACCTGACCCTAATCCTAAATCAAACCCTAACACTAGCTCTACTGGTAAACCCATATCTAAACCTAACCATGACACTAGCACTAGACCTAAACTTAATCCTAAATATAGTGATAACTCTAGCCCTAGCCCTAAACAAAAACCTAGCCTTAGCCCTAACTATAACCATTAACCTAACACAAAGACTAACCCTACCCCTAGACCTAAACCTAGTTAAAATTCTGGCCCTAACACTAAATCCAATACTCACCTGAATAGTGACCCTTACCCTAACATAAACCTAGCTCAAAACCTTATCCTAACCCAAAACCTAACCCTAACGCAGAATTTATCCATATGTATAACCCTCAAACTAGCCATAACCATAACCCTAGCTCTTACATTACCCATAGAACTAATGCTAGCCATAAACATCTCATAAAACATAGCCCTAAACCTAGCCCTAAGCATAACCCTAATATTAACCTAACCAAACCCTACCCCAAAGCTTGCCGTAGCCTTTACCCTAGCTCAAACTCTAACCCTTATTCTAAGCATAACCCTAGCCCTAACTCTAACCCGAATCCTAGCCTGAATCCTAACTGTAATCATAGCCCAAATCCTAGATATAATTTTATCAATTACTTTAAACATAAACCTAACCCTAATGCTAACCATAGACCTAACCCTAACCCTAACCCTAACCATAGCTGTGACTCTAACCCTAAACCTCATGCTAGCCCTAACCCTAGCTCAAATCCTAATCCTTACCCTAAACCTAACCATAACAGTAACCCTAAGCCTAACTCTAATCCTAGCCCTAATCCTAACCTTAACCCAATCCCTAACACTAGCACTAACCCTATCCATTACCCTAAACATAAGCCTAACCCAAATGTTAACACTAGGCCTAACCTTATCCCTATGCTTAACATTAACCCTATATATTACTATAAACCTAAACTGAACCCTAAACTTAACCCTATCCATTACTCTAACCCAAACCCTAAACCTAATGCTAATTTGAGCCCTAACCGTAACCCTTAACCCAAACCAACCCTAACCCAAATTCTGAACCTAATAATACACCTAGCACTAAACCTAACGCAGTACCCTAAACCTAACCCTTACATTAGACCTAGCCATAAACCAAACCCTAAAACTATCCCTAAATTTAACCCTAGACCTGATATTAGCCCTAGCCCTAATCTTAGCCCTAACCCTTACACAAAGCCTAGCCCTCATCCTAGCCCTAAACCTAGCCTTAATCTTAACCAGAACCCTCACCCTAGCCCTAGCCCTAGCCCTAATTTTAACCCTTTCCCTAGCCCTGAGCCAAGCTATATAGCCCCATCCTTGGCCCTAAATCTAACCCTAACCTTTACCCTAACCATACGCCTAAACCTAACACTTATCCTAGTGCTAATCCTAGCCCTAATTTAGCCCTAATCTTATACCTACCCCTAACCCTAGCCCTACAACTAACTCAACACTAGCACTATTTCTATTTCTAATCCTATCCATTACTGTAACCCTCACACTAACACTAATCTTAGCCCTAACCCTAGATCTAACCATAATGCTAAATCTAACCCTAACCTTAAGCCTAAACCTCACCCTACCACTAGCCCTAACACTGTTGCTAATTCTAAAACTAGCCCTAGCCCTAAAAGAAAACCGAGCCTTTGCTCTAACCTATATATATATATATATATATATATATATATATATATATATATACCAAACCATACTACTATAACTAGCAATAACCCTAGCTCTAATTCGAGTCCTAGGCCTAAAATTAACCCTGACCCAACTCTTATCCAAACACTAACCCTAGCTCTATATATCACCCTAAACCTAAAGCTAATACTAACACAAGACCGAGACCAAACCCGAACCCTAAAACTAACCCTAATCGTAACCCTAGTTCTTACATTGGAAATAGCCCTAACCCTAACACAAAAATAGCCCTAATCCGAGCCCTTACTAAATTTAACCCTAGCCCTAACCCTAACCCTAGCCCTAAACCTAACCCTAAACATAGCCCTAACCCTAGCTCTAACCCTATCCCTTGCGCTAAGCCAAAACTATCCATAATGCTAAACCTAGTCCTAATCCTAATACTTAGCCTAAACCAAACACTAACCCTATTACTAGTCCTAACCCTAGCCCTCATTCTAGCTCTAACCCTAACCCAAAACTAATTCTAAACTTCACCCTTATTCTGACCCTAACACTAATTATAAGTCTAAACCTGACCCTAACCCTAAACCGAAACCTGAAACTAGCCCTACAAGTAACTTTATACCTAAACCTAACTTAACACTAGTCCTAGACCTAAACCTAATCCTACATATAGCAATAACTCTAGCCCTAGACCTAAACAAAAACTTAGTCCTAGCCCTAACAATAACCATTAACCTAAAACAAACACTAACCCTACCCCTATACCTAACGCTAGTCCTAATTCTGGCTTTCACCCTAACCCTAACACTTACTTGAACACTGACCCTGACACTAACACTAAACCTAGCTCTAAACCCGACCCTAAACCAAAATGTAAATTTAACACTAGACCTAGCCATAGCCCTAACCCTAAAACTAGCCCTAATTAGAACTCTAGATCTTACATTAACCATAGCACTAACCCTAGGACCTAAACCTAACACAAAACCTAGCCCTAATCCGAGGCATAAACCTACCCTAAGCATAATCCTCACCCTAACCCTAGCCCTAACTCTAACCCTAACCCTCACCTTAGTCCTAACCCTAGCTCAAAGCCTAACCCTTAGCCTAAACATAACCCTAGGACTATCCCTAACCATAACCCTAACCCTAGCCCTAATCCTAACATTAACCCTAGCCTTAACCCTAGCTCTAACCCTAGCCATTACCTTAACTCTAACCCTAACCCTAATGATAACCCTAGCCCTAACCCTAACCAAAAACCTAACACAAACCATAAACCTAACCCTAGACCTAACCCTAAACCTAACCCTTGCTGTAAGACTAACCCTAAATCAAACCCTGATACTTACCCTAAACCCAACAGTAAACCTAGCCCTAAAACTAAACTTAACCCTAAATCTAACCTTAACACTAAAGCTAACCTTACATCTAACCCAATATATTACCCTAAACCTAACCCTAACCCTAATGAAAACCCTAGCCCTAACCCTAAACCTAACCCTGACCATAACCATAATCCTAACCCTAGACCTAACACTAAACCTAACGCTCACCCTAGGACTAACCCTAGCTCAAAACCTAATCTTTACCCTAAACCTAACCTTAAACCTACCCTATGCTAGGGTTACTAGCCCTAACCCAAACTCTAAGCCTAACTCTAGACCTAATCTTAACAATAACCTTAGCCCTAACCCTAGCTCTAACCCTATACATTATCCTTATGATAACCCTAATCCTAATGCTAACCCTAGGCCTAACCCTAACGCTTTTGCTAACCTGAAACTTCTCCATTCCGCTAAACCTACCCTGAACCCTAAACCTAACCCTATCCATTACTCTAACCCTAACCCTAATGCTCATTTGAGCCCTATCCTTAAACATTAAGCTAAAACAAACCCTAACCCTGATCCTGACCCTAAAAATACACCTAGCTCTAAACCTGACCCTTACCCTAAGCCTAACACTTACACTAGACCTAGACACAAACCTAACCCTAAATCTACCCCTAACTGTTACACTAGACCTGACATTAGCCTTAGTCCTCATTCTAGAACTAAACCTACAACAAATCCTAGCACTCATTCTAGCCCTAAACCTAGCCTTAATCATATCCCTAACCCTGTCCCTATACCTAACCCTAATTCTAATCCTCACCCTACCTCTAAACCTAGCTATAATGCCATCCCTTACCCTAAAGATAACCATAACCCTAGTCCTAATGCTAGGCCTAAGATTAACACTGAACCTAGCCCTAATCCTAGCCCTAATTTATACCTATCCCTAAATCTAACCATAACTCTAGCTCTATGACTAACTCTAACTCTCATTCTAGCCCTATTCCTATTTCTAAACCTATCCATTACCATAATCCTAATCCTAGCCCTAACCCTTGCTCTATCCTTAGACCTAGCCTGAACCCTAGATCTAATGCTAACTTCAAATCTAACCCTAACCCTAAGCATAGCCTAACACTAACACTAGTCATAACCCTAATGCTAATCATATAACTAGTGCTAACCCTAAATCTAGGATTAAAACCAAATTGAGCAATACTCCTAACCCTAAACCTTTACTTAGACCAAAATATAACACTACACCTAGACCTAACCCTAGGCCTAATTGGAGTCCTAACCCTAACCTTAAAACTTACCCTGACCCTGACTCATATCCTAACAGTCATCCTAGCTCTAAATACCATGCTAAACTTAAATGAAACCCTAACAGTAACCCTAGCCCTAATTCATGTCATAACCTTACCTTAAAACTAACCCTGACCTAACTCATATCCTAACAGTCACCCTAGCTCTAAACACAAACCTCATTTTAACCAAACCCTAAAAGTAACCCTACCCCCATTTGAGTCTTAATTCTAACCTTAAAACAAACTCTGATCCTCACTCAATCCTAAAAATAACCCTAGCTGTAAATATTACCCTAATCTTAAACCTAACACTTACACTATACTTCACCCCTAACCCTAACCCTAAAAGTAATCCTAATTGTAACCTTAGTTTTTACATTAGCCATTACTTAATCCTAACACAAAACTACCCCCAATCTGAGTCCAAAACCTAGATTTAACCCTAACCCTAATCCTAACTCTAGCCCTAACCCTAGCTCTAAGGCGATCACTTACCCTAAGCCAAAAACTAACAATAATTGTAACCCTAGACCTATAACTAATCTTTAGGATAACCAAAAAATTAACCCTATCAGTAGTCCTAAACCAATCCATCACTCTAGCTCTAACCCTATCCTAAACCCTAATACTAACACTGATCCTTATTCTGATGCTAACACTAACCCTAGGTCTAACCCTGACCCTAACCCTATACCAAACCCTAACACTAGCCCTAGACCTAAACCTAATCCTAAATCTAGATTTAACTCTAGCCCTAGACCTAAACAAAAACCTATCCTTAGCCCTAACAATAACCCAGAACCTAACCCAAACACTAACCCTACCCCTAGACATAAACCTAGTCCTAACTCTGGCTGTAACCCTAACTCTAACTCTAATCATAACACTGACCCTACCTTTATAGTAAACCTATATCTAAATTTGACCCGACCCAAAAATCTAAACCTAACACTATACCTAGCCATAACCCTAAACTTGAAATTAGCCCTAAATATAACCCTAGCTCTTACATTACCATAGCTGTAACCCTAGGCCTAAACCTAACACAAACCCTAGAGCTAATCCCAGGCCTAAACCTAGCCTTAACCATAACACTAACCCTAATCCTCACCTTAACCGTAACCTAACCCTCACCTTAGTCCTAATCCTAGCTCAAAGCCTAACCCTTATGCTAAACATAAACCTATATCTATCCCTAAAAAAAACCCTAACCCAAGTCCTAATCCTAACATTAACCCTAGCCCTAAACCTATCCTTTACCCTAAACCTAACCCTAACACTATTGATAATCCTAGGCCTAACCTTAACTCTATAACTAACTGGAAAACTAACCCTAGACCTAACCCTCAACCTCACATCACCATAGAGTTAACCGTAGCTCAAACCCTAACCCTTATCATAAACCTAAACAACCATAGCTCTAACCCCAAGCCTAAACCTCTATCTTACCCTAACTATAACCCTAAACCTACATCTAAACCTATCCATTACCCTAACCTTAACCCTACCCCTAATGATGACGTAGCCTAATCCTAACCCTAACCCTAACAGTACTGTAATCATATCCCTAGACTTAACCCTAAACCTAACCCTAACCCTAGGCATTACCTTAACTCAAAACCTAACCGTTATACTAAACAAAACCCTGACTCTAACCCTAGTTCTAACCCTAACCCTAACCGGAATTCAAGGCCTATTCCTAACCATAATCCTAGCCAAAAACATATCCCTAAACCATCCATTATACTAACCCTAACCCTTACCCTAATGTAAACCCTAGATGTAACCCTAACCCTAACAATTAGCTAATCCTAACCTGAACCCTAAACAAAACCCTATCATTACCCTAACTCACACCCAAATGCTAACTCGAGCCCTAACCCTAAACTCTAATTTTAACCAAACTCTGACTCTGACCCTGACCCTAATAAATCCCCTATCTCTAAAGATGACCCTTACCTGAAACCTAACACTTACACTAAACCTGGCCATAACCATAACCCTAAAATTATCCCCAACCATAAGCCTAGACCTGACATTAGCCCTATCCCTAATCCTAGCCCTAAACTTAACACAAATCACAGCCCTTATCGTAGCACTAAACATACCCTTACTCCTAATCCTAACCCTAATACTAGCCCTAACCATAACACTAACCTAGACCTAATCTTAGCCCTAATTTAGCACTATTCCTAAAATTAGCCCTAACCCTAGCCATAAGACTAACTCTAACTCTCACTCTAGCCGCAGCCCTTGTTTTCACCCGATCCCTTACCAGTACCCTAATCCTAGCCCTAACCCTAGCCTTATCCTTAGCCCTAGCCCTAAATAGATTTAACTTTAACGCTGAATCTAATAATAACCTTAAGCTTAACACTAACTTTAAACCTAACTCTAAATCTAAATTTAATCCTAAGGCAAAACCTATACCTAACACTAGCCCTCACCCTAACACTAATCCTAAAACTAGTCGTAACCCTAGCCCTAGTCCTAAAACAAAACTGAACCATAGCTCTAACCCTAACCCTTAACCTAAACCAAACCCTAACCCTAACCCTAGCCCTAATTTGAGTTTTAATCCGAACCATAAAACTTACCCTGACCCTGACTCTGACCATAACACTAACCCTAGCTCTAAACATAACCCTAACCCTAAACCTAAACCTAACACTAGACATAGCCCTAACCCTAACCTTAAATTTAGCCCCAAACATAACTCTGGTACTTACATTAGCCCAAAACATAACCCTAAAACATATACATAGCCAATAACCCTAACCCTAGCACTAACTTAACACAAAACCTAGCCCTAATCTGAGCTGTAAACCCAGTTTTAACCCTAATCCTAACACTAACCCTAGCCCTAATCCTAAACATAACTCTACCCCTAACCCTATCTCTAACCCTATTCATTGCCATAAACATAACCCTAAACCTAATGCTAAACCTAGTCCTAAAGCTAACCCTATTGCTAATCCTAACCCTATCCATTACCCTAATCCAAACCTAGACCCTAAACCTCACTCTATCATTAACCTAACACTAACCCTAATGCTAATTTGAGCCCTAATTTAAAACTTAACCTATCCCAAACCCTAACCCAGACCCTGACTGAAAAAAACTCCTAGCTCTAAACCTGACCCTAACCCTAAAACTAACCCTTACACTACATGTAGCCATAAACCTAACACTAAAACTATCTTTAACCATAACCCAAGACCTGATATTAGCCATAGCCCTAATCCTAGCCCTAAACTTAAAACAAAACCTAGCCCTCAGCCTAGCCCTAAACGTAGCCCTAATCATAACTCTAACCTTAACCATAGCCCTAACCTAATTCTAACCCTCACTCTCCCACTAAACCTAGCTATAACACCATCCCTTATGATAAACTTAATCCTAACCCTAACCCTAACACTAGACCTAAGCTGAATACTAACCTTAGCCCTAATCCTAGCCCTAATTTAACCCTATCCCTAATTCTAATGCTAACCATAGCCCTAAAACTAACTCTAACTCTCACATTAGCCCTATCCCTAGTTCTAACCCTATCCCTTAACTTCACACTAGCCCTAAACATAGCCATAAACCCAGCCATAATCCTTGCCTAATCCTTATTCCGAGTCCTAAACCTAGATCTAACTCTAACACTAACCCTAAGCCTAAGCCTAACATTAACACTAGCACTAACCCTAACACTAATCATGAAACTAGCCCTAACCCTAACCCAAGCAGTAAAACAAAACTGAGTAATAGCCCTAACACTAAACCTTAACTTAAACCAAATCCTAATACTACACCTAGACCTAACCCTAGCCCTAACTCGAGTCCTAACCTTAACCTTAATACTAACCCTGATTCTGACTCACATCCTAACACTCACCCTAGATCTAAACCCCACGCTAACCTTAAATCAAACCCTTAAAATAACCCTAGCTTTATTTTGAGTCTTAACCCTAACCCTAAAACTAACTCTGACCCTGACTATTAACCTAACAGTAACACTCGCTATAAATATCACCCTAACCTATTTTTATTGGTTTTTCAAAACATTAAAAAGCTCATGATGTATCATCTTTCATACATTTGACTCAAGTGGGTTATGAACTCCCATTTTTACCCCAAATACAAACTGCAGAATCACATTGGTTACACACTCACATTTTTTACATAATGGCATATTTGTGACAGTTGTATTCTGCTACATTTCCTATCCCCTACTATCCCCCCTCCCCTCCCCTCCCATCTTCCCTCTCTACCTCATCTGCTGTTGTTCAATTCTCTCCCTTTCCCCCCCCTTTCCCCTCACAACCTCTTATGTGTAATTTTGTGTAACATTGAGGGTCTCCTACCATTTCCATGCAATTTCCCTTTTCTCTCCCTTTCCCTCCCACTTCATGTCTCTGTTTAATGTCAATCTTTTCCTCATGCTCTTCCTCCCTGTTCTGTTCTTAGTTGCTGTCTTTATATGAAAGAAGACATTTGGCATTTGATTTTTAAGGATTGGCAAGCTTCGCTTAGCATAATCTGCTCTAATGCCATCCATTTCCCTGCAAATTCCATGATTTTGTCATTTTTTAGTGCTGCGTAATACTCTGTTGTGTATAAATGCCACATTTTTTTTATCCATTCATTTATTGAAGGGCATCTAGGTTAGTTCCACAGTCTAGCTATTGTGAATTGTGCCGCTATGATCATTGATGTGGCAGTATCCCTATAGTACACTCTTTTAAGATCCTCAGGGAATAGTCTGAGAAGGGCGATAGCTGGGTCAAATGGTGGATCCATTCCCAGCTTTCCCAGGAATCTCCATACTGCTTTCCAAATTGGCCTCACCAATTTGCAGTCCCACCAGCACTGTACAAGTGTACACTTTTCCCCACACCCTCGCCAACACTTATTGTTGTTTGACTTCATAATGGCTGCCAATCTTACTGGAGTGAGATGGTATCTTAGGGTGGTTTTGATTTGCATTTCTCTGACTGCTAGAGATGGTGAGCATTTTTTCATGTACACATTGATTGATTGTATGTCCTCCTCTGAGAAGTGTCTGTTCAGGTCCTTGGCCCGATTGTTGATTGGGTTATTTGTTATCTTATTGTTTAATTTTTTGAGTTCTTTGTATATTCTGGATATTAGGGCTCTATCTGAAGTGTGAGGGGTAAAAATTTGTTCCCAGGATGTAGGCTTTCTATTTACCTCTCTTATTGTTTCTCTTGCTGAGAAAAAATCTTTTTAGTTTAAGTAGGTCCCATTTGTTTATTCTTGTTATTAACTCTTGGGCTATGGGCGTCCTATTCAGGAATTTGGAGCCCGACCCCACAGTATGTAGATTGTAGCCAAGTTTTTCTTCTATCAGATGCAGTGTCTCTGATTTGATATCTAGCTCCTTGATCCATTTTGAGTTAACTTTTGAATATCACCGTAACCTTAAACCTAATCCTAACAATAGAGGTTTAACCCCTCACCATAACCCAAAAATTAACCCTAATTGTAACCCCAGTTCTTACATTAGCATTTCCTCTAACCCTAGCCCTAAACCTAACACAAAATTAGCCATAATCCGAGCCTTAAACCTAGCTTTAACCCTAACCCTTGCCCTAATCCAAGCCCTAAATTTAGCATTAATCCTATTCCTTACCCTAAGGCAAACCCTAATCCTAATGCTAAACCTAATCCTTAACCAACCCAAACTCTAACCATATTTCTAGTCCTAACCCTAGCACTCATTCTAGCTCTAACCATAACCCAAACCCTAACCCTAACCCTGACCCTCATTCTGACCCTAACACTAATCATAGGTCTAAACCTGAACCTAACCCTAAACTGAACCCTGACAGTAGCCCTTCCAGTAATCTTATACCTAAACCTTATCCTAACACTATCCCTAGGCCTAACCCTAATCCTAATTCTAGCCATAACTCGAACCCTAGACCTAATAAAAAAGAAACATAGACATAGCCCTAAAAATAAACCTCAGCCTAAGCCAAACACTAACTCTTCCCCTAGACCTAATTCTGTCTTTAATTCTAACCATAACACTAACCTGAATACTGACCCTGACAGTAACAGTAACCCTAGCTCTAAACACCACCTCAACCCTAAACCTACCCTAAAACTATACCTAGCCCTAACATTAACCCTAAAATTATCCTGAATCATAACAAGTTCTTACATTAGCTGTAGCCCTAACCTATCACAAAACCTAGCACTAATCCAAGGCCTATCCTAGCTTTAACCCTAAAGCTAATCCTAATCCAAACCATAGCCCTTAACCAAATCCTAAGCCTAAGCCTAGACCTAATCCTTAGCATAACCCTAGCTCTAACCAATCCATTAGTCTAGTGATAACCCTAACCCTTATGCTAACCCTAGGTCAAACCCTAATCCTATCCCTAACTCTAACCCTATCCATTACCCACACTTAATCTGAACCCTAAAACTAAAACTATCAATACCCTATCCTTAACAGTAATGCTAATTCGAGCCCTAAACCTAAACCTTAACCTAACAAAACCCCTAAAACTGACCCTAACCCTAATAATACCCCAGCTCTAAACTTGACCCTAACTATAAATCTAACCCTTAAAATAGAACTAGCCATAAACCTAACCCTAAACAATCACTCACTATAACCCTACACCTGACTTTTGCCCTAGCAGCAATCCTAGTCCTAAACCTAACAGGATCCTTAGCCTACATCCTAGCCATAAACTTCACCTTAATCGTAAACCTAACCCCAACCCTAATTCTAACCCTCACCCTAGCCATAATTCTAGCTATAATCCCAACCCTTACCCTAAACCTAACACTAACCCTAGCCCTAATTCTAGGCCTAACCCTACACTAACCCTTGCCCTAAGACTAACTCTAACTCTCACCCTAGCCCTACACTGAGTTCTAAACCAATCACATACCATCACCCTAAACCTAGCCCTAAACTTAGCCCTAAACCTAGCCCTAAACTTAGCCCTAACCCTAGCCCTATCTTTAGCCCTAGCTCAAACCCTAGATATAAACCTAACTCTAAATCTAAATCTAAACCTAAGCCTAAAACACACACTAACACTAGCCTTAACCCTAACACTAATCCTAAAACTAGCCCTAACCCTACCCCTAGCCCTAAAACAAAACCGAGTCATAGTCCTAATCCTAACCCTTAACCTAAATCAAAACCTAACCTTACACCTAGCCCTACACCAATCTCTATAATTCTAGTCCTAAATATAACCTAAAAAGTAATCCAAACACTGACTCTGACCTTAACACTAACTCTAGCTCTAAATATTGTCATAACCATAAACCTAACCCTAACACTAGACCTATCCCTAACCCTAATCCTGTAGCTAGCGCTAATCATAACCTTAATCATATATTACCCATAGCCTTAACCCTAGCCCTAACCTAACCCAAAACCTAGCATTAATCCGAGTCCTACACCTAGCTTTATCCCTAAACTTAAACCTAACCCTAACCCAAACAAAAGCCCTAATCCTATACATATCCCTAGCCCTAATCGTAGGTCTAACCCTATCCATTACCCTAATGATAACCCTAACGCTTATGCTAAAAATTAGGCCTAACCTTAACCCTATCAATTACACTAAACCACATCTAAACCCTAAACTTAACCCTGTCATTAACGCTAACCCTAAACCTAATGCTAATTCGAGCCCTAAACCTTACCTCTAACCTAAACCAAACCCTAACATTGAACTTGACCCTAATAATATCCCTAGCTCTAAACCTGACTCTTACCTTAAACCTAAAGCTTACACTGGACCAAGCCATAAACCTTACACTAAATCTAACCCTAAGTGTAACCCTAGACCTGGCATGAGCCCTAGCCCTAATACTAGCCATAACCCTAACACAAACACTAGCCTTCATTCTAGCCCTAAGCCTAGCCTTAATCATAACCCTAACCCTAACACTAGCCCTAACCCAAATACTAACCCTCACTCTAGCCCTCAAATTAGCTATAACCCACTCCCTTACCCTACATGTAACCCTAACTCTAACCCTAACCTCGGTTCTAAACCTAACACTAACCCTAGCCCTAATTTAGCTCTATCCCTAACATAACCCTAGCCCTATCCCTATGACTAACTTTAACTCTCACACTTGCCTATCACTAGTTTTAACCCTATCCCTTACCATAACCCTTACCCTTGCCCTATCCTTAGTCCTAGCCCTAAGCATAGATCAAATACTAACTCTAAATCTAACCCTAACCCGAAGCCTAAGCCCAACCATTATAAATACATTATATTTAGATTCTATGTCTACAGATGTTGGCTTCAATTATTATTTAGAATATAGTCATTAGTTTCATAAAAGGCGTACCATTTCTGGTGGTATATAGAGAACTGATGGTCAAGGGTAGGATGCTATGTTAAGGGGGAAAGGATTGAGGGTATGAGATTAATCTATCTTAGCAAATTGGAGGAGAACTGTAATGAATAGACAGGGGTAATTTATGGAAGAATATATAAAATCAAATTCTCTATCTGTATTCGTAAAATTACCCTATGTATACATAGAAAAAGTTAAAAGTTTGAAAGTGGGATAGAGGGAGGAAGAAAATCGAAGAAAAAAATAACAAGGAAAGAAAGAAAGAGAGGGAGAATGAAAATAAGAGAAAGTAAAGGGGGGGTGAGGTGGGCCTATGCAATTTCTCTATATTATACTATCCTGGTGATTCAGTTCTTAAAATCCAATTTCATGCAAAGTTCTTGGTTTCACGTATGTTGAGATTGTGAGGGCCAGAGGGGGAAGGGTAGAGGAGAATAGATGAGAATAGCAAGAATAGAAAAGTCCCTCAGAACTCTGTTTTCTTCAAGTAGGTGGCATTGTCTATTCCTAGCTTGAGTCTCTGTGCTAAGGGTGGTGGAGGTAGCCAGTTTGAGAGGGCTTGAGCTTCTACCTTGAGCCTCCCTCTCTCAGTCTCTGAGTTGGAAAGGTACCGGTACCGGTATAAATAGAAAAGGTACCGGTACAGTTGCTGTTCTGCATTGATAGATACACCACACCAAGATCTTCTGAGAAAAATCTTCAGTTATCACAGCTGGAGGTAGGGGAGGTGGAAACCTGGTACCTGAGCAGCCGCAGAACAGAGCTGGTAGGCATGGCCACAGATAGATGGTGAGTAAGGTTTTCCAAGATGGATTCCATCTGTTACCTGTGTAGGGTGTTTGGTGAGGTGGGTGGTTCTGGGGTTACCTTGTGCCAAGTTCAGAGCTTGGTCTGGTGACCCACAAGCAAAGCCTCTGTGTTCTGTGCTACCTATCCTCTGTGCCAAGAGAACCTGCATGGCCGAGTCTTCCCTCTAAGCCAAGAGGAGACCCGCGGCCAAGACTTCCATCTGTGCCAAGAGCTCACGTGCTGCTGAGACTTCTGTCTGAGCCGAGAGCACATGCACAGCTGAGACTTTCATCTGTGCAGAGAGATCATGCGAGGCGGAGACTTCCGACTTCCAACTGAGATGAGAGCAACCACACAGCCAAGCCTTCCATCTGCACAGAGAGCTCCAACGTGGCCCTAGTTTTCTTCAAAATTCTATGATATTGGGCAAGATTCATCATTTACTTAGCCTTACTATGCTCCACAGGTATGGGCCTTCTCGGTTCAATGGTTCACTGTCAGAAACACTTTGTATTTTAAGATTTTCCTTCATTATGACTTATTGATGTGAATGAAAATTGAGCTAGAAATCAAACAGGGTTGGTAGGGGTGCTTGAAACTTCACAAATCAGTTCTCAGTGGGCACTTTCTGGTTTCTTTCTTTTGAAGGGAGGCCAAAGCTGAAGAATGCAAAGAAACTGTATCTGAGAGCCTTTAAGGAGAAAACAGATAAATATGTATGTATTGAAATAAGTCTCCCAATAATTTGATCAGATTTCTTTGATACTGTGCAGTATTCATCTTTAACTTGTCCCACTTGGCTCCCCAAGTTTGGGATATCTAGGATCAATGGTTTTCTAAACAGGTAAGGGTTAGGGTTATGGTTATGGTTAGGGTTAGGGTTAGAGCTAGTGTTAGAGTTATTTTTGTTCAAATTTCTTTGATACTGGGCTGGATTCATCCTTTCCCTAGCCTTACTATTCTCCCCAGGGTTGGGCCTTTTGGGTTCAGTGGTTCGCTGTCAGGAACAGTTTGTATTTTAAGTTTTCACTTCATTTGCACCTATATGGGTAAATGGAAATAGAGCTTGAAATCAAACAGAGTTGGTTTGAAAGTTTCCTTGAAACGTCCTCACATTCTATCAGTTTTTAGTGTGCATTTTCTGGTTTGTCTCTTGTGGAAGTAGCCCTATGCTGAAATTGAAAGAAATAGCTTCATCTGTGAGAGCTTTAGGAGCAATCTTCAATATTTTTTGGTCGAATTACTTTGATACTATACAGGATTCATCCTTTTCCTAGCCTTATTAGGATCCCCAATTTGGGGCCTTTAAGTTCAACGGTTCACTGTCAGAAACATTTTGAAATTTAGGTGTCACTTCATTATGGCCTATAGGTGTGAATGCCAATGAAGCTGGAAATCAAACAGGGTTGGTACTCGCTGCTTGATACATCACACACTCAATTAGTTCTCTGCAAGCACTCTCTGCTTTCTTTCTATTGAATATAGGCCACAGGAGAAGCATGCAAAAACAACTTTATCCGAGAGCACTTTAGGAGACAACAGGGAATTAAGCATGTAATGAATGACCTCCCGCAATTATTTGGTCAGATTTCTTTGATACTCTGCATTTTTCATCTCTTAGCTTGCCCCACTAGGCTTCACAACTTTGGGACTTCTATGATCAAAGGTTATCTAAACAGGTTAGGGTTAAGGTTACAGTTAGGTTTAGGCCTAGGTTTAGACCTAGTGTTAAGTTTAGAGTTATTTTTGTTCAAATTTTTTGGTACTGGGCAGGATTCATCTTTTGCATAGCCTTACTATGTTCCCCAGGTTTGGGCCTTCTCAGTTCAATGGTTCGCTGGCACTAACAGTTTTTGTTTTCAGGTTTCACTTCATTTTGACCTATATGGTAAAAGGAAATGGAGCTTGAAATCAAAGAGGGTTGGTGCTAGCAGATTGAAACATCTCACACTCAATCCGTTTTCTGTGTGCACTCTCTGGTTTGGTTTGTTCCTTGTGAATCTAACCCTAAGCTGAAACATACAAAGCAACTTTATCTGAGAGTACTTCAGGGGAAAACAAGAAAATAGGCATGTACTGAACTATCTCCCCCAATTATTTCGTCAGATTTCTAAGATGCTGCCCAGGATTCATCTACTAGCTTGTTCCAGAAAGCTCCCCACGTTTGGGACATCTAGGATAAATGATTTTCTAAACAGGATAGGGTTAGATTTAGGATTCGGGTTAGGGCTAGCTTTTGAAATAGTGTTAGGGTTATAGTTTGTTTTGTTCAAAATTCTTTGATACTGGGAAGGATTCATCTTTTACCTAGCCTTATTATGTGCCCCAGTTTTGGGCCTTATTTGTTCAATGGTTTGCTGTCGAGAATAGTTTGTTTTTAATGTCTCACTTCATTTTGACCAATCCATGGGTAAATTCAAATGGAACTAGAAATCAGAGGTTGGTGCTAGCTGGTTGAAACTTCACATACTCAATCAGTTGTCTTTGGACACTCTCTGGTTTCTTCCTTGTGAAAGTAGGTGTAAGATGAAGCATGCAAACAAATTTATCCAACATCACTTTAGGAGAAAACAGGGCAATATGCATGTAGTGAAATACCGCCCCCAATTTTTTGGTCAGATTTTATTGATACTGTGCATAATTAATCTGTAAGCTTGCCACACTAGTCTCCCCAAGTTTGAAACTTTTATAATCAAAGATTCTCTTAAGAGGTAAGGGTTCCGATTATGGTTAGAGTTAGGGCAAGGGTTAGAGCTAGTGTTAGGTTTAGAGTTAGTTTTTTTCAACATTTTGATACTGGGTAGGATTCATCTTCTTCCTATTCTTAGTATACTCCCCATGTTTGGGCCTCCTAGGTGAAAGGAGTTGCTCTCAGGAGCAGTTTTAATTTTCATATTTAATTTCATTTTGCCCTATAGCAGTGAATGGAAATGGAGCTGGGACTCAAACAGGGTTTGTGCTAGCTGCTTGAAACTTCACACACTCAATCAGTTCTCAGTGCGCATTCTCTAGTTTGTTTCTTGTGGAAGTAGCCCAAAGCTGAAGTAGAAAGAAACAGCATTATCTATGAGCAATTTAGGAGCAAGCTTCACCTTTTTTTTTTCTTGATTGCTTAGATACTGTACAGGATTCATCCTTTCCCTAGCCTTAGTAGGATCCCCAACTTTGGGCCTTCAAGGTTTGCCAGTTCACTGTCAGGAAAAGTTTGAATTTTTAGGTTTCACTTTATTATGGTCTATAGATGTGAATGAAAATGGAGCTATAAATCAATCAGGGTTCGCACTAGCTGCTTGAAACTTCACACACTCTATCAGCTCTCTGTGGGCACTCTCTGGTTCATTCCTTGTGAAAGTACCATAAACTTCAGCATGAAAAAATAATTTAAACATGAGCACATTAGGAGAAAACAGGGAAATATGAATGTACTGAAATACCTCCCCAATTACTTTGTCAGATTTCTTTGATACTGCACAGGATTTATCTGTTAGCTGGCCCAACTAGGCTCCTTTATTTGTGGACTACTATGATCAATGGTTCTCTAAACAGGTTAAGTTAGGTTTAGTATTAGGTTAGGGCTAGGTTTACATCTAGTGTTTTGTTAGGTTTAGTTTTGTTCAAATTTCTTTGATAATGGGCAGGATTCAGCTTTTACATAGCCTTACTATATTCGCTAGGTTTGGGCCTCTTGAGTCAAGGGTTAGCTGTCTGGAACAGTTGGTATTTTAAGTTTTCACTTTATTTTGACGTATGTGGGTAAATGGAAATGGAACATGAAATCAAACAGGGTTGGTGCTTGCTACTTCAAACCTCACACACTCAATCAGTTCTATATGGACATTCTCTAGTTTATTCTTTGTGAAAGTAGCCCTAAGCAGAAGCATGCAAAGCAACCTTATGTGAGAGCACTTTAGGAGAAATAGGAAATATGCATGTGCTGAACTACCTCCCCAATTATTTGGTCATATTTCTCTGATACTGTGAAAGATTCATCTGTTAGCCTGCCCCACTTGGCTCCACAAGTGTGGAACTTCTAGGATCAAAGGGACTCTAAACAGGTTAAGGTTAGTGTTAGGGTTAGGGTTATGACTAGGATAGGCCTAGTGTTAGGGTTAGAGTTAGTTTTGTTTTCAAATTTCTATGATACTGTGCAGGATTCATCTTTTTCCTATTTTGACTATACTCCAAATGTTTGGGCCTCCTACATAAAGGGTTTGCTTTCAGGAACACTTTCAATTTTCATGTTTCTCTTCTTTTTGCCCTATAGGGGTGAAGGGAAATGAAGCTGGAAATCAAACAGGGTTTGGGCGAGCTGGTTGAATCATCACATACTCAATCAGTTCTCAGTGAGGATTCTCTGGTTTGGTTCCTGTGGAAGTAGCCCTAAGCTGAAGCAGAAAGAAACAGCTTTATCTCTGAGTGCTTTAGGAGCAAGCAGAATACACATGTACTGAAAGAGCTTTGGATTTTTTGGTTGGATTACTTTGATACTGTACAGGATTTATCCTTCACCTAGCCTTAGTAGACTCCCCAAGTTTGGGTTTTCAAGATTCAATGGTTCACTTTCAGGAACAGTTTATATTTTAAGGTTTCACTTAATTTTGAACTAAATGGAATTGGAGATAGAAATCAAACAGGGTTGGTTCTAGCTGCTTCAAACTTCACACTCTCAATCAGTTCTCTGTGGGCACTCTCTGTTTTGTTCCTTGTGAATATAGCTCTAAGCTGAAGCATGCAAAACAAGTATATCCAAGAGCACTTTAGGGGAAAAGAGGGAAATATAAATATATTGAAATACCTTCCCCAATTATTTGATAATATTTCTTTGATACTGTGCAGGATTCATCTACTAGCTTTTCCCACTAGGATCCCAAATTTTGGAACTTCTATGATCAAAGGTTCTCTGAACAGCTTAGAGTTAGGGTTGGGGATAGAGTCAAATCTAGCATTAGAGTTACAGTCAGATTTGTTCAAATTTATTTGATACTGGGCAGTATTCATCTTTTCCTTACCCTTGTTAAATTCCCCAGTTTTGGACCTTCTCAGTTCAAGTGTTCACTGTCAAGAACACTGTATATTTTGAGGGTTTACTTCATTTTGATCTCTATGGGTAAATGGAAATGGAGCTCGAAATCAAACAGTGTTGGTGCTAGCTGCTTGAAACTTCACATACTCAATCAATTCCCTGTTGGTACTCTCTGATTTCTTCCTTGTGAAAGTATCCCAAAGATGAATCATGCAAAAAAAAAAAAAAAAAAAAAAAAAAAAAAAAAAAAAAACTTTATCTGAGAGCACTTTAGGAGACAACAGAAAAATATGCATATACTGAACTATGTCCCCCTGTCATTTGGTCATTTGGTCAGAATTCTTTGATACTGCACAAGGTTCATCTGTTAGCTTTCCCCAACAGTCTCCACAATTTTGGAACTTCTGAGATTACAGGTTCTCTAAACGGGTTAGGGTTAGTTTTAGGGTTAGGGTTAGGGCTAGTGTTAGAGCGAGTGTTAGGGTTAGAGTTAGTTTTGTTCAAATTTCTTTGATATTGGGCAGGAGTTCTTTTACCTAGCCTTACTATGTTCACCAGTTTGGGGCCTTCTTGGTTCAAAGTTCACTGTCAGGAACAGTTTGACTTTTAAGGCTTCACTTCATTTGAACCTATACAGATAAATGGATATGAAGCTAGAAGTCAAACAGGGTGTGTGCTAGCTGCTTGAAACTTCACACACTCAATCTGTTCTCTGTGGGCACTCTGTGGTTTCTTCCTTGTGAAAGTAGCTCTAAGCACAAGTATGCAAAAACAACTTTATCCAAGAGCACTTTATGAGAAATCAGGGAAATGTGCATGTCCTGAAGTACCTACCCCCAATTATTTGGTCAGATTTTTTTGATACTGCACAGGATTCATCTGCTCGTTTGCTGTTCTAGGTTCCCCAACTTTGGAACTTGTATGATCAAAGCTCTATAAACAGGATAGCTTTAGGGTTAGTGTTAGAGTTAGGACTAGAGTTAGAACTAGTGTTGGGTTAGAGTTCTTTTTGTTTAAATTTCTTTAATGCTGGGAAGGATTTCTCCTTTTCCTAGTCTTATTATGTTCCCCAGTTTTGGGTCTTCTAATTTCAATTGCTTACTGTCAGGAACAGTTTGTATTTAAAGTTTCACTTCAAGTTGTCCTATATGGGTAAATGGAAATCTAGCTGATAATCAAACAGGGTTGGTTCTAGCTGCTTGAAATTTCACACACTCAATCAGTTCTCTGTGAGCACTCTCTGGTTTCTTCCTAGTGAAAGTTTTCCAAAGCTATGGCAATGAAAAGAACACTATCCAAGAGCACTTTAGGAAAAAACAGGGGAAATAGGTATGTACTAAAACACCTCCTCCAATTATTTTGTCAGATTTTTTTTTATACTGGGAATGATTCATCTGTTACCTTTCCCTACTAGGCACCCCAAGTTTGGGTCTTCTATGTTTGAAGGTTCTCTAAACAGGTTAGGGTTAGGGTTAGGGTTAGGTTTAGGTCTAGGTTTAGAATTAGTGTTGGTGTTAGAGTTAGTTTTGTTCAAATTTCTTTGATACCAGGGAGGATTCATCTTTTACCTAGCCTTACTATATTGCCCATGTTTGGGCCTTCTCAGTTCATGGTTCGCTGTCAGGAACAGTTTGTGTTTTAAGTTTTCACGTCATCTTGACTTATATGTGCAATTGGAAATGGAGCTGGATAACAAACAGTGTTGGTGTTAGCTGCTTGAAACTTCACACAATCAGTTCTCTGTGGGCACTCTCTGATTTGTTACTTGTGAATGTAGCCATATGCTGAAGCATGCAAAGCATAGGTTTAGGGTGAGGGTGATGTATAGGGCTAGGTTTAGTGTTAGGGTCAGAGTCAGGGTAAGGGTTAGATTTAGGGATAGGGTTAGGACTCTATTTAGGGCTAAAGTTAGGGCTAGGTGTAGGGTTAGGGTTTGGTTTAAGTTAAGGTTTAGGGTTAGGGCTATGGCTCAGTTTTGTTTTAGGGCTAGGGCTAGTGTTAGTGCTAGATATTGGATTGGTGTTAGAGTTAGAGCTGGTGTTAGCATGAGGTTTAGGATTAGGCTTATGGTTAGATTTAGATTTAGGGTTAGATCTAGGACTAGGGTTAGGGTTAGGTTAGGGCTCTGGAAGGGATAGGGTTAGAACTAGTGATATGGCTAGGACGAGAGTTAGTTTTAGACTTAGTACCAGGCTTAGGTTAGGGTTACGGTTACAGCTAAATTAGGGCTAGGATTAGGGCTAGGGTTAGTGTTAGGATTAGGCCTAGGGGTAGGGCTAGGTTTAGGGTTAGCATTGGGGTCAAGGTTAAGTTTAGGGGAATGGGTGGTGTTATATCTAGCTTTATGTCTAGGATGAGGGTTAGAATTAGGATTAGGGTTAGGGTTAGTTTTCAGTGTAGGATTAAGGTAGGTTTAGGGCTAGAATGATGGCTATTGTTTCTGTTAGGTTTAGGGCTAGGACTAGGGCTAGGACTAATGTCAGGCCTAGTGTTATGTTTTGGGATAGTTATAGGATTAGGTTATGCCTTGTTCTAGTGAGTTACATTTAGTGTAAGGGTCAGGTTTAGAGCTAGGGGTTTTATTATGGTTAGAGTCAGGGTTGGCATTTGGTTTAGGATAAAGTTTATGGTTAAGGCTTGAGTTAGTGATAGGTTTAGGTTTAGGGTTAGGGTAATGGATATGGTTAGGTTTCGGTTTCAGTTAAGGTTTAGGGTAAAAAATGGGTTAGGTTTACTGATATGGTTAGGGTTAGCATTAGGGTTAGGGTTATGTTTAGTGTAATGGATTGGTTTAGAGCTAGGGTTAGGGATAGGTTATGGTTTGGATTATGTCTAGGATTAGGGTTATGTTTAGGGATAGGGCTAGGGTTTGGTTTATGGTAGGTATTAGGGTTAGGATAAGTGTTAGGTTTAGGGCTAGGGTTATTGTTAGGTTAGAGTAAAGGTTAGTGTTTGAGCTAGGGTTAGAGCTAGGGCGAGGGTTAGGTTTATGTTTCGGTCTAGGGTTATGTTTAAGGTTATGGTTTGGTTTAGGTTTAGGGTTATGGCTAGGGTTTTAATTAGGGTTAGGGATAAGTTTAGGGTAATGGATAATATTAGAGGTAGGGTTAGGGTATGGGTTAGGGTTAGTAGTAGGATCAGGTTTAGTGTAAGGCTTAATGTTTCAGCTAAGTTTAGGGCTATTGCAAAGGTTAGATTTTGGGTTAGGTCTAGAGTTAGGGTTAAGGTTAGGTCATTTATGTTTAAGGTTAGGTTTAGTGTTAGGGATTGGGTTATAATTAGGTTTAGTGTAAGGGTAATGGATAGGGTTAGAGCTATAGTTTGGGCTAGGATTAAAGTTAGGATTAAAGCTAGGATTAGGGTTAGGGTTTAGGATGGGGCTAGTGCTATGTTTAGTGAAAGGGATTTCCTTGAGCTAGGGTTAGGTCTGAAACATGGGTTAGGGTTAGAGTTAGTGTTAGGTATATGATTAAGGTTAGGGTTATGCTGAGGACTAAGTTTAGGCCTAGGATTAAGGCTAGGTTTTATGTTAGGATTAGGGCTCGGGTTGTAACTATGTGTAATGTAAGAGCTAGGGTTATGTTTAGGGCTAGTTTTAGTGTTAGGGTTATGCCTAGAGTTTTAATTAGGGTTAGGGTTAAGTTTAGGATAATGGATAATATTAGAGGTAGGGTTAGGGTTAGGTTTCGAGTTAGGGCTAGTGTTAGGATCAGGTTTAGTGTAAGGCTTAATATTTCAGCTAAGGTTAGGGCTATTGCAAGGGTTAGGTTCCGGGTTAGGTCTACAGTTACATTTATGTTTAAGGTTAGGTTTAGTGTTAGGGATAGGGTTATAATTAGGGTTAGGGTAATGGTAATGGATAGGGTTAGAGCTAAAGTTTGGGCCAGGATTAAATTTAAATTAAAGCTAGGATTAGGGTTAGGGTTTAGGATGGGGCTCGTATTATGTTTAGTGAATGGGTTTTCCTTGAGCTAGGGTTAGGTCTGAGGCATGGGTTAGGGTTAGGGTTGGTATTAGGGCTATGATTAGGGTTAGGGTTATGCTTAGGACAAAGTTTATGCCTAGGATTAGGGCTAGGTTTTATGTTAGGTTCAGGGCTAGTGTTAGAACTATGGGTAATGTAAGAGCTAGGGTTATGTTTAGGGCTAGTTTTAGGATTAGGGTTATGCCTAGATCTAGTGTTAGATCTAGGTTTTGGCTTAGGGTCAGATTTCGAGCTAGATCTAGTGTTAGGGTTAGTGTTAGGGATAGGTTTAGGGTTAGGTTTATAGACCGAATTAGGACTAGGTTTAGGTCTAGGCATAAGGGTAGTGTTTGGTTTAGGTTAAGGGTTATTGTGAGGGCTATGGCTAGGCTTTTGTTTAGGTCTAGAGCTAGAATTATAGCTATTTTTAGGATTAGCTTTAGGTCTAGGGCTAGTTTTATGGTTAAGGATATAGGGTTACTGGTAGGGCTAGTGTTAGGGTTTGATTTAGGGATAGGGTCATGTTTAGATCCAGGGTTAGTTTTAGGATCAGAATAAGGGTCATGGTTAGGGTTAGAGCTACAATGAGGGCTAGGGTTAGTACTAGTAATATGGTTAGAGTAAAAGTTAGGCTAAGGATTAGGGTTAGTACTAGGGTTAGCATTTGGGTTAGGGTTTGGCTTTGGGTAAGGGAAAGGGTTAGGGCTAGGGTTATGGTTAGGGCTAGTGTGAGGGTCAAGATTTGGGTTAAATCCAGGGTTAGGGCTTAGATTACAGGTAGCGTTTGTTTTGGGTTAGTGGTAGGGTTACGACAACGACTAATGTATGAACTAGGATTATGATTAGGGATAGTGTTATGGTTAGGGTTAATGCTAGGTCTAGTGCTAGGCTTAACTTAAGGTTAGGGTAATGATTAGAGTTAAGATTAGTGTTAGGGTCAGTGTCAGGTTCAGGATTAGTTTTAGAATTAAGGTTAGGGCAAATTGTAGGATTAGAGTTTGGTTTAGGATAAGGGTTAGTGTTAGGGCTATGGCTTGGTTTTGTTTTATGAGTAGGGCTATGGTTGATTCAAATTAGAGGATTAGCATTATTGTTAAGACTATGTTAGGATTTAGTTTAGGCTCATAGTTACAGTGAAATTTAGAGTTAGGTTTACATTTAGAGTTAGGATTAGGGCTAGGACTAAGGATAGAACTAGGGCTAGGGCTAGGGCTAGGGCTAGGGCAAGAGTTAGTCTTAGGGCTAAGGTTAGGGTTTGGATAGGACTAAATTAGGGCTAGGATTAGTGCTAGGCTTAGTGTTATTGTTAGGCCTAGGGTTAGGGCGATGGGTTAGGGTTAGGTTTAGGGTTATGGATAGGTTTAGGGTAAACAATGGGGTATAGCTAGGTTTAGGGCTAGGGCAAGTGTTAGAATTAGGGTTAAAACTTGGGTTATGTTTTGGGTTTGGGCTGGGGTTAATTTCAAGTCCAGCATTATGGTTAAAGATAGTTTTAAGGTTAGGTTTATGCCTACATCTAGTGTAATGGTAGGTTTAAGGTTAGGGTCAGGTTTAGAGCTAAGGGTATTATTAGGGTCAGGGTAATTATTAGTGTTTGGGATAGGTTAAGGTTTTAAGATATGGCAAGAATTAGCATTAGGGTTAAAATTAGGGTAATAATAGTGTTAGGTTTAGGTTTCAGGTTAGGTTTAGGGTAATGAATAGGGTTATGTGTAGGATAGGATTAGGTTTAAGCCTAGGGTTAGCATTAGGGTTAGGGTAATGGGTAGGGTGATGGATATGGTTAGAGCTAAGGTTATGGCTAGGGTTATGGTTACAATTAGTGCTAGTGTTAGTGTTAAGGTTAGTGTTAGGGTTAAAGCTACGGTTAGGGCAGAGATTCAGGCTAGGTTTTGGGTTAAGTTAAGGCTAGGGTTAGGGTTACGTCTAATATAAGTACTAGGGTTACGATTAAGGCTAGTTTTATGGTTAGGGTTAGGGCTAAGTCTAGTGTTAGATTTAGAATTAGGGTTAGAGTGATGTTTAGAGCTAGGTTTAGGGTTAGGTCAGGTTCAGTGTTAGTTTTAGTTTTAAGCTTAAAACTCAAATTAGGGCTAAGGTTATGGCTAGGTGTAGGGTTAAGGTTTGGTTTAGGTTAAGGGTCAGGGTTAGGGCTATGGCTTGGTTTTGTATTAGGTCTAGGGATAGAGTTAGGACTGGTTTTAGGATTAGCATTGGGATTAGGGTTAGGGCTAGTGTTAGGTTTAGGTTTAGGCTGATGTTTAGGGTTAGATTTAGATTTAAGGTTAGATATAGGGTTCGGGCTAGGGCTAAGAAAATGTCTAGTGTTAGGCCCTGGGTTAGAGCTAGGATTAGGGTTCCAGTAATAATAGGGTTAGAAGTAGTTTTAGGGCAAGTGTGAGAGTTAGACTTAGTCTTAGGGCTAGGTTAGGATTAGGGTTAGGGATACATCTAAATTAGGGCTAAAATTAGGGCTAGGGTTAATGTTAGGGTTAGGCCCAGGTTTAGGGTTAGGGTTATGATTAAGGCTATGTTTAGGGCTAAGATAAGGGCTAGGATTTGTTTTAGGGTTAGGGCTAGGATTATGGTTAGGGCTAATGTCAGGTCTAGGGTTACCTTTAGGGATATTTTCAAGCTTAGGTTTTTTGGCTAGTTCTAGTGTAAGGGTTAGGTTTAGGGTTAAGGGTCGGGTTTAGAGCTTGGGGAATTATTAGGGTCATGTTCAGAGTTAGGTTTTGTTTTAAGTTTGAGTTTATGGTTAGTCATCACATTGGAATTAGGGTTAGTGTTATTGTAATAATAGGGTTAGGTTTAGGTTTCAGGTTAGGTTTAGGATAATTGATAGGGTTGGGGTTAGTGATAGGGTGAGTAATAGGCCTAGGGTTAGCAATAGGGTATGGTTTATGTCTAGGGTAATGGATACAGTTAGAGTTTAGTTTAGGGCTAGGGTTATGGTTAGGATTAGGTCTTGAATTTGGGTTAGGGTGAGGGTTAGAACTAGGGTTATGTTTAGGGTTATGTTTAGCATAAGGGTTAGGTTATGAGCTATGGGTAGGGTAGAGCAAGGGTTAGCTTAAAGGTTAGGTCTAGGGATAGAATTACGGTAGTTTTAGGGTTAGAGTTAGGGTTAGGGCTAGGATTATCATTAGGGTTAGGGTTAGATTTAGTGTAATGGAAATGGTTAGATTTAGGTTTAGGTTTAGGGTTAGGGTTAGATTTAAGTTTAGGGTTAAGGTTAGGGCTATGGTTATGTTTAGGTTTATGGTAAGGGTCAGATTTTGAGCTAGGGTTAGGGTTATAGTGAGTGTCAGGTTTAGGGTTAGGTCTAGGTTTAGTTTTTTGTTTAGGTTAGTGTTATGGTTAGGGTTAAGGCTAGGGTTACCAATATGTTTAGGTTAGGTTTAGTGTATTTTGTAGGTTTAGAGCTAGGTTAGGTCTAGGGTTAAGGTTAAGATTAGGGCTAGAGTTAGGGTTAGATTTATGCATAGTTCTGGGTTTATGTTTATGGTAAGTATTAGGCTTTGAGTTAGGGTTGGGACTAAGGCAAGGGTTAAGTTAGGATTTGGGCTAGGGTTAGGGTTAGGATTATGCTTAGGGCTAGGTTAAGACCTAGGATTGGCTATAGGTTTTGTGTTAGGTTTAGGCCTAAGGTTAGGGCTGTGGGTAATGTAAGAACTAGGGATATGAGTAGGGCTAGTTTTAGGGTTAGGGTTATGGCTGGGTCTCATGTTAGGATTATAATTTCAGTTAGGGTCAGGTTTAGAGGTAGGTTTACTCTTAAATGCTGGTCAGTGATAGGGTTAGAATTAGAGTCAGGGTTATAGCCAGAATGAGAACTAGGTTTAGGTCTAAGGGTAGGGATAGTGTTTGGTTTAGGGTAAGGGTTATTGTTAGGGCTAGGACTAGGTTTTTGTTTAGGTCTAGGGCTAGAAAAAAGGCTAGATTTAGGATTAGATTTATCTCTAAGACTAGTGGTAGTGTTAGGTTTAGGAATAAGTTTATTTGTAGTGCCAGTGTTAGAGTTTGGTCTAGGGTTAGCGTCAGGTTTAGACCTAAGTTTAGTGTTAGGGTCAGAATCAGGGTCAGGGTTAGCTTAGAGTTTGGGATAGGCTTACAGCTAGAATGAGGGCTAGGGTCAGAACTATTAATGGGGTTAGGATTTTGGTTAGCCTAAGTATTAGGGATAGGTCTAGGGTTACCATTAGGGTTACGGTTTTGCTTAGGGTAAGGGATAAGGTTAGAGCTAGGGTTAGGGTTAGATTTAGGGTTGAGCTAAAGCTAAGTTTAGATCTTGTATTAGGCCTTGTTTGTGTGTTAGTGTTAGGGCTAGGGTTAGGGCATTGGCTAATGTTAGAACTAGGGTTACAATTAGGGTTAGTTTTAGGGTTAGGGTTAGTGGTAGGTCTAGTGTTAGGGTTAGGTTTAAGGTTAGGGTGATATTTAGAGCTTGGGTTAGTGTTAGGATATGAGTCAGGGTGAGGGTTGGGGTTAAGACTCGAATTAGCGATAGGATTACTGTTAGGTTTTTGTTTAAGGTTAGGGTGGGTTCTAAAGCTAGGTTGAGCATAAGAATATGAGTCTGTTTCAGGGTTAGTTTGAAGGTTAGGGTTAGGAGTCGAATTTAGGGCTAGGTTTAGATCTAGATGTAGATTTATAGTGGTTTAAGTTAAGGTTTAGTGTTAGGGCCATTGCTCAGTTTTGTTTTACTGCTAGGGTTAGGGTTAGGGCTAGTTTTATGATTAACATTAGAGTTAGGGCTAGTGTTAGTGTTAGGCTTAGGCTTTGGTTTAGGGTTAGATTTAGAGTTAGGGTTAGAAACAGGCTTAGGGCAAAGACTAAGGATAGGGCAAGCATTAGTGCTAGGTTTAGGGCTAGGTTTTGGGTTACAGTAAGGAATAGGGTTAGAACTAGAGATAGGGCTAGTGTGATAGTTAGAGTTAGTTTTAGTGCTAGGGTTAGGGTTAGGTTTAATTATAAGGTTACCCGTAGAGTCAGTGTTAGGGTTTGCTCTATGCTTAGGTTCAGGTTTAGACCTAGGTTTATTGTTTGTGTCAGAATAAGGGTTAGGGTTAGCGTTAGGATTTGGGATAAGGTTAGAGCTTGAATGATGGCAAGAGTCAGGACTATTAAAAGGGTTCAGATTTTGGTTAGCCTAATAATTAGGAGTAGTTCTAGGGTTACCATTAGGGTTAGAGTTTTGCTTAGGGTAAGGGATAATGATAGAGGTAGGGTTAGGGTTAGGGTTAAAGCTAAGTTTAGAGCTTGAATTAGGGCAAGTTTTTATTGTAGGGTTAGGGCTAGGGTTAGGGAAATGGCTAATGTAATTACTAGGGTTACCATTAGGGTTAGTTTTACGGTTAGGGTAAAGGGTAGGTCTAGTGTTACAGTTAGGTTTAAGGTTAGAATGATATTTAGAGCTAGGGTTAGTGTTATAATATGAATGAGGGTCAGAGTTAGGGTTAGGACTCTAATTGGGGATAAGGTTACTGGTAGGTTTCCTTTTAAGGTTAAGATGGTGTCTAGAGCTAGGGTAAGTGTTAGGATACAAGGCTGTGTCAGTGTTACTTTTAAGGTTAAGGTTAGGAGTCAAATTTAGGGCTAGGGCTAGGTCTAGATGTAGTATTAGGGTGGTTTAAGTTAAGGCTTAGTGTTAGGGCTATTGCTTGGTTTTGTTTTACTGCTAGGGTTAGGGTTAGTGCTAATTTTATGATTAGTGTTAGAGTTAGGGCTAATGTTAGTGTTAGGCTTAAGCTTAGGGTTAGGGTTAGATTTAGATTTAGGGTTAGATCTACTTTTAGGGTTAGGAATGAGGATAGGGCAAGGGTTAGGGCTAGGGTTAGATTATGATATGAAATAGGATTAGAACTAGGAATAAGGCTAGTGTGAGTTAGAGTTAGTCTTAGGACTTGGGTTATGGAAATGGAAAAAATAGGGCTAGGATTAGGGCAATGGTTAGTGTTCAGCTTAAATATAGAGTAAGGTTTGAGTTAGTATTTAGTTTAGGGTAAGGGATAATATTATAGCTATGTTTAGAGGTAGAGTGATATTTAGAATTAGGTTTAGATCTTTGGTTACGGTTAGGGTTATAATTAAGGCTAGGTTTAGTGCTAGGATGAGGGCTTGTGTTTGTTTTAGGGTTAGGGCTAGGATTTGGGGTATGGCTAATTTCAGGTCTAGAATTATGTTTAAAGATAATTTTATGTTTAGGATTATGGCTACGTCTAGTGCAAGGGTTAGGTTTAGGAGTAGGCTCAGGTTTAGAGCTAGGGGTATTATTATGGACAAGGTCTGGTATAAGGTTTGGGATAGGTTAAAGTCTAACTTTAGCGATTGAATTAGCATTACGTTTAGGGTTAGAGTAATGATAGGGTTAATATTAGGGTCCAGGTTAGGTTTAGGGTTATGGATAGAAATAGAATTAGAGATAGCATTAAGTTTAGTGCTAAGGTTAGCATTAGGGTTAGGGTTATGTTTATGGTAATGGTTAGGATTAGACTAGGGTTAGGGCTAGGGTTATGGTCATGATTAAGGCTAGGGTTATGGTTCGGGCTTGGGTTAGGTTTAAAGTTCAGAATAGGGTCAGATTATGGCTAGGTTTTGGGTTAAGTTAGCGCTAGGGATAGGGTTATGGCTAATATAAGTACTAGAGTTACATTTACGGCTAATTTTAGGGTTAAGGTTAGGGCTAGGTTGAGTGTTAGGGTTAGGTTTAAGGTCAGGTTGATGTTTATAGCTAGGGTAAATGTTAGTGTCAGAGTCAGGGTCAGATTAGTTTTAGGGTTGGGCCTAAAACTCAAATTAGGTCTAGGGTTAGGTGTAGGTGTATGTTTAGGGTTTCATTTAGTTTAAGGATTAGTGTTAGAGCTATGGCTCAGTTTTGTTTTCAGCTAGGGCTAGGGTTAGGGCTAGTTTTAGGATTAGTGTTAGGCTTAGGGCTAGTGTTTGGGTTAGGCTTAGGCTTCAGGTTAGGGTTAGATTTAGAGATAGGTGTTGATCTAATGTAGTGATAGGGCTAAGTATCGGGCAAGGGTTAGGACAACAGTTAGGGCTAGGGTTAGGGTTAAGGATAGGACAAGGCTTAGGACAAAAGTTAGGGCTAGGGTTAGGGTTAAGGATAGGACAAGGGTTAGGACAATGGTTAGGACTAGGGTTAGGGTTATGGTAAGGAATAGGGTTAGAACTAGTGATAGGGCTAGAGTTTGTCTTATGGCTAGGTTTATGGTTATGGTTAGGGATAGGGCTAAATTAGGGCTAGGGTTACTGTTAGGTTTAGGCCTAGTTTTAAGGTTAGAGTTAGGGTTACATTTAGTTTAAAGTAATGGGTTATAGAAAGATTGAGGGCTTGGCGAGGATTAGTATTAGGGTTAGGGCCAGGGTTAGGGTTAGGGTTATGATTAAGGCTAGATTTTAGGGCTAGGATGAGAACGAGTGTTTGTATTAGGTTCAGGGCTAGTATTAGGTATAGAGCTAATGTCAGGTCTAGGGTTATAATTGGCAATACATTTAATATTAGGTTTATGGCTTGGTCCAGTGTAAAAGTTAGGTTTAGGTTAAGGGTCAGTTTTAGATCTTGGGTTATTATTATGGTCAGAATCAAGTTTAGGGTTTGGGTTAGGTTAGGGTTTAAGTTTAGGGCTCAAATTAGCATTAGATTTAGGATTAGCATTAATGACAAGGTTAGGTTTAGGGTTTAGTTGTGGTTTAGTGTAAAGGATAGGGTTAGGGTTAGGCCTATTGTTAGCATAAGGGTTAGGATTATCATGAGGGTAATGGATAGAGTTAGACCTAAGTTTAGGGCTAGGTTTATGTATAGGATTAGGGCTTTTGTTTGGGTTAGTATTAGGTTTAAGTTAAGGGTTAAATCTAGGATAAGAACTCTGATTAAGGGTAGGTTTTTGGTTAGGTTAGGGCTAGGGTTAAGACTATGGCTAATATATGAATTAAGGTTATGTTTAGTGCTAGTCATAAGGTTAGGGTTAAGGCTAGGTATAGTGTTAGTGTTAGATTCATGGTTACAATGATTTTAGAGCTAGGTTTAGTGTTAGGGTCAGAGTCAGGGTCAGGGATAGTTTTCAGGTTAGGGTTAGGACTAGAATTAGGGATAGGTTAGGGATAGGTTTAGGGCTAGGTGTAAGGTTAGTGTTTGGTTTAGGTTAAGGGTTAGGATTAGGGCTATGACTCATGTTTGTTTCAGGGCTCGGGCAAGGGTTAGGGCTAAGATTATGTCTAGTTTTATGGTGATGGTAAGCAAAAAGGGTAGACCTACCCTATAGTTTTAAGGCAAGAGTTATACTTAGTCTCAGGGCTAGAATTATGTTTAGTGTTAGGGATAGGTTAAGGTTTAGGGTTAGGGCTCAAATTAGCATTAGTATTATGTTTAGGTTTAGAATAATGGATAGGGTTAGGGCTAAGATTAGGGCTAGGAATAGTGTTTGGGTTAGGACTAAGATTCGAGTTAGTGTTAGGATTAAGGCTAGGTTTATATCTGGGATTAAGGCAAGTGTTAATGTTAGAATTAGGCCTAGGGTTAGGGCTTGGTTTAGTGTTAGGGTTTGGATTAGGGTAAGGGATGAGATTATACCTAGTTTTAGGGATAGGGTTAGGGTTAGGGTTATGATGAAGGCGAGAATTATGTCTAGGATGTGGGTTAACATTTGTGTTAGGGTTAGGACTAGGATTAGAGCTAGGGCTAATGTCAGGTCTAGGGTTAGTTTTAGGGATAGTTTTAGGGTTAGGTTTATATCTATGTCTATTGTAAGGCTTAGGTTTATGGTTAGGGTCAGCTTTAGAGCCTGGGGTGTTATTAGGATCAGGGATAGGGTTTAGCATAGGTTAAGGTTTATGGTTAGGGATCAAATAAGCATTAGATTTAGTGATAGGGTTACGATAGTTTTAGGTTTAGGGTTCAAGTTAGGTGTAGGGTAATGGATATGGTTGGGGATGGGCATAGAATTAGTGTTTGGCCTAGGGTTAGCATAAGGGTTAGGGTTATCCTTAGGGTAATGGATAGGGTTAGAGCTAGGGTTAGGGCTGGGGTTATGCTTAGGATTGGGTCTAAGGTTAGGCGTAGGCTTAGGGTTAGGGCTATGGTTAGTGTTAGGGTTAGCTTTAGGGTTAAAGGTAGGGTAGGGCTTGGATTCGGCTAGGTTTTGTAATAGGTTAGGGCTATGGCTAAATTAAGAACTTATTATGATTAGGGCTAGTTTTAGGGCTAATATTAGGGTTAGGTACAGTTTCAGGGTTAGAGTGATGTTTAGAGCTTGGATCAGTGTTAGTATCAGGATCAGTGTTCAGATTAGGATTATGCTTAGGATTAAAGACAGAATTAGGACTAGGGTTAGGTCTAGGGGAAGAGTTAATGTTTGGCTTAAGCTAATGGTTATTATTAGGGCTAGGTCTAGGTTTATCTTTAGGTCTAGGGCTAGAGTTATGCCTAGATTTAGGATTAGGTTTAGGTCTAGGGCTCTTGTTAGGGTTAGGTTTAGGTATAAGGTTACCTGGAGAGCTAGCATTAGGGTTTGGTTTAGGTTTAGGTTCAGGTTTAGACCTAAGATTAGTGTTAGGGTCAGAATAAGGGTCAGGGTTAGGTTTAGGGTTTGGGTTATGGTTAGAGCTAGAATGAGGGTTAGGGTTATGACTAGTAATAGGATAAGTGTTTGGGTAAGTTTAAGGATTAGGGTTAGAATTAGGATTAGAATTAGTGTTAGGATTTGGCTTAGGGTAAGGGATAGGGTTAGAGCTAGGGTTAGGGCTAGAGTTAGGGTTAAATCTAGGTTTAGAGATCAGATTAGGGCTAGATTTTGTGTTAGGATTAGGCTAGGGCTAGAGTAATGGCTAATGTAAGAACTAGGGTTACAATTAGTGTTAGTTTTAGGATTATGGTTAGGGGTTAGACCTCTAGTGTTAGGATTAAGTTTAAGGTTAGGGTGATATTTAGAGCTAGTGTTAGTTTTAGATTAATAGTCAGGGTCAGGGTTAGTTTTAAGGTTAGGGTTAGGACTCAAATTATGTCTAGGGTTACTGTAAGTGTTTGGTTTAAGGTTAAGATGGTTTTTAGAGCTAGGGTGAGTGTTAGGATATGAGTCAGAGTCAGGTTTAGAATTAAGGTTAAGTTTAGGACTCGAATTAGGGCTAGAGTTAGGTCTAGGTGTAGTATTAGGATTTGGTTTAAGTTAATGTTTACTATTAGGGCTACTGCTTGGTTTGATTTACTGCTAGGGTCAGGGTTAGGGCTAGTTTTACGAGTTGCATTAGGGTTAGGACTGGTTTTTATGTTAGGCTTAGGCTTAGGGTTATTTTTAGATTTAGAATTAGGGATAGATCTAGTGGTATGGCTAGAAATAAGGACATGACAAAGTTTATGGCTAGGGTTAGAACTAGGTTTATGGCTATGGTAAGGGATAGGTTAAGAACTAGGGATAGGTCTAGTGTGAAAGTTAGAGTTCGTCTTAGGGCTAGGGATAGGGTTAGGGATAGGGTTAAATTAGGGCTAGAATTAGGGCTAGGGTTATTGTTCAGCTTAATCTTAGCATTAGGTTTAGGATTAGGGTTAAGTTTAGGGTAAGGATTGGCATTATAGCTAGGTTTAGAGTTAGAGGGATCATTAGAATTAGGGATATGCCTATGGTTAGTGTTAGGGCTAAGATTAATGCTGGTTTAAGGAATAGGATGAGGGCTAGGGTTTGTTTTAGGGTAGGGATAGGATTAGGGCTAGGACTAATATCAGGTCTAGGGTTATCATTAAAATAGTTTTATGGTTAGTTTTATGGATACAGGTAGTGTAAGGGTTATGTTTAGTTTTAGGTCATGTTTATAGCTAGGGGTATTATTTGGGTCAGTGTCTTGGTTAGGGTTTGGTATAGGTTATGGTTTAAATTTAGCGCTTGAATTAGCATTAAGGTTAGGGTTAGGGTAATGATATGTTGAGGTTTAGGGTTTAGGTTTGGTTTAGGGTAATGGATAGGCTTAAGATTAGTGATCAGTTTAGATTTAGGCCTAGGGTTAGCATTAGTGTTAGGGTTATAGTTATGGTGATAGATAGGGTTAGAGCTAGTGTTAGGCCTAGGGTTATGGTTATGATTAGGGCTAGGGTTAGGGTTAGTGCTAGGGTTAAAGCTTAGGTTAGGGCTTGAATTAGGGATAGATTTTATGTTAAGTTAGTGCTAGGGTTAGGGTTAGGGCTAATGTAAGTACCAGGGTTACATTTAGGGCTAAATTTAGGTTTAGGGCTGGGGCTAGGTCTAGTGTTAGGTTTAGGTTTAGGGTTAGGGGGATGTTTAGAGGTAGGGTTAGTGTTATGGTCAGATTCAGGGTCAGGGTTAGTTTTAGGATTCAGCTTAAAATTTGTATTAGGACTAAGTTTAGTGTTAGGCTTAGAGTTTGGTTTAGGTTAAGGGTTAGGTTTAGGGCTATATCTGGGGTTTTTTTAGGGCTAGGGCTAGGTTTAGGGCTAGTTTTTGGATTAGCATTAGGGTTAGGGCTAGTGTTATGTTAAGGTTTAGGCTTAGGGTTAAAGTTAGATTTAGAGTTAGAGTTAGATCTAGGTTAGGGCTAAGGATAGGGCTAGTGTTAGGCCTAGGATTGTTGTTTCTGTAAGGGATAGGTTTTGAACTAGGGATGGGGTGAGGGTGAGAGTTAGAGTTAGTCTTAGGGCTAGGGTTAGGGCTAAGGTTAGGGATAGGCATAAACTATGGCCAAGATAGGGGCTAGGGTTAGTGTTAGGGTTAGGCCTAAGGTTAGGGTTAGGGTTAGGATTATGGCTATTTTTAGGTCTAGGATAAGGGCTGGGATTTGTGTTAGGTTAGTTCTAGGATTAGGGCTAGTGCTATTGTCAGGTCTTGGGTTACAGTTGGGGATAGATTTAGAATGTTTTCTGGCTAGGTCTAGTTTAGGGTAAGGGTCAGTTTTAGAGCTAGGGGAAATATTATTATAAGTTGCAGTGTTAGAGTTTGTTTGAGGTTAGGGTTTAGGGTTAGAGCTCTAATTAGCTTTAGGATCAGGGTTAGGGTAATGATAGGTTTTTGTTTAAGGTTCAGTTTAGATTTAGGGTAATTGATAAGTTTAAGGTTAGCGATAGGGTTAGGGTTAGGTCTAGAGTTAGCATTAGGGTAAGGATTATGGTTTAGATAATGGATAGTGTTACAGCTAAGGATAGGGCTAGTGTTATGGTTAGAAAAAGGTATTAACTTAGGGTTAGGGTTAGGGTTAAATCTAGGGTTAAAGTTTGGGTTATGTTTAGTGTAAAGGTTGGGTTTTGAGCTAGGTTTAGGGCTAAGGTGAGGGTTAGGTTTTGGGTTAGGTCTAGGGATAAGATTACAGTATGGTTAGGGTTAGGGTTAGGATTAGGGCTACGATCATCATTAGGGGTAGTGTTAGGGTTAGGTTAATGGATACAATTACATGTAGTTTTAGGTTTATGGTTAGAGTTAGATTGAGGGTTAGGCTTAGGTTTAAGGCTATGGTTACGTTTAGGTTTATGGTAAGATTTAGGTTTTAAGCTAGGGTTAGGTCTATGGTAAGGGTGAGTTTTAGGGTCAGTTTCTAGGATTAGTTTTCTGGTTAGGGTTAGGGTTAGGGTTAGGCCTGGGTTTATCAATAGAGTTAGGGTTATGTTTAGGGTAATGGGTGTCTTTAGAGCTAGATTTAGTGCTAGAGTTAAGGTTAGGATTAGGGCTAGGTTTAGGGTTAGGTTTAGGGATAGGTGTAGGTTTATATTTAAGGTAAGTGTTAGGTTTTGTGCCAGGGTTAGGACTAAGTCGAGGGTTAGGGTAGAGTTAGGGCTACTGTTTGTGTTAGGGTTATGCCTAAGTCTAGGTTTAGGCCTAGGATAATATCTAGATTTGTTTTAGGTTTAGGCCTGGGGTTAGAGCTATGGGTAATATAAGAGCTAGGGTTATGATTAGGGCTAGTTTTAGGATTAGAGTTATGGCTAGGTCTAGTGTTAGGTTTAGATGTTTTTTAGGCTCAGGTTTAGACATAGGTTTATTTTTAAAGGCAGGGTCAGTGTTCAGGTTAGAGTTAGGGTTAGAGTTAAAGCCAGAATTAGGACAAGGTTAGGTTTAGGGGTTGGGTTAGTGTTTGTTTTAGGTTAAGGATTATTGTTAGGGCTAGGACTAAGTTTTTGTTTAGGTCTAGCGCTAGAGTTATCACTAGATTTAGCATTAGGTTTAGGTCTAGGGCTAGTATTAGAGTTAGGTTTAGGTATAAGGTTACTATAAGGATTCTTTCAGGGTTCAGTTTAGGGTTAGCTTCAGGTTTAGACCTATAAATAGTGTTAGTGTCAAAATAAGTTTAGGGTTAGGTTTTGGGTTAGATTTAAGGCTAGAATGAGTGCTAGGGTTAGGACTAGTAATAGGGTTAGGGTTTGGGTTAGGCTAAGGATTAGGATTACGACTAGGGTTCACATTATGGATAGGGTTTGGCTTAGGGTAAGGGATACGGTTAGGGCTAGAGTTAGGGTTAGGTTTAGGACTAGGGTTAGGGTTAGGGTTAAATCTAGTGTTAGGGCTTGGATTAGGGCTTTTTTGTGTTAGAGTTAAGGCTAGAGTTCGGGCTTAGGCCAATGTAAGAACTAGGTTTACGATTAGGGTTAGTTTTAGGGATGGAATTTGGGCTGGTCTAGTGTTAGCATTAGATTTAGGGTTAGGGTGATATTTAGAGCTATGGTTAGTTTTAGGCTTAGGAGTTGAATTAGAGCTAGGGTTATGGCTAGTTGTAGGATTAGCGTTTGGTTTAAGTTAAGGTTTAGGGTTAGAGCAATGGCTCAGTTTTGTTTTAGGGCTAGGGCTAGGGTAATGGCTAGTTTTAGGATTAGCAATGTTATTAGCACTAGTGGTAGGGTGAGGTTTAGGCTTAAGTTTAGGGTTAGAGTTAGAGTTATGGTTAGATCTACGATTAGGGCTATGGCTACGGTGAGGGCTAATGTTAGGGCTAAGGTAACGGATAGGGTTAGAAATAGAAATAGGGCTAGGGTGAGAGTGAGTTAGTCTTAGGACTAGGGTTAGTGGTAGGGTTAGGGTTAGGGCTAAATTAGGGCTAGGATTAGCGTTAGGGTTGGTGTTAGTGTTAGGCCTATGGTTAAGGGCAGGGTTAGGGTTTGTGTAATTGTTAGGGTTAGGGTTAATTTTAGGGGATGTGATGGGGTTATAGTTAGGTTCAGGGCTAGGTCGAGGGTTAAAATTAGGGATAGAGCCAGTGTGAGGGTTTGGATTAGGATTAAGACTAGGTTTAGTGTAGGATGTTGGCTAGGTTTTGTTTTAGGTTAAGGGCTATAATTAGGGCTAGGACTAATGTCAGGTCTAGGGTTATGGTTATGGTTAAATTTATGGCTAGGTCTAGTGTAAAGGTTAGGTTTAGGGTAAGGTTCAGTTTTAGAGCTGGGTGTATTACCAGGGTCAAAGTCCAGGTTAGGGTTTACTTTAGGTTAAGGTTTAGGGTTAGGGCTCAAATTAGCATTAAGGTTCGGGTTAGAGTAATGAATAGATTAGGTTTAGGCTTCAGGTTAGGTATAGAGTAATGTATAGGGTTAGTTTTAGGGATAGTGTTAGGTTTAGTCCTAGGGTTTGCATTTGGGATAGGCTTATGTGTAGGGTAATGGATAGAGTTGGTGCTAGTGTTAGGGATTGGGTTAAGGTTAGGATTAGGACTACGGTTAGGGTTATGTTTAGGTTAAGTGTTTATGGTTAGGGCTATGGCGAGATTTACGGTTAGAGTCAGGGCTATGGTTAGAATTAGGGTTAGAGTTAGGGCTAGGGTTAGCATTAGTGTTAGGGTTATATTTAAGGTAATGGATAGAATTTGAGGTAGGATTTGTGCTATGGTTACAGTTAGGATTAGGGCAAGGTTTAGGGTTAGGTTTAGGGTTACATTTAGGGTAAGAGTTAGAGTTTGAGCTAAGGTTAGGGCTAGGGAAGTGTGAGGGTTAGGGCTATGTCTAGGGTTAGTGTTATGCTTACAGCTAGTTTTAGTGTTACATTTAGGGCTAGGTTTTGGGGAAGGTTTTTGGCTAGTGTTAGACAATGGGTAATGTAAGAACTAGGATTATGTTTATGGCTAGTTTTAAGGTTTGGGTTATGGATAGGTCTAGTGTTAGGGGTATGTTTTGTGTTAGGATAAGTTTTAGAGCTAGGGTTTGTGTTATGTTAAGGGTCAGTGTTCATTATAGCTTTGTATTTAGGGTTAGGAGCCCAATTTTTTTACTAGGGTTAGGCTAATGTCTGTTAGGGTTATGCTTAGGGATAGTGTTAAGGTTATGTTTATGTCTAGGTCTATTGTAGGGTTAGATTTTGAGAAAGGGTCCGGTTTAAAGCTAGGTGTATTGTTAGGGTAAGTGTCTTGTTTAGGGTTGGTTTAGGTTATGGTTTAGGTTTAGGGCTTGATTTAGCATTAGGGTTAGGGATTGAGTTAGAGTGTTAGAGTCTGTAAACAAGTCAAGATGGCGCCTGGCATTTTACAGAGGGAGTGGTTTGTGAAGTAACACCAGCCAGCCATTAAATATGGAGATTCCTTATTGGTTGAGTGCTGTATCTAGTTTATGTTAATTAAGATAAGCTTTGTGTAATGTTATATACCCCTCCTGTCCTACAATAAATGGCTCCCACTCCAGCTGTATCAATCTACACAAGTTGCTCATCACCCCTCGGTTATTTTGCTGCAGCCGGACTGCAGTAGATGGTGGCCCATTCGGGGAGCCCCGGGACACTCGGGGGTAAGTGACAAAAAAAAAAGGAGCTGCAGTCCATAGATAGGACGGGAGCAAATCATCTGCTCATCCCTAGACAGATAGGGTGAGAGGAAAAATGGCCATTTCGAGAAAATGGAGAAGATTGATACAGTATGTTTGTGTCTTGTTTTGTCTTGGTGTATTGTCTTTGTGATGAAAATATGGAAGGGGTGAGAAGTAAATTACTAAGGGAAGAAGGCACCCCAATGGAACCAAGAGCAATTAGGGCATGTGTTGATAAAAGCCCAGGAACTCTAGTCAGAAAGAAAAAGAAAGTTCAAAAGAAGAAGGGTTATCAGGAAAAAAGTTGAAGCAAAAGACTATTACTGAATACTTTTCGTTACAAGAGGGTGCATGAATCGGCGTGGCGGCTGCCACGTGTGCAACCCGATCATGTTGCAGCAAGGACTTTCCAAGCGGTGGAAGCCAGCTCTTCCCCGCCCCCCACCCGGGAAGCGGGAAGCCACTGCAAGAGCCCAAATCCAAACCTGAACAGGAGGCACAGTCTCACAGGCTCTTGCTCCCTGTGCCCAGTGGCAGTTTGAGTCTGGGACACTCCCCGGACTCTCCCCAGGGCCATCTGGGGCTGCCCGGGACGCTGCAGGGGCCGTGTCCCTGAAGTTTGATCATTTCTAAGGCCAGTAACTACAATGGTTCTCCCACACCTGGAAGCTAAAGAGTAATGAGCACTATTAAGGCTTATTTCAAATATAAAAAAAAAAAAAAAAAAAAAAAAAAAAAACAACTTGAGATAATGTACTAAATTGTTCAGGTTGTTTTCTTAGTGGAATTCTACAGGATTTTCTTTAGCCAGCATTGCCAGAGTTCCTGCCTTCATTCCAGTGCCAGTGAGGACGAGGGTGAAAGAATTTCCAGTGTTGCTGAGAACTGGACGAGACTTCGGATCAAGCTAGCTGCCTGCAGAACTTACCTGGACTGTGATTTACCTGGACTGTGAGTTAATCTATTGAGACACTGCTTTACCTGGAATGAGTCAACAAACTGTAATCTACAACAAATTGTAACTCTGTATCTTTGCAAACGGTGTCATTGTTGGTATAATTTTTCCAAGGGCTTCTTGCATGGAGCCATCAATTGGCTTGGTATTGTGGCATTTTATATCCTCCCCTTCTGCTTGTAGCAGATTATTTATGGTGTTTGTGTAAAAACCACTATGGTCGTTATTTAAATTAAACAAAAGGGGGAAATGTTAGAGTCTGTAAACAAGTCAAGATGGCACCTGGCATTTTTCAGAGGGAGTGGTTTGTGAAGTAACACCAGTGAGCCATTAAGTGTGGAGATTCCTTATTGGTTGACTGCTGTATCTAGTTTATGTTAATTAAGATAAGCTGTGTGTAATGTATATATACCCCTCCTTTCCTACAATAAACGGCTCCCACTCCAGCTGTATTGCTCCCACTCCAGCTGTATCAATCTACACAAGTTGCTCGTCACCCCTGGGTTATTTTGCTGCAGCTCGACTGCGGCATTAGAGTAATTAATAAGGTTAGGTTTAGTGTTCAGGTTAGTTTTAGGAAATGGATAGGGTTAGTGTTAGAGATAGGTTTAGAGTTAGGCCTAGGGTTAGCATTTGGATTAGGCTTATGTTTAGGGTAATGGATAGGTTTAGGGCTCTGGTTATGGTTAGCATTAGGGTTAGGGTTAAGGTTAGGGTTAGGGTTAAGCCTAGGGTTGTCGCCCCCTGCGACAAGGGTACGTGGGAGACCAGCCTGTCGTCTCCGAAGCACCAGCTGTGAGAACCGCCCTCCAACAGAGGTAGTGAAGTGCACTAGACCAGCTAGTGTCTCCTGGGCTGAGCGAGAGGGTAAATATCACAACTCGGCCTGCCAGCCAACCTGGCTAACACACTCACACCAAGTCGGGAGATGAGTCAACCATGAAGGTGCAATAATCTCAACTTTATTGTGCCAGGGGCAACGTTATATATTGATAGGAAGGAGTAAGAAGAGACAGTAGCGAGAACCAATAAGGAGTACTTATGTCACCATCACTAAGGGGCCTAGGCAGATTTCAGATGAAACCATTAGGCAGGACTAAGGTCAAAAGCCCACACAAAAGCCCACGAACGCCAATCCAGCCAGGTCAGATATACAGAAATGCTAACCCACGAGGCCACCTCAGCCAACACCCAGTAATGTCCGCGGTTCCAAGGGAGGTAAAATGTCCCAATATAGGGTTAGTGTTTGGGTTAGGTTTAGGGTAAGTGTTAGAGTTTGAGCTATGATTAGGGCTAGGGCAATGGTTAGGGTTAGTGTTACATTTAGGTTTAGGTTTAGGGTTAAGTTAGAGCTAGGTTAAGCATTAGGGTTAGGGTTATGTTTAGGGTAATGGATAGAGTTAGAAATAGGGTTTGGCCTTGGTTATTGTTAGGATTAGGACTAGGGTTAGGGTTAGGGTTAGGTATAGAGTTATATTTGGGTAAGAGTTAGTGTTTGAGCTAGGTTTAGGGTTAAGGCAAGGGTTAGGGTTAGGATTAGGTCTAGGGTTAGGGTTAGGGTTAGCTTAGAGCTAGGTTTTGTGTGAGGTTTAGGGCTAACATTAGGGCTATAGATAATGTAAAACCTAGAGTTAGGGTTATGGCTAGGTCTAGTGTTAGGATTGTGGCAAGATTTGGGGTTAGCATAAAGTTTAAAGGTAGGATTTGTGTTACAGGAAGGGACAGTGTTTGGGTTAGGATTGTGGCCAGAATTAGGACTAGGTTTAGGTCTAGAGGTAGAGGTAGTGTTTGGGTTAGGTTAAGGGTTATTGTAAGTGCTAACGCTAGGTTTTTGTTTAGGGCTAGTGCTAAAATTATGGCTAGATTTAGGATTATGTTTTTATCTAGGTTGAGTGTTAGGGTTACATTTAGGTATAGGGCTACCCATAGGGCTAGTGTTAGGGTTCAGTTTAGGGTTAGGGTCAGGTTTAATCCTAGGGTTAGAGTTAGGGTCAGAATAAGGGTGAGGGTTAGGGTTAGGATTTTGGTTAGGGTTAGAGCTAGAATGAGGGCTAGGGTTAGGACTAGTAATAGATTTATGGTTTGGGGTAGGCTAAGGATTAGGGTTAGGACTAGGGTTGCATTAGGTTGAGTGTTTGGCTTAGGGTAAGTGATAGGTTTAGAGCTAGGGTAATGGCTAGTGTTAGGGTTAGGTATAGGTCTAGGTTAATGTTAGGGTTAGGTTTAAAGCTAGGTTTAGGTCTCGGATTAGAGCTAGGTTTTCTGTTAGCACAGGGCTATGGCTAATGTAAGAACTGGTGTTACAATTAGGGCTAGTTTTAGGGATAGGGTTAGGGCTAGGTCTAGTGTTCGGGTTAAGTTTATTGTTAGTGTGATGTTTATAGCTAGGGTTATTGTTAGGGTCTGAATCAGGGTCAGAGTAAGTTATAGAGTTAGGGTTAGGACTCAAATTAGGACTAGGTTTAGGGCTAGGTATAACCTTAGGTTTTAGTTTAAGTTAAGGATTAGCGTTAAGCCTATGTCTCAGGTTTGTTTGAGTGCTAGGGCTAGGGTAAGGCTAGTTTTCCAATTAGCATTAGGGGTAGGGCTAGTGTTATGATGAGGTTTAGGCTTAGGGTTAGGGTTCTATTTAGGGTTAGGTTTAGGTCTAGGTTTAGGGCTAGGGCAAAAGTAGGAATTGGGTTGGGGCTAGGGTTAGGTCTAGTGTTTGTTTTATGGTAAGGGATGGATTTAGAACTAGGGTTAGTGCTAGGGTTAGATTTAGGGTTAGGGTTACAGTTAGGGTTAGGTTTAGGACTAAATTTGTTCTAGGATTAGTGCTAGGGTTAGTGTTAGGGCTAGGCCTACGTTCAGGGCTAGGGTTAGGTTTAGGATTAGTGTAAGGTATGCTGTTATAAGGTAAGATCATGATGTTATAGCTAAGTTTAGGGCAAGGGTCAAAATGGTGTTAGGGCTAGGGTTAGGGTTAGGGTTAGTATGAAGGCTAGGTTTAGGGCTAGGATTAGGGCTAGGTTTAGGTCTAGGATTAGAGTTAGATTTTATGTTAGGGTTAGGGATAGAATTAGTGCTAGGGCTAATGTCAGGTCTAGGTTTATGTTAAGGGTTAGTTTTAGGGTTAGGTTTATGGCTAGTTCTAGTTTAAGTTTTATGTTAAGAGTTAGGGTCAGGTTTAGAGATAGGGTTATTATTAGGGTCACTGTCATTATTAAGGTTTGAGTTAGGTTAAGGTTTAGGATCAGAGCTTTCATTAGCGTTAGTGTTAGTGTAATGTTTATGGTTAGGTTTGGGTTTCATGTTAGGTTTAGGGTAATGGATAATGTTAGGGTTAGGGATAGGTTTAGGGTTATCCTAGGTTTAGCATTAGGGTTAGGGTTATGGTTAGGGTAATGGATAGGGTTAGAGCTTGGGTTAGGGCTAGGATTATGGTTAGGATTAAGGCTAGGGTTAGGTTTAGGGTTAGGGCAAATTTAGTGTTAGGGTTAGGTTTAGGGTAATGGTTAGGGCTTTGTTTAGTGTTAGGGATAAAACAAGGGATAGGGCTCAGATTAGTGCTAGGTTTTGGGTTAGGTTAGAGATAGGATTAGGGCTACAGCTAACATAAGAACTAGGATCATGATTAGGGCAACTTTTAGGGTTAGGGTTAGGAGTAGGTGTAGTTTTAGGATATAATTTTAGGGTGATATGAGAGCTATAGTTAGTGTTAGGGTCAGAGTCAGGGTCAAGGTTAGTTTTAGGGTTAGGGTAGGACTGGAGTGGAATTAGGGCTAGGGTTAGGGCTAGGTGTTGGTTAGGTTTGGTTTAGGTTAAGGGTTAGAGTTAGGGCTATGGCTGTTTTTCTTTTTTTTTTTTTTAGGGCTAGGACTAGGTTAGGTCTAGTTTTAAGATTAGTGTTAGTGTTAGGGCTAAATTTAGTATGAGGTTTAGGCTTAGGGATGGGGTTAGGTTTAGAGTTATGGTTAGATCTAGGTTTAGAGGTATGGCTAGGGTTAGGTCTAAGGGTAGAGCAAGTGTTAGGGTTGTCGTAAGGGATAGGGTTAGAACTAGGAATAGGGCTAGGGCGAGAGTTAGAGTTAGTGTTAGGGTTAGGGTTAGGGCTAGAATCAGGTCTAGGATTAGTGTAAGGGTTGAATCTAGGATTAGAGTTAGGGTTAGATTTAGGGGAAGGGATGGGGTTATATCTAGGTTCAGAAATAGGGAAAGGGTTAAAATTAGGAATAGGGCTTGAGTTAGGGTTTGGGTTAGGATCAAGGCTAGGTTTAGGACTAGGATGAGGGCTAGGATTTGTGTTAGGTTTATGGCAAGAATTAGGGCTAGGGCTAATATCAGGTCTAGGGTTACATTTAGGGATAATTTTAGGGTAAGCTTTATGGCTAGGTATATATTCAGAATTAGGTTTAGGGTAAGGTTCAGGTTTAGACCTAGGGGTATTATAATAGTCAGGTCAGGTTTTGGGTTTGGATTAGGTTGAAGTTTATGGTTAGTTATAAAATTAGCATTAGGGTTAGAGTTACGGTTAGTGTAAGGGATAGGGCTAGGTTTAGGCTTCAGGTTAGGTTTAGGGTTCATTTTAGGTTTAGGTTAATGGATAGGGTTAGGGTTAGGCCTAGGGTTAGCATTAGGTTTATGGTTATTTTTAGGGTAATTGATCGATTTAGAGCTATGGTTAGGACTAGGACTATGTTTAGGATTAGGGCTAGAGTTAGGGTTAGGGTTATGGTTAAGGCTAGGGTTAGGTTTAGGTTTAAGTTTAGGATACAGTTTAGGGTTTAAGCTAGGGTTAGTGCTAAGGCTAGGGTTAGGTTTGGGGTTAGGCCAAGGGTTAGTGTTAGTATTAGGGTTAGGGATAGGGTTAGGGTTAGTGTTAGGCTTAGGGTTTTCTTACCGTTAGGTTAAGGGTAAGGCTCATTTTAGTAAGTGTTAGGGCTAGGTTGAAGGTTCGGGTGAGATTCAGAGCTAGGGATAGAGGTAGATTCAGTGTTAGAGCTAGGTTTTAGCATTAGGTTTAGGGTTATGGTTACTGTAATGGATAGAGTTAGAGCTAGTGTTTGGGCTATGTTTACCATTAGGATTAGGGCTAGGATTAGTGTTAGGGTTTGGGCTAGGGTTTTTTTACTGTAAGGATTAGGGTTTGAGCTAGAGTTAGGGCGAGGGCTAAGTTTTGGGATAGGTTCAGCATTAGGTCTAGGGATAGGATTACGGTAGGTTTAGGGTTAGGGTTAGGGTTAGGGCTACGTTCATCATTAGGGTTAGGATAAGGGTTAGGGTAATGGATATGGTTAGATGTAAGTTTAGGTTTAGGTTTAGATTTAATTTTAGGGTTAATGTAAAGGCATGGTTAGGTTTAGCTTTCTGGTACGGGTTAGGGTTTGAGCTAGGGTTAGGGCTATGTCAAGTGTTAGGTTTATGGTTAGGTATAGGGTTAGTTTTCTGGTTAGGATTAGGGTTAGGGTTAGGGTATGACTAGGGTTATCAATAGGTTTAGGGTTAGGGTTAGGGTAATTTGTATGCTCAGAGCTAGGGTTAGGGATAGGGTTAAGTTTAGGGTTAGGGATAGGGTTAGGGTTAGATTTAGGGATAAGTCTAAGTTTCTATTTAGGGCAAGAGTTAGGCATTGAGTATAGTTTAGGACTAAGGCTACAGTTAGGGTTAGGATTAGGGCTAGGGTTAGTGTTAGGGTTACACTTAGAGCTAGGTTTAGGCCTAGGATTCACTCTAGGTTTTGTGTTAGGTTAAGGTGTAGGGTTAGGGCTATGGGTAATGTAAGAGGTAGGATTGTGATTAGGGCTAGATGTAGGGTTAGGGTTATGGCTAGGTCTAGTGTTAGGTTTAGATTTTCGGTTAGGGTCAGGCTTAGAGATAGCTTAGTGTTAAATGCAGAGTCCATGTTCAGGTTAGTGTTAGGGTTAAGGTTAAAGTCAGAATTAGGAGTAGGTTTATGTCTAGGGGTAGGGTTAGTCTTTGCATTAGGTTAAGGGTTTTTGTTAGGGCTAGGGCTAGGTTTTTGTTTAGGACTAGGGCTAGAGTTAAGGCTAGATTTAGGATTAGGTTTAGGTCTAGGGCTAGTGGTAGAGTCAGGTTTAGTATAAGGTTACTCATAGGGCTAGTATTAGGGTTTTGTCTGGAATTAGGGTCAGATTTATACCTAGGATTAGTGTTATGGTCAGAATTAGGGTCAGGGTTAGGGTTAGGGATAGGTTAGAGCTAGAATGAGGGCTACATTTGGGACTATTAATAGGGTTAGGGTTTTGATTAGCCTAAGGATTAGGGATAGGTCTAGGTTTACCTTTACCATTAGGGTTAGGGTTTTGCTTAGGTTTAGGGATAGAGTTAGAGTTAGTGTTAGGATTAGGGTTGGGGTTAGTGTTAAAGCTAGGTTTAGGGCTTTGATTAGGGCAAGATTTTGTGTTAGCATTAGGGCTAGGAATAGGGCAACAAGTAATGTAAGAATCAGGGTTACAATTATGGTTAGCTTTAGGGTTAGTGTTAGGGGTAGTTCTAGTGCTAGGGTTAGGTTTAAGGTTAGGATGAATCTAGAGCTATGGTTATTATTAGGATAGGAGTCAGGTACAGGTTTAGTTTTAGGGTTAGGGTTAGAACTCAAATTAGGGCTAGGTTTAATGTTAGGATTTGTTTTAAGTTTAGAGTGGTGTTTTAGAGCTAGGGTGAGTGTTAGGTTATAAGTCAGTGTCAGGGTTAGTTTTAAGGTTAGGTTAGGACTCGAATTAGAATAGGATTAATTCTAGGTGTAATTGCAGGTTTTGTTTAAGTTAAGGTTTAGGGTTAGTCTATTGTTCAGTTTTCTTTTATCCCAAGGTTAAGGTTAGCACTAGTTTTATGATTAGCATTAGGGTTAGGTCTAGTGTTAGTGTTAGGGTTATCCTATGGTTAGTGTTACATTTAGAGTTAGGCTTAGATCTAGAGTTAGGCTAGGTCTAGAGTTAGGTTATGGTCAGAGATTGGGTTAGAACTAGGAATACAGCTAGTGTGAGAGTTAGAGTTTGTCTTAGGGCTAGAGTTAGGGTTAGGATTTTGTCTAGGGTTTGTTTAGTGTAAGGGTTAGAGTTTGAGCTAGAGTTAGGGTTAGGGCTAACTTGAGGTTTAGGTTCAGCATTAGATCTAGGGTACGATTATGGTAAGTTTAGGGTTTGGGTTACGGTTAGGGCTAGGTTTATTATTAGGGTTAGAATAAGGGTTAGGGTAATGGGTATGGTTAGATGTAAGTTTAGTATTAGGTTTAGGGTTAGATTTAGCTTTAATGGTAAGGCTACAACATGATTCAATTTAGGTTTCTGGTACAGGTTAGGGTTTGAGCTAGAGTTAGAGCTATGGCAAGTGTTAGATTTAGGGTTAGGTCTAAGTTTAGTTTTCCAGTTAGGGTTAGGGTTAGGGATAGGGTTTGGGATAGGTAGAGCTAGAATAAGGGCTAGGTTTAGGACTATTAATAGGGTTAGGTTTTTGATTAGCTTAAGGATTAGGAATAGTTCTAGGGTTACCATTAGGGTTAGGGTTTTGCTTAGGTTTAGGGTTAGACTTAGGATTAGGGTTAGTGTTAAAGCTAGGTTTAGGGCTCAGATTATGGCTAGTTTTTCTGTTAGCATTGGGGCTAGGATTAGGGCAACGAATAATGTAAGAATCAGGATTACAATTAGAGTTAGATTTAAGGTTAATTTTTAAGATTAGTGTTTATGGTTAGGTTTAAGGTAAGGATAAATTTAGAGTTAGGGTTGTTCTTAGGATAGGAGTCAGGAACAGGATTAGTTTTAGGGTTAGGACTCAAATTAAGGCTAGGTTTACTTTTAGGATTTAGTTTAAGGTTAGAGTGGTGTTTTAGAGCTAGGTTGAGTGTTAGGGTATAAGTCAGAGTAAGGGTTAGTTTTAAGGTTAGGGTTAGGACTTGAATTAGGGCTAGGATTAGTTCTAGGTGTAATTGAAGGTTTGTTTTAAGTTAAGGTTTAGGGTTAGGTCTATTGCTTGGTTTTGTTTTAGTCCTAAGGTTAGGGTTAGCACTTGTTTTATGATGAATATTAGGGTTAGGTCTAGTGTTAATGTTAGGCTTTGGCTTATGGTTAGGGTTATATTTAGAGTTAGGCTTAGATCTAGGGTTAGGCTAGGACTAAGGATAGGGAAAGTGTTAGGGCTAGAGTTAGGGCTAGGTTTAGAGTTACAGTAAGGAATAGTGTTAGAGCTAAGAATAGGGCTAGTGTGAGAGTTAGAGTTTGTCTTAGGGGTAGGATTAGGGTTAGGGTTTGGATAAGGGTTAAATTAAGGCCAGGATGAGGGTTAGGGTTAGTGTTCAGTTTAGGTCTAGCGATAGGCTTATGGTTAGGGTTATGTTTAGGATAAGGGATGGCATTATAGCTAAGTTTAGAGGTCGGGTTAGGGTTAGATTAGGGTTAGGGCTAGGCGTAGAGTCAGTGTTATGATTAAGTTTTCTAGGTTTAGGGCTAAGATGAGGGCTAATTTTTTTTAGGTTTAGGCTAGGATTAGGGCTAGGGCTAATCAGGTCTAGGGTTATGGTTAAAGATAATTTTAGGGTTAGGTTTAGGTCTACATCTATTGTAATGGTTAGGTTTAGGGTAAGGGTCAGTGTTAGAGCTAGAGGAATTTTTAAGCTTAGTGTAAAGTTTAAGGTATGGTTTAAGTTAGGATTTAGGTTAGGGCTCAAATTAGCATTAGGGTTAGAGTTACGGTAATGATAGGGTTTGGTTTAAGGTTCAGGTTAGGTTTAGGGTAATTGATAGGGTTAGCATTAGCAATAGGGTTAGCATTAGCAATAGGGTTAGGGTTACACTTAGGGTTATCATTAGGGTAATGGTTATGGTTATTGCAGTGGGTCGGATTTGAGCGTAGGTTAGAACTAGGGTTAATGTTAGGAATAGGTCTTGATTTATGGTTAGGTTTAGGTTTAGAAATAGATTTAGGTTTAGGGTTATGGTTAGTGTAAGGGTTAGGTTTTGCGCTAGGGTTATGGCTAGGGAGATGGTTAGTTTTAGGGTTAGGTCTAGGGATATGATTATGGTAGAGTTAGTATTACGGTTAGGATAAGGGCCAGGGTTATCATTAAGGTTAGGTTTAGGGTTAAGATAATATATAGGTTTAGATACAGGGTTAGATTTTGGTTTAGGGTTAGGATTAGAACTATGGTTATGTTTAGGTTTCTGGTTAGGTTTAGGGTTTGAGTTAGGGTTAGGGCTATGCCAAGTGTTAAATTCAGGATTATGTCTAGGGTAAGTTTTCCAGTTAGGGTTAGGTTTAGAGTTAGGGTTTGGACTAATATTATCAATAAGTTTAGGATTAGGTTAATGGTTAGGTTTAGAGCTAGGTTTAGGGCTAGGGTTGAATTTAGGATTAGGGCTAGCATTAGGGTTAGAGTTTGTGATAAGCTTTGAGCTAGGGTTAGGACTAAGGTGAGGACTAGGTTTATGTTAGGGCTAGGGTTAGGTGAGTGCTAGGGTTAGGGTTAGTTGTATGCTTAGGGCTAGGTTTAGGCCTCGGATTACCTCTGTGTTTAGTGTTAGGTTTAGGCCTAGCATTAGGGCTATGGGTAATGTAACAGCCAGAGTTATTATTAGAGCTTGTTTTAGTGTTAGAGTTATGGATGTGTCTAGAATTAGGTTTAGGTTTTGATTAGGGTCAGGTTTAGAGGTACATTTAGTATTAAAGGGAGGGTCAGTGTTCGGGTTACAGTTAAGTTCGGGTTAAAGCCAGAATTAGGACTAGGTTTTGGTCTAGGGGTGGGGTTAGTGTTTGGGTTAGGTTAAGGGTTACTGTTAGGGCTGTGGCTGGGTTATTCTTTAGGTCTAGAGCTAGAGTAATGGCTAGATTTAGAATTAGGTTTAGGTCTAGGGATAATGGGAGGGTTTGGTTTAGGTATAAGGTTACCCGTAGGGATAGTGTGAGGGTTTGGTTTAGGGTTAGGGTCAGGTTTAGACCTGGGGTTTGTGTTATGGTCAGAATGAGGGTCAGGGTTAGGGGGAGGTTTTGGGATAGGGTTAGAGCTAGAATGAGATCTAGGTTTACGGCTGTTAATAGGGTTATTATTTGGTTAGCCTTAGGATTAGGGATAGGTCTAGGGTTACCATTAGGTTTAGTGTTTTGCTTAGGGTAAGGGATTTGGTTAGAGATAGGTTTAGGGCTAAGGTTAGGGTTATGTTTAGGGTTAAAGCTAGGTTTAGGGCTCAGATTAGGGCTAGTTTTGTTTGAGGTTTAAGGCTAGGGTTAGGGCAATGACTAATATAAGAACTAGGATTACAATTAAGGTTAGTTTTAAGGTTAAGGTTAAGAGTAGGTCAAGTGTTAGGGTTATGTTTAAGGTTAGATTGATATTTATAGCTAGAGTTAGTGTTAGAATATGAGTCATGTCAGGGTTAGTTTTAGGGTTAGGGTTAGGACTCGAATTGGGGCTAAGGTTACTGTTATTGTTTGGTTTAAGTTTAGGGTGCTGTTTAGAGCTAGGGTGAGTGTTAGGATATGAGACAGAGTCAGGGTTATTTTTAAGGTTAGGATTAGGTCTTGAATTAGGGCTGCGGTTAGTTCTAGGTGTAGTGGTAGTGTTTGGTTTAAGTTAAGGTTTAGTGTTAGGCCTGTTGCTCGGTTTGGTTTTAGTGCTATGGTTTGGGTTAGGGCTAGTTTTACGATTAGCTTTATGGTTAGGGCTAGGGCTAAGGTTTGGGTTAGGATTAATGTAGGTTTAACGCTAGGATTAGGGCTGGGTTTTGTGTTAGGGTTAGGGCAAAAATTAGGGCTAGGTCTAATGTCAGGTCTAGGTTTACATTTAGGGATAGTCTTAGGGTTAGGTTTATGGCTAGGTCAAATTTAAGTGTTAAGTTTAGGGAAAGGGTCAGGTTTAGAGCTAGGGGTATTATTAGGGTCAGAGTCAGCCTTTGGGTTTGGGTTAGGTTAAGGTTTAGGTTTAGGGCTTGAATTAGCATTAAGGTTAGAATTAGGATAAAGGTATTGGATAGGGTTATGTTTAGGTTTCAGGTTAGGTTTAGGGTAATGGATATGGTTTGGGTTTGTGATAGATTTAGGGTTAGGCCGAGGGTTAGCATTAGCATTATAGATAATTTTAAGGTAATTTATAGAGTTAGACCTAGGAATAGGGCTAGGGTTAAGTTAGGATTAGGGCTAGAGTAAGGGTTAGGGTCATGGTTAGGGTGAGGGTTAGAGTTAGTATTAGGTTAAGGGTATGGTTTAGGGTTTGAGCTAGGTTTAGAGCTAGGGCTAAAGTTAATTGAGTGTTTGGTCTAGGGTTATGGTCATGGTTATGCTAAGGTTAATGTTAGGGTTATGGCTAGGGTTATCATTAGAGTTAGGGTAATAGGTTTAGATATCAGGATAGAGTTAGGGTTAGGGTTAGGTTAGCATTAGGGTTAGGTTTAGGGTTAGGGTTAGGGTTTGAGCTAGCTTAGGTTTAGGATTAGGGTTAGGTTCACTGTTCGTTCTAGGGTTAGGTTTATGTTTAGGGTTAGGGTAGGTTTATCTTTAGGTCTAGTGTTATCATTAGGGTTAAGTTTAGGATTAGATAATGGGTAGGTTTCGAGCTAGGGTTAGGGCTAGGGTTAAGGTTAGGATTAGGGCTAGAGTAAGGGTTACAGTTAGGCCTTCATTTAGTTTTGGGGTTAGGTTATGTTTAAGGGTTAGGGATTGAGCTAGTATTAGGGTTAAGGCAAGGGTTAAGGTTACAGTCAGTGCTATAGAGTTAGTGTTAAGATTAGGGCTACGGTTAGCATTAGATTTAGGGTTATGATTAGGATAATTGATAGAGTTAGAGCTAGGGTTTGGGCTATAGTTATGGTTAGGATTAGGGCTAGGGTTACGGTGAGGTTTGGGGTTTGGTTTAGGGTTATGTTTAGGTTAAGGTTAAGGGTTTGAGCTAGGGATAGGGCTAGGACGAGGGTTAGGGTTAGAGTTAGGGCTAGGTATAGGGTTAGAGTTTTGCTTAGGGTTACGTTTAGGGCTACAATTAGTGCTAGGTTTTGTGTGAGGTTTAGGGTTAGTGTTAGGTATAGTAGTAATTTAAGAGCTAGAGTTATGGTTATGGCTAGATTTAGGGTTCATGTAGTGTTAGGGTTAGTTTTGGGGTTAGGATAAGGTTTGGAGCTAGGTTTATTTTTAGGGTACGTGTAAAAGTTCAGGTTAGGATTAGTTTTAATGTTAGGTCCAGAATGAGAACTAGGGTTAGGTCTAGGGGTAGGGTTAGTGCTTGAGTTAGGTTAAGGGTTATTGTTAGGGCTAGAGCTATGGTTATGACTATATTTAGGATTAGGTTTAGGTCTAGGGCTGGTTTAGTGTTAGGTTTAAGTATAGGGTTACCAGTAGGGCTAGTGTTAAGTTTCAAATAAGGGTTACGGTCAGGTTTAAACCTAGGTTTAATGTTAGAGTCAGAATAAGGGTCAGGGTTAGGGATAAGGTTTTGGTTAATTTTATAGCTAAAATTAGGGCTAGGGTTAGGACTAGTAATAAAGTTAGGGTTTGGGGTAGGCTTAAGATTAGGGTTAGAACTAGGGTAGAAATAGGTTGGGTTTGGCTTAGGGTAAGGGATAGGGTTAAAGCTAGGGTTAGGACTTGAGATAGGATTAGGGTTAGGGCTAGGGTTAGGGTTAGGCCTTGGATTAGGGCTAGGTTTTGTGTTAGGTTTAGGGCTATGGCTAATATAAGAACTGGCATTATGATTAGGGCTAGTTTTAGGGTTAAGTTTAGGGTGAGGTCTTGTGTTAGGATTAGGTTTAGGGATAGGGTGATGTGTAGATCTACGGTCAGTTTTAGGGTCAGAGTCAGGGTTAGCATTAGTTCTAGGGTTAGGGTTAGGACTCGGATTAGGGCTAGGTTTAGGGCTAGGTGTAGTGTTAGGGTTTGGTTTAGGTTAAAGGTTAGGGTCAGTGCTTATGCTCAGTTTTGCTTGAGGGCTAGGGCTAGGGTTAGAGCTAGTTTTCAAATTAGCGTTAGGTTTAGAGCTTGTGTTATGGTATGGTTTAGGCTTATGTTTAGGGTTAGATTTAGAATTAGGGTTAAATCTAGGTTACAGCTAGGGTTAGGGCTAGGGTGGGGGTTATCATAAGGGATAGGGTTAGAACTAGGGATGGAGATAGGGAAAGAGTTAGAGTTAGTCTTAGGTTAAGGTTTGGTAGGGTTAGGGTTAGAGCTTTAGTAGAGCTAGGATTAGAGCTAGGGTTAGTATTAAGGCTAAGCCTTGGTTTAGGGATAGTGTTAGGGTTATGGTTATGGTTAGGCATGATGTTATAGCTGGGTTTAGAACTAGGGTGAGGATTAAAATTAGTTTGGGGGCTAATGTTAGCTTAAGGTTAGGATTAAGCTACTTTTGGGCTAGGATTAGGGCTAGGGTTTGTGTTAGGGTTAGGGCTTCATGTGCTAGGGCTAATGTCAGGTGTAGGTTTATGGTTAGACATAGTTTTAGGGTTAGGATTATGGCTAGGTATAGTGTAAGGGTTAGGTTAAATTTTAAGGTAAGGTATAGAGCTAGGGCCATTATTAGGGTAAGATACAGGGTTCCGGGTTGGATTAGATTAATGTTAAAAGTTAGGGCTCAATTTAGCATTAGGGTTAGGGTTAAGATTAGGTTTATGGATATGGTTAGGTTTAGGGTTCATGTTAGTTTTAGTGTAATGGATAGGCTTAGTGTTAGGAATAGGGTTTGGGTTATCCTACGGTTAGCATTAGGTTAGGGTTAGGGTTAGGGTTAGAGTAAGGGTAATGGATAGGATTAGAGCTAGGGTTAGGGCTAGGGTTATGGTTAGGATTAGGGCTAGGGTCAGGGTTAGGTTTTGGGTTATTGCAAGGGTTCGGGTTAGCATTAAATTTAAGGTAAGGGTTAGGGCTAAGGTTATGATTATTGTTAGTGTTAAAGCTAGTGTTAGGTCTCTGATTAGGATAGGTTTTGGATTACGTTAGCATTAGGGTTAGGTCTATAGCTAATATAAGAACTAGGGTTATGATTAGGGCTAGTTTTAGGGTTAGGTTTAGGGCTGGGTCTGGTGTTAGGGTTCAGTTTAGGTTTTGGGTGATGTTTAGAGCTAGGGTTAGTGTAGGGTCAGAGTCAGGGTCATGGTTAGTTTTAGGGTTAGGGAAAGGACTTCAATTAGAGCTAGGTTTAGGTCTAGGTGTAGGCTTATGGTTTGGTTAAGGTTAAAGGTTAGAGTTAGGGCTATATTTATGTTTTGTTGTAGGGCATGGGCTAGGTTAGGGTTAGTTTTAGGATTTGCGTTAGTGTTACAGCTTGTGTTAGTGAGAGATTTAGGTTTAGGGTTACTTTTAGAGTTAGGGTTAGATGTAGGATTAGGGCTAGGGCTTAGGTTAGGGCTAAGTTCAGGGCAAGTTTTAGGGTTATGGTAAAGGTTGGGGTTAAAACTTGGAATAGGACTAGGACGAGAGTTAGAGTTAGTTTTAGGGCTAGGGTTAGGTTAGGTTTAGGGCTAAATTAGGGCTAGGATTATGTCTAGGGTTTGTGTTAGGGTTAGGCCTAGTTTTAGACTTAGGTTAGGGGAAGGGATGGGATTATAGCTAGTTTTAGGGCTAGATCGAAAGTTACAATTACTGTTAGGGCTAGAATTACATTTGGGGTTAGTAATAAGGCTAATTTGAAGGCTAGGATGAGGACTAGGGTTTGTTTTAAGGTTATGGCAAGAATTAAAACTAGGGCTAGTGTCAGGTCTAGGGTTATAGTTAGGGATAGACTGAGGGTTAGATTTGGCTAGGTCTTAGGGTAAGGGTTAGGTTTGGGGTAAGGGTCAGGTTTAGAGCTAGGGTTATTATTAGGGTTAGATTTAGGTTTCAAGTTTTGTTTAGGTTAGGGTTTAGGGTTAGGGCTCAAATTAGCATTAGGGTTAGGAATATGGTAATGTTATGGTTATGTTTAGGGTTCAGATTAGGTGTAGGTAAATTGATAGGGTTAGAGTTATTGGAACAGTTAGGTTTAGGCCTAGGATTAGCATTAGGGTAAGGGTTATGTTTAGGGTAATGGATAGGGTTAGAACTAGGGTGAGGGCTAAGGTTTTGGTTAGTATTAGGGCTAGAGTTAGGTTTAGGGTTTAGGTTTGGCCTAGGGATAGGGTTAGGTTTAGGTTTAGGGTACGGTTTAGGGTTTGAGCTAGGGTTAGCTCTGGGGCGAATGTTAGGTTTAGGGTTATGTCAAGGTTGTAGTTATGGTTAAGGTCAAGTTTAGTGTTAGGATTAGGGCTACGGTTATCATTAGTTTTAGGGTATTGGATAGGGTTTGATGTCAGGTTAGGGTTAAGGTTATGATTAGGTTTCAGCTTAGGTTAGTGTTAGCCATAGGTGTAGGATTAGGTTTAGGGCAATGATTAGGGTTTGAGCTATGGTTAGGTCTATGGCAAAGTTTAGGTTTATGGCTATGTCTAGGGTTAGAGTTAAGGTAGATTTAGGTTTAGGACTAGGATTATCATCAAGATTAGCATTAGGGTTAGTGTAATGGATAGGGTTAGAGCTAGGTTTATGGCTAGGGTTAAGGTTAGGATTACAGCTAGGGTTAATGTTATGGTTAGGTTTAGGCCAAGGATTAGTGTTAGGGTTAGGTTAGGCTTAAGGGTTAGGAATTGAGCTAGGATTTGCACTAGGACGAGATTTAGGGTTAGAGCCAGGGTAAGGGTTAGTGCTAGGTTTTGCATTAGGGTTAGGGTTATGGTTAGGATAATGGATAGAGCTAGAGGTAGGGTTTGGCTTATGGTTATGGCTAGTTTTAGTGTTAGTGATATGGCTAGGTCTGGTTTAGGGTTAGGTTTTTGTTTAGGAAAAGTTTTTGAGCTTTTGTTTTTGTTAGGGTAAGGGTCAGTATTCTGGTTAGGGTTAGGTTTATGATTAGGTCCAGCATTAGGACTAGGGTTAGGTCTAGGGGTAGGGATAGTGTTTGGGTTAGGTTAAGGGGTAATGTTAGGGTTAGGGCTAGGGTTTTGTTTAGGGCTAAGGCTAGAGTTATTGCTAGATAAAGAATTATGTGTAGATCTAGGTCTAGGGTTAGGTATAGGTATAGGGTTACAGGTAGTGTCAATGTTATGGGTTGGTTTAGGGATAGGGTCAGGTCTAAACATACAGTAGTGTTAGGGTCAGAATAAGGGTCAGGGTTAGTGTTAGAGTTTGGGATAGGGGTAGAGCTGGATTGAGGGCTAGTGTTAGGACTAGTAATAGAGTTAGGGTTTGAGTTAGGCTAAGGATTAGGTTTAGGACTAGGGTAGTTTTAAGGTTAGAGTTTGGCTTAGGGTAAGGGATAGGGTTAACACTAGTGTTAGAACTAGGGTAAGGGCTAGGCTTAGGATTAGGTTTAGGGTTAGGGTTAGGGCTAGTTTTAGAGTTAAAGCTAGCATAAGGGCTCAGATTAGGGCTAGGTCTTGTTTTAGCTTTAGGTCTACAGCTAATGTAAGAACTAGGGTTACAACTAGGGCTAGTTTTTGGGTTATTGTTATGTCTAGGTTTAGTATTATGTTAGGTTTAGGGTTAGGGTTATGTTTATGGTAATGGATAGGTTAGGGTTAGGGAATGTGTTATGGTTAGGCTGAGGATTAGCATTAGGGTTAGTGTTCAGATTAGTGTAATGGATAGGATTAGAGCTAGGGCTAGGGCTAAGATTATGGTTAGGGTTAGGGCTATGCTTAGGGTTAGGTTTTGTGTTAGTGTAAGGATTAAAGTTAGGATTAGGTTTAGGTTAAGTGTTAGAGCTACATTTAGGGTTAGAGACAGGGTTAAAGCTAGGGTTTCGGCTCAGATTAGGGCTAGATTTTGGGTTTCATTAGGGCTAGTGTTAGGGATATGGCTATTGTAAGAAGTAGGGTTATGATTAGGTCTAATTTTAGGGTTACATTAGGGCTAAGTCGAGTTTTAGGGTTAGGTTTAAGTTTAGAGAGATGTTTTAAGCTAGGGTTAGTGTTAGCTTCAGAGTCAGGGTCAGGGTTAGTTTACGTTAGGTATAGGACTCGAATTAGGGGTAGGCTTAGGACTAGATTTCCGGTAAGGATTTGGTTTAGGTTAAGGTTTAGGATTAGTGCTATAGCTCGGTTATGTTTTAGGGCTAAGGCCTAATTAAGGGTAGTTTTATGATTAATGTTAGTGTTATTGCTAATGATAGGGTGAGTTTAGACTTAGGGGTACATTTAGAGATATGGTTAATTCTAGGTTTAGGGCTATGGCTAGGGTTAGGGCTAAATTTATGTCTAATGTTTAGGTTATGGTAAGGGATATGGTTAGAACTAGAAATAGGGCTAGGCGAGAGTTAGATTTAGTCTTAATGCTAGGTTTAGGGTTAGGGTTAGGGCTAATCTAGGCCTAGAAATAGGTCTAGGATTAGTGTTAGGGTTAGTACTAATGTTTAGGGTTAGGTTTAGGGGAAGAAATGGGGTTATAGCTAGGTTTAGGGCTAGGGTGCTGATTAGAATTAGGTTTAGGAATAGTGTTAGGATTGGGTTAGGATTAAGGCTAGATTTGGTGTTTAAATGAGGGCTAGAGTTTTTGTTAGGGTTAGGGCAAATTTTAGGGATAGGAATAATGTAAGTTTTAGGGTTATGGCTAGGGATAGTTATAAGGTTAGGTTCATGGCTAAGTCTTGTGTAAGGGTTAGGTTTATGGTAAGGATCAGGTTTAGAATTAGGTGTTTTTAGGGTCAGCATCAGGTTTGGGGTATGTGTTAGGTTAAGTTTTAGGGTTATGGCTCAAATTAGCATTAGGATTAGAGTTAGATTTGGTTTAGGATTCAGGTTAAGATTAGGGTAATGGGTATGGTTAGGGTTAGTGATAGGGTTAGGGTTAGGCCTAGGGTTAGCATTTGGGTTATGGTTATTGTTAGGGTAATGGATAGTGTTAGAACTAGGGTTAAGGCTAGGGTTTTGGTGAGGATTAGGGCTAGGGTTTTGATTAGGTTTAGGGTTAGAGTTATGGTTAGCGTTAGGGCTAGGGCTAGGGTTAGGTTTTGGGTTAGGTTTAGGGTATGGGTTAGGTTTGGAGCTAGGGTTAGTGCCAGGGTAAGAATTAGGTTTATTGTTATGTCTAGGGTTAGATTTACAGTTAAGGTTAGGGTTAGTGTTAGGGTTAATGCTAAGGTTACCTTTAGAATTAGGTTAATGAATAGGGTTAGATGTTGAGTTAGGGTTAGGGGTAGTATTATGTTTAGGATTAGTGTTAGAGTTAATGCTATGGTTATCTTTAGAGTTAGGTTAATGGATAGGGTTGGATGTCGGGTTAGGGGTATGAGTAGTTTAGGTTTAGGGTTAGTGTTAGGGTTAGGGCTAAGGTTATACTTATATTTAGGGAAATGGATATGATCAAATGTTAGGTTAGAGTTAGGGTTAGTTTTAGGTTTATGGTTAGTGTTAGGGTTTGGGTTAGGGTTGGGGTTAGAGTGTAGTTTAGGGTTTGATCTAGGGTTAGGGCTATGATGAGGGTTAGGTTTAGAATTAGATCTAGGTTTAGGTTTACAATTAGGGTCGGAGCTAGGGTTATCATTAGTTTTAGGGTTAGGTTTATGGTAATGGATAATTTTAGAGATATTATTAGGGCTAGTATTAACATTATGATTAGGGCTAGGGTTAGCGTTATTTTAGGGATAGGGCTAGGGTTATGTTTAGGGTTAGGGTTAGGGTTTTATCTAGGGTTAGGTCTAAGGTGCAGGTTAAGGTTAGCGAGAGGGATAGGGTTAAGGGTTATGCTTAGGGCTAGGTTTAGGCCTAGAATTAGGGCTAGGTTTTGTATTAGGTTTAGAGCTAGGGTTAATGCTATGGGTATGTAAGGGCTAGGTTTATGGTTAGGGTTATGGCTAGGTCTAGTGTTTGGTTTAGGTTAGGGTCAGTTTTAAAACTAAGGTTAGTGTAAGGTTCTGTGTTTGGATTAGGGTTAGGTTTAAGTTTAGAGCCTAAATTAGGATTGGTTAGGTCTAGAGGTAGGGATAGTGTTTGGGTTAGTTTAAGGGTCATCATTAGGGCTAGGGCTAGGTTTTATTTAGGTCTTGGGTGAGAGATATAGCTAGATTTAGGATTAGGTTTATATCTAGGGCTAGTGTTAAGGTTAGGTTTACGTATAGGTTTATGGGGAGGGCTAGTGTTAGGGTTTGGTTTAGTATTAGGGTCACAATAAGGGTCAGGGTTAGGATTAGTGTTTGGTTATGGTTATAACTAGAATGATGGCTAGGGTTAGGACTAGTTATAGAATTACAATTTGTATTAGGCTAAGGATTAGGGTTAGGACAAGGTTTAGCATTAGGATTAGGGTTTGGATTAGGGTAAGGGATAGGATTAGTGCTAGGGTTAGGGTTGGGGTTAGGGCTAGTGTTAGAGTTAGGTTTAGGTATAGGTTTATTGCTAGTGCTAGTATTAGGGTTCAGTTTAGTGTTAGGGTCAGGTTTAGACCTAAGGTTACAGATAGGGTCAGAATAAGTGTCAAGTTTGGGTTACGGTTAGAGCTAGAATTAGGGCTAGGGTTAGGAGTAGTAATAGGATTATGGTTTGGGTTAAACTGAGGATTAGGGTTAAGACTAGTGTTAGCATTAGGGTTAGGGTTAACTTAGGGTAAGGTATAGGGTTAGAGCTAGGGTTAGGGTTAGGGCTAGTGTTAGGTTTAGATTTAGGTTTAAAGCTATGGTTAGGTCTCGGTTTGCGGCTAAGTTTTGGTTAGAGTTAGGGCTAGGTTTAAAGTTACGACCAATGTATGGACTAGTGTTACAATCTGGGCTAGTTATAGGATTAGGGTTTGGACTAGGTCTATTGTTAGGGTTAGGTTTAGGGTGATGTTTAGAACTAGGGTTAGTGTAAGTGTCAAATTCAAGGTCAGGTTAAGTTTTAGGGTTAGGTTTTGGACTCAAATTAGGGCTAGGGTTAGGACTAGGTGTAGGGTTAGCTTTTGGTTTAGGTTAAGTTTTAAAGTTAGGGCTATGGCTCAGTTTTATTTTAAAGCTAGGGCTATGGTTAGGGCTAGTTTTAGGATTAGTGTTAGGTTTAGGGATAGTGTTAGGGTTAGTTTTAGGCTTAGGGTTAGAGTTAGATTTAGAGTTAGGATTAGATATAGGGTTATGTCTAGGGCTAAGGATAGGGCTAAAGTTAGATCTAGGTTTATGGCTAGGATTAGGGTTAATGTAAGGGATAGGGTTAGAGCTAGGGATAGGGCTAGGGCGAAAGTGAGAGTTAGTCTTAGGGCTAGGCTTATGGTTTATGTTAGGTATAGGGCTATAGGGCTAGGAATAGAGCTAGGTTTATGGTTATGTTTAGGTCTTGATTTGGTTTTAGGCTTAGAGTTAGGTTTATTGTAAGTGATGGGGTTAGAGCTAGGTTTAGGGCTAGAGTGAAGGTTAGAATTAGGGTTAGGGTTAGGGTTTCATTAGAGTTATGATTCAGGCTAGGTTTGGGACTAGAATGAAGGTAGGGTGTTAAGGATAGGGCTAGAATTAGTGTTAGGGTGAATGTCAATTCTAGGTTTATGGTTAGGGTGAGTTTTAGGGTTAGGTTTATGGCTATGTTTAGTGTAAGTGTTAAGTTTAGGGTCAGGGTCAAATTTAGAGCTAGCAATATTATTAGGGTCACTGTAAGGTTTAGGGTTTTGTTTAGGCTAGGGTTTAGGTTTAGGGTTCAAATCAGCATTAGGGTTTGAATTAGGCTAATGAGAGGGTTAGGATTAGGGTTCAGTTTAGGTTTAGCATAATGGAAAGGGTTATGGTTAGGGATAGGGTTAGATTTAGGCCTAGAGTTAGCATTAGAATTAGGGTTATGTTTAGAGTAATTTATAGGGCTTGGGTTAGGGCTATAGTTAATGTATGAACTAGTGTTACAATTTTGCTAGTTTTAGGATTAGGGTTTCGGTTAAGGCTAGGACAAGTGTTATTGTTTGGTTTACGGTTAGGGTGATGTTTAGAACAAGGGTTATTGTTAGGGTCAGTGTGAGGGTAAGGGTATGTTTTAGGGTTATGTTTAGGATTTGAATAAGGCTAAAGTTAGAGCTAGGTGTAGGGTTAGGCTTTGGTTTAGTTTAAGGGTTAGGGTTACGACTATGGCTCAATTTTGTTTTAGGGCTAGGGCTAGGGCTAGGGTTAGGGCTAGATTTTGGTTTAGCATCAGGGTTAGAATTAGTGTTAGGGTGAGTTTTATGCTTAGGGTAAGGGTTAGATTTAGAGTTCGGATTAGATGTAGGGATAGGGCTAGGGCTAGAGTTACGGCTAGGGTTAGGATTATGTAAGGATTATGGTTAGAACTAGGGAGATGGCTAGGGTGAGAATTAGAGTTAGAGGTTTAGGGTTAGAATTAGGTTTAGGGCTAAATTAGTGCTAGGATTAGGGGTAGGGTTAGTGTTAGCATTAGGCCTAGGGTTTCGGCTAGGGTTAGGGTTAGCATTGGGGTTAGAGTTAAGTTTAGGGGAATGGGTGGGGTTATAGCTAGGTTTAGGTGTAGGGTTAGTGTTAGAGTTAGGCCCAGGTTTGGGCTAGGTTTAGGGCTAGGGTGAGGGTTAAAATTAAGATATGGCCTATGGTTATGGTTCATTTAGGATTAAGGCTAGGATTAGTGCTAGGATATAGGGTAAGTTTTTTGATAGGGTTAGGGCTCGGACCCGGGCTAGGGCTACTATCAGGTTTAGGGTTAAGGTTAAGTATAGTTTTAGGGTTAGATTATGGCTAGGTCTAGTGTAATGGTTAGTTTTAGGTTAAAGGTCAGCTTTAGAGCTAGAGTTATTATTAGGGTTAGGGTCAGGGTTAGCATTTGGTTTAGGTTAAGGTTTAGGGTTAGGGCTCAAATTAGCATTAGGGTTAGGTTTCGAGTTAGGGTAATGGATAGGGTTTAGTTTAGGTTTCAGTTAAGATTTAGGGTAATGGATGGGTTAGATTTAGCGAACGGGTTAGTGTAAGCATTAGGGTTAGGGTTATGTTTAGTGTAATGGATAGGTTTAGAGCTAATGTTAGAGCTAGGTTATGGTTTGGATTAAGTCTAGGATTAGGGTTAGGTTTAGGGATAGGGCTAGGGTTCAGTTTAGGATAAGTGTTAGAGTTACGGTAAGTGTCAGGTTTAGGTTTAGGGTTATGGTTAGGTTAGGGTAAGGTTTAGTGTTTGAGCTAGGGTTAAGGCTAGGGCGAGTGTTAGGTTTAGGTTTATGTCTAGTTTATGTTTAGGTTTATGTCTAGGTTAGAGTTAGGTTTAGTGTTAGAGATAGGGTTTTAATTAGGGTTAGTGTTAGGGTTAGGGTAATGTATATGGTTAGAGCTAATGTTTGGGCTAGGGTTAATGTTAGGATTAGGGCTAGGGTTAGGGTTAGTGTTTAGGGTAGGGATAGGGTTATGTTTAGTGTAAGGGTTAGGATTTTAGCTAGGGTTAGGTCTAAGGCAAGGGTTAGGTTAATGGTTAGGGTTAGGGCTAGGGTTAGGCTTAGGTTTATGCTTAGAGTTAAGTTTAGGCCTAGAATTAGCCCTAATTCTAGGTTTTGTGTTAGGTTTAGGGCTATGGTTAGTATTATGGGTAATATAAGAGCTAGGGTTGTGTTTAGGACTAGCTTTAGGTTTAGGGTTATGTCTAGATCTAGTTTTAATCTAGGTTTAGTGTTAGAATCAGGTTTAAATCAGTGTTAATCAGATTTAAAGGTAGGTTTAGTGTTATAATCAGGGTCAGTGTTTGGGATCGGATTAGGGTTAGGTTTAAGGCCAGAATTAGGACTAGGTTTAGGTCGAGGGATAGGGTAAGTGTTTGGTTTATGTTAAGGGTTATTGTTAGGGCGAGTGCTAGGTTTTTGTTTAGGTCTAGGGCTAGAGTTGTAGCTATATTTAGGATTAGCTTTGGGTCTAGGTCTAGTGTCCGGCTTAAGTATAGGTATAAGATTACTGATAGGTATAGTGTTAGGGTTTGGTTTAGGTATAGGGTCAGGTTTAGACCTAGGGTTACTGTTAGGATCAGATGAGAGTCAAGGTTACGATTAGAGCTAGAATGATGTCTAGGGTTAAGACTAGTAATACAGTTAGAGTTTATGTTAGACTGAGGATTAGGGTTAGGACTATGGTTAGCATTTGGGTTAGGGTTTGTCTTGAGTAAGGGTTAAGTTAGAGCTAGGGTTCGGGTTAGGGCTAGTGTTAAGGTTACAATTAGGGTTAAATCTAGGTTTAGAGCTTGGATTAGGGGTAGGATTTGTGTTAGAGTTAGGGCTAGGTTTAGGACAACTATTAATGTACTAAGTAGGGTTATGATTAAGGCTAGTTTTAATATTAGGGTTAAGGCTAGGTCTAGTGTTAGAGTTAATTTTATGTTAGGGTGATGTTTAGAGATAGGATTAGTGTTAATGTCGGCTTCAGGGTCAGGGTTAATTTTAGAGTTAGGATTAGGGTTAGGTGTAGGGTTAGGGTTTGGTTTAGGTTAAGGGTTAGGGTTATGGCTTGGTTTTGTTTTATGTCTAGATCTAGGAATAGGGCAAGTTTTAGGATTAGTGTTATGGTTAGGGGTAGTGCTAGGGTTTAGTTTAGGCTTGTGTTTACAGTTAAATTAAGAGTTAGGTCTAGATTTAGAGTTAGGTTTAGATATAGGGTCACAGTCACAGCTAAGGTTTGGGTTATGTTAAGCTTAAGGGTTAGGACTCTAATTAGCATTAGGGTTAGGGTTATGGTTAGGGTAATGGATATGGTTAGGTTTAGGGTTCAGGGTAGGTTTAGAGTAATGGATAAAGTTAGGGTTAGAGATAGGGTTAGGGCTATCCTAGTGTTAGCATTATGGTTAGGGTCATGGTTAGCGAATGGATATGGTTACAGCTAGGGTTAGGGCTAGGATTATGGTTAGGATTAAGGCTAGGGTGAGGTTTAGGTTTAGGGCACGTTTTAGTGTTAGGGTTAGGTTTAGGGTAATGGTTAGGGCCAGGGTTAGGGTTAGGGTTAAAATGAAGCATAGAGCTAAAATTGGGGCTAGGTTTTGGGTTAGGCTAGGGCTAGGATTAGGGCTAACACTAACATAAGGTTATGATTAGGGCTACTTTTAGGGTTAGGGTTAGGGCTAGGTCTAGTTTTAAGGTTAGGTATACTTTTAGGGTGATCTGAGAGCTAGAGTTAATGTTAGGGTCAGAGTCAGTTTCAAGGTTAGTTTTCTGTTTAGGGCATGACTGGAATTAGGGCTAGGGTTAGGGATAGGTGTGGGGTTAGGTTTTGGTTTTGGTTTAGGTTAAGGGTTATGGTTAGGGCTGTGGCTCTGTTTGATTAGGGCTAGGACTAGGTTAGGGCTAGATTTAGGATTAGTGCTAGTGTTAGGGCTAGTTTCAATGGGAGGTTTACCCATAGGGTTAGGGTTAGATTTAGAGTTATGGTTAGATCTAGGGTTAGTAGTTGGGCTAGGTTTAGGGCTAAGGTTAGAGCAAGTGTTAGGGTTATGGTAAGGGATAGGGTTAGAACTAAGAATAGGGCTAGGGAGACAGAGTTAGTCTTAGTGCTAGTGATAGGGTTAGGGTTAGGGCTAAATTAGGGCTAGGATCAGATCTCAGATTAGTGAAAGGGTTAAGTCTAGGGTTAGGGTTAGGGTTAGATTTAGGGGAATGGATGGGGTTATATCTAGGTTCAGAAATAGGGCAAGAGATAAAATTAGGAATAGGGCTAGAGTTAGGGTTCGGGTTATGATCAAGGCTAGGTTTAGGGCTAGGATGAGGGCTAGCATTTGTGTTAGGTTTATGGCAATAATTAGGGCTAGGGCTAATATCAGGTCTAGGGTTATGGTTAGGGATAGATTTTTATGGCTATGTCTAGTGTCAGAGTTAGGTTTAGAGTAAGGTTCAGGTATAGACCTAGGGGTATTATAATGGTCAGGGTCAGGTTTTGGGTTAGGTTGAGGTTTAGGGTTAGGGCTCACATTACTGCCAGGGTTACAGTTAGGGCTATGGTAATGGATAGGGTTAGTTTTAGGCTTCAGGTTATGTTTAGGGTTCGGGTTAGGTTTAGGTCCATAAATAGGGTTAGGGTTAGGCCTAGGGTTGGCATTAGGTGTATGGTTATCATTAGGGTAATGGATAGGTTTAGAGCTAGGTTTAGGGCTAGGGTTATGTTTAGGATTAGGGAAGGGTTAGGGTTAGGATTAGGGTTAGGTTTAGGGTACTGGTTAGGGTTTGAGATAGGATTACTGCTAAGTCTAGGGTTAGGTTTATGGTTAGATCTAGGGTTAGTGTTAGTATTAGGGTTAGGGCTAGGGTTATCATTAGGGTTAGGGTAATGAACAGGTTTAGATGTCAGATTAGGGTTAGTGTTAGGTTTAGGTTTAGAAAAACAGTTAATGTTAGGTTTAGCATAACTTTTAGGGTTTGAGCTAGGGTTAGGACTATGGCAAGGGTTAGGTTTACAGTTAGTTATAGGGTTAGGTTTATGCTTATGGTTAGAGTATTTTAGGGTTAGGGCTATGGTTATCATGAGGTTTATGGTTAGGTTTAGGGTAATGGGTGGGGTTAGAGCTAGGGTTAAGGCTAGGGTTGAGTTTAGGAATAGGGCTAGGGTCAGGGTTAGGGTTAGGCTTAGAGGTTTCTTATGGTTAGATTAAGGGTAAGGGTAGGGATTGATTAAGTGTTAGGGCTAGGTTGAGGGTTTAGGTTAGAATCAGAGCAAGGGATAGAAGTAGTGTTAGGGTTAGGGCTAGGGTTAGCATTATGTTTAGGGTTATGGTTAGGATAATGGATAGATTTAGAGCTAAGGTTTGGGCTATGGTTATGGTTAGGATTAGGGCTAGGATTAGGGTTAGTGTTTGGGCAATGGTTTGTTTAGGATTACGGTTAGGTTTTGTGCTAGAGTTAGAGCTAGGGCTAGAACGAGGGTTAGGTTCAGTGTTAGCTCTAGGAATAGGATTATGGTAGGTTTAGGGTTAGGGCTAGGGTTATCAGTAGGGTTAGGATAAGGGTTAAGGTAATGAAAGTGGTTAGATGTAGGTTTGGGTTTATGGTTAGGGTTAGGTTTAGATTAATTTTAGAGTTAAGGTTAAGGTATGGTTAGGTTTAGGTTTATGGTATGTATTAGGGTTTGAGCTAGGGTTAGGGCTATGTTGAGTGTTAGGTTTATGGTTATGTCTAGGGTTAGATTTTTTGGTTAGGGATATGGTTAGGGTTAGGGTTATGGCTAGAGTTACCAATAGGGTTAGGGTTAGGGTAATGGGTAGGTTTAGAGCAAGGTTTAGGGATAAGGTTAAGTTTAGGGTTAGAGCTAGGGTTAGGGTTAGAGTTAGGGATGGGTCTAAGTATATATTAATGGTAAGGTTTAGGCATTGAGTAAGGTTTAGACTAAGGCTAGGGTTTGGGGTTGGATTAGGTCTAGGATTAGGATTAGGGTTACGCTAAAGGGTGGGTTTAGGCCTAGGATTCACTCTAGGATTTGTGTTAGGTTAAGGCGTAGGGTTAGAGTTATGGGTAATGTAAGAGCTAGGATTATTATTAGGGCTATTTGTAGGGTTAGCATTATGGCTAAGTCTAGTGTTAGTGTTAAGTTTTCGGTTAGGGTCAGGTTTAGAGATAGTTTAGTGTTAAATACAGAGTCAGTGTTCAGGTTAGAGTTAGAGTTAAAGTTAAAGCCAGAATTAGGACTAGGTTTATGTCTAGGGGTAGGGTTAGTCTTTGTGTTAGGTTAAGGGTTATTATTATGGCTAGGGCTAGGTTTTTGTTTAGGCATAGGGCTAGAGTTAAGGTAGATTTAGGATTAGGTTTAGGTCTAGGGATGGGGTAAGGTCAGGTTTGGATATAAGTTTACTGTAGGGATAGTTTTATGGTTTAGTCTTGGGTTAGGGTCATGTTTAGACCTACAGTTAGTGTTATGACCAGAATAAGGTTCAGGTTTAGGGTTAGGGTTTGGGATAGGGTTAGAGCTATAATGAGGTCTAGGGTTAGGACTATTAATAGAGTTAGGGTTTTGATTAGGCTAAGGATTAGGGATAGGTCTAGGGTTACCATTAGGATTACGGTTTTGCTTATGATTAGGGATAGGGTTAGAACTTGTGTTAGAGGTAGTGTTATGGTTAGGGTAAGGTATGATGTTACAGCTAAGTTTAGAGATAGGGTGAGGGTTAAAATTAAAAGTAGGGATAGGGTTAAGTGTAGGGTTAGGATTAAAGCTAGTGTTAGGCCTAGGGTTAGGACTAGGGATGGTGTTGGGTAAGGGCTAGCATTAGTGCTAGGGCTAATGTCAGGTATAGGGTTATGGTTAGGGATAGTTTTGGGGATAGATTTATGGCTAGTATAGTATAAGGGCTACGTTTAGATGTGGGGGTATTATTATGGTCAGGGTCAGAGTTAGGGTTTGGTTTAGGTTAAGGTTTAGGATTAGAGCTCAAGTTAGCATTAGAGTTAAGGTTAGAATTAGGGTAATGAAATTGTTAGGTTTAGGGTTCAGGTTATGTTTGTGGTAATGGAAAGGTTAGGGTTATGGATACTGCTAGGGTCAGGCTGAGGGTTAGCATTTGGTTTAGGGTTAGGGTTAGGGTAATGGATAGCATTAGAGCTAGGGTTTGGGCTAGGGCTTGGTTTAAGGTTAGGTGTAGGGTTAGTGCAAGGATTAAACCTAGGGTTAGGTTTAGGGTAAGGGTTAGGACTAGGTTTAGAATCAGAGTTAGGGTTAAAGCAATAGTTGTGTCTCTGATTATTGCTAGGTTTTGGGTTACCTTAGGGCTCTTGTTAGGGATACGGCTAATGTAAGAACTAGGGTTACAATTAGGTCTGGTTTTAGGGTTACTTTTGGTAAGTCTTGTTTTATAATTAGGTTTAGATTTAGGGTGATGTTTTGAACTAGGGTTAATGGTAATATCAGAGTCAGGGTCAGGGTTAGTTTAAGGGTTAGGGATAGGACTTGAATTTGGGTAGGCTTAGGGATAAATGTAAGGTTAGGATTTGGTTTAGGTTAAGGGTTAGGGTTAGTACTATGGCCTGTTTTGTTTTAGGGCTAAGGGTAAATTTAAGGTTAGTTTTACAATTAGTGTTAGTGTTATTGCTAGTGTTATGGTGAGTTGAGGCTTAGGGGTACATTTAGAGTTATGGTTAATTATAGGATTAGGGCTATGGCTAGTGTTAGAGCTAAGGTTAGGGCTAGTGTTTGGGTTATGGTAAGAGGTAGGGTTAGAACTAGGAAAAGGGCTAGGGCAAGAGTCAGAGTTAGTATTAGGGCTAGGGCTAGGGTTATGGTTAGGGTTAGGGCTAAATTAAGGGTAGGAATAAGTCTAGGATTAGTGTTAGGCTTAGGCCTAGAATTAGGGCTACATTTAATGTTAGGTTTACTGTTAGGTTTTGGGGAAGGGTTGCCTTTTGTTTGATTTCCACCACCATTTCCATTTACCCGTATAGGTCAAAATGAAGTGAAACCATAAAATACAAAGTGTTCATGATAGCGAACCATTTAATTGAGAAGAGCATACCTTGGAAGCATACTAAGGCTAGATAAAAGATGACTCCTGCCCAGTATCAAAGAAATTTGAAAAAAAACTCTCACCCTAATATTACCTATAACCCTAGCCCTAGCCCTAACCTTAAACCTAACCCTAACCCTAATGTGATTAGAAAACCAGTGATCCTAGTATTCCCGCACTTGTGGAGCCTTGTGGGACAAGCTAAGTGATGAATCCTATGCAGCATCAAACAAATATGACCAAATAATAATGGGAAGTATTTCAGTACATACATATTTCCATGTTTTCTCCTAAAGGGCTCTCAGATAAAGTTGTTTTTGCATGCTTAAGCTTAGGCCTACATTCACAAGGAACATACCAGAGTCCCTAGAGAGAACTGATGGAGTGTGTGAAGTTTCAAGCAGCTAGCACAAACCCTGTTTGATTTTTAGCTTCATTAACTTACCCGTATAGATCAAAATGAAGTGAAATCTTAAATACAAACTGTTCCTGACAACAAACATGTGAACTGAGAAGGCCTAAACCTGGGGAACAGAGTAAATCTAGCTCAAAGATAAATCCTGCCAAGTATCAAAGAATTTTGAATAAAACTAACTCTAACCATAAAACTACCTCTAACCCTATCCCTTCCCTTAACCCTAACTTTTTTAAGGGGACCTTTGACCTTAGAAGTTCCAAATGTGGGCGGCATAGTAGGACAAGCTAAGGGATGAATGCTGCACAGTATCAAAGAAATCTTACCAAATAGTTAATGGAGTATTTCAGTACATGCATATTTCCCTATTTTCTCCTAAAGGACTCTCAGACTAAAGTTGTTTGTACATGCTTCAGCTTAGGCCTACTTTCACAAGAATAAACCATAGATTTCAAACAGAAAATAGATGGAGTGTGAAGTTTCAAGCAGGTAACACCAAAACTGTTTGATTTCCAGCTCCATTTCCATTTACTATAATAGGACAAAATATGAAATGAAACTTTAAAATATAAAATGTTCCTTACAGTGAACCATTGAACCTAGGAGGACCAAACATGGGAAATATAGTAAGGTAGGAAAAAATGAATCCTGCCCAGTATCAAAGAAATTTGAACAAAACTAATTCTAACCCTAATACTAGCTTTAACACTAGCCCTAACACTAACCTTAACACAAACCCTAACCTGTCTAATAAAACTGTTGATCCTGGAAGTCCAAAACATGGGGAGCCTAGTGGGCAAAGCTATCAGATGAATCGTATGCCGTGTCAAAGATATATGACCAAATAATTGAGGTGGTATTTCAGTTCATGCATATTTCACTCTTTTCTGCTAAAGTGCTCTTGAATAAAGTTGTTTTTGCCATCTTCATGTTAGGGCTACTTTCACAAGGAACAAATCAGAGAGTGTCCTCAGAGAACTGATTTGAAGTTTTAAGCAGCTAGCACCAACCCGGTTTGATTTCAACCTCCATTTTCATTTACCTATATAGGTCAATATGAAGTGAAACCTTAAAATACAGAGTGCTCCTGATAGTGAACCATTGAAATGAGAAGGCACAAACCTAGGGAGCATATTAAGGCTAGGTAAAAGATGACTCCTTCCAAGTATCAAAGAAATTTGAACAAAACTAACTCTCACCCTAACACGACATCTAATCCTAACCCTAACCCTAAACCTAACACTAACCCTAACCAGATTAGAGAATCATTGATCCTAGAAGTCCCACACTTGGAGAGCTTTGTGGGGCAAGCTAAATGATGAATTCTATGCAGTATCAAACAAATCTGACAAAATAATTATGGGAGGAATTTCAGTGCATGCATATTTCCCTGCTTTCTCCTAAAGAGCTCCCGGATAAAGTTGTTTTTGCATGCTGCAGCTTAGGCCTACACTCACAAGGAACATACCAGAGTGACCTCACAGAGAATTGAGTGTGTATGTGCAGTTTCAAGCAGCTAGCATAAAACCTGTTTGATTTCCATGTCTATTTCCATTTACTTGTATAGGTCAAAATGAAGTAAAATGAAAATACTAACTGTTCCTGAAACCAAACAGTTGAACCTAAAGGCCTAAACCTGGGGAACAGAGTGAGGTTAGTTAAAGTTGAATCCTGCATTGTATCAAAGATATTTGAATAAAGTAACTCTAACCCTTACACTACCTCTAAACTGAGCCCTAATCATAACCCTAAACATTAACATAGTCCTATCCCTAACTATAAGTTTAACCCTAATTTTAACTGTAACCATTGCCCAAACCCTAGCTCTAAATTTATCCATTACCATAACCCTAATCCTAACCCTAAGGCTAACCATAGCCCTAAACTTAACCTTTACCCTAGACCTGCTCTAACCCTAATCCTCGCCCTAGCCCTAAATGTAGCTCAACCTTAACACTTACCCTAAACCTAACCCTAACCCTAACTCTAACTCTAGCCATACATAATCCTAACCATAAACCTAGCCCCAACCTTAGCTGTAATCCTATCCATTACCCTAAACATAAGCCTAACCCAAATGCTAACAATAGGACTAAATCTAACTGTATAGCTATCCCTAACCCTATTCAAAACCCTAAACCTAACTTGAACCCTAAATATAACCCAATACATTGCCCCAAACCTACTGCTATTTTGAGCCTTAATCCTAAAACTTAACTGAAACCAATCCCTAACCCTGACCCTGACCCTAATAATACATCTAGCTCTTAACCAGGCCTTTACGCAAATCCTAACCATTACATTAGACCTAGCCATAATCTAACCCTAAAACTATCCTTAACCATAATGATAGACCTGACATTAGTCCTAGCCCTAATCCTAGCCCTAGCCCTAACACAAACCCTCATCTTAGCCCTAATCATAGGCCTAACCCTAACGCTAACTCTAGCACTAATCCTAGTCCTAATTTAGCCCTAACCATAAACCTAACCCTAACAGTAGCCCTAAGATTAACTCTAACTCTCGCCATAGCCCTATTTCTAGTTGTAACCGTTTCCATTATCATAATCCTAACACTAGACCTAACCTTAACACTAACCCTAGCCCTAGCCCTAGCCCTAAACCTAGATATAAACATAACAATAAATCTAAGCCTAAACCTCACCCTACCACTAGCCCTAACATTATAACTAATCCTAAAACTAGCCCTAAATCTAGCCTAGATCTAAAACAAAACTGAGCCATAGCTCTAACCCTAACCCTCACCTAATTGTAACCCTATACCTAATTCCCAGTATTTTATATATATATATATATATATATATATATATATATATATATATATATATATATATATATATTAGACTAGCCCTATGCCTAGTTTTTACCCTAAGGCTAACAGAGACACTAACCCTACACCTAGCCTTAACCCTGGCCCTAATTCGAGTCCTATCTCTAACCCTAAAAGTATCACTGACCCTGAATCTGACCCTAACACTAACCATATCTCTAATCATCACCCTAAACCTAAACCTGACCATAACACTAGACCTAGACCTAATGCTAACCCTAAAACTAGTCCTAATCGTAACCCTAGATCTTACATTAGCCGTAGTCCTACCCTAGCACTAACCTAACCCAAAACCTAGCCCTAATCCGAGCCCTATACATAGCTTTAAACCTAACCATAACACTAATCCTAGCTCTAACACATAAATTAACCTAACCCTAAATCTAAACCTTTTTGTAACCCTTAATATAGCCCTAACCCTAACCATATTCTTAGCCCTAAGCATAACCCTATCCACTACCTAAACTTAGCCTGAACCCTAAACCTAACCATATCCGTTACCCTAACCGTAATGGTAATTTAAGCTCTAACCCTAAACCTGAACCTAACTCATACCCTAATTCTGACTCTGACACTAATAATAACCCTAGCTGTAAAGCTGAACCCAATCCTCAATCTAAACCTTACAATAGACCTGGTCATAAACCTAACCCTAAAACTAACCCTAACCATAATGCTATACCTGTCATCAGCCCTACCCCTAATCCTAGCCCTAAATCTAACACAAACCCTAGCCCTAATCCTAGCTCTAAGCCTAGCCTTTATTCTAACCCTAAACTTAATCCTAGCTCTTACCCTAATTTTATCCCGTTCCCTAGCCCTAAACCTAGCTGTAACATCATGACTTACCCTAACCCTAACACTAGCCCTAACACTAGCCCTAAACCTAGGCCTAAAACTAACACTAACCCTAGTGCTAATCCTAGCCCTAATTTTGCCAAACCCTAAACTTAACCCTATCCCTAGCCCTAACACTAACTTTCACCCAAGCCCTATCCCTAGTTCTAAACCTATCCCCTACCATAACCCCAAACCTAGCCCTATCCCTAGACCCAACCCTAGCCCTATCCTTCACCCTAACTCTAAACCTGGATCTAACCATAAATTTAAGCATAAACCTCACCCTAACACTAGCCCTAACTTTAATGCTAATTGGAACACTAGCCCTTACCCTACCCTAACCCTAAAACAAAACCGAGCCATAACCATAACCATAACCCTTAATCTAAACCAAATACTAAATTTACACTTGACCCTAAATCTATCCCTAATTTGGGTCCTAACCCTAACCATAGAAATAACCATGATCCTGATTCTAACCCTAACACTAACCCTATCTCTAAACATTGCCCTAATGTCAACCCTAAAACTATCTCTAATCAGAAACCTAGTTCTTACATTAGCTGTAGCCCTAATGTGAACACAAATCCTAGCCCTAATTTGAGTTCTAACCCTAGGTTTAACCCAAACCTAACCACAACCATAACCCTAAACCTAACCTTACCCCTAACCCTATCCCTTTCCCTAAGCCAAAACCTCGCCCTAATGCTATCCTAGTCCTAACTCTAATCCTTAGCCTACCCCAAACCCTAATTCTATTACTAGTCCTAACCCTATCCCTCATTCTACCTCTAACCCTAACCCAAACCCAAACCCTACCCCTAACCATGACACTTATTCTGACACTAACACGAACCCTAGGTCTAATCCTGACCCTAAACCTAAAACAAACCCTAACAGTACACCTACTGGTAAAACTATACCTAAACCTAACCCTAACACTAGCACTAGACCAAACCTAATCCTAAATAGAGTCATAAATGTAGCCCTAGCCATAAACAAAAATCTAGCACTAGCCCTAACAATAACCTTTAACCTAACACAAAGAGTAACCCTATCCCTTCAACCAATGATAGTCCTAATTCTTGCCCTAACCCTAACCTAACCCTAACCCAAACAATGACCCTTACCCTAACACAAACTCTAGCTCTAAACCTTATCCTAACCCAAAACTTAACCCTAAACTAGACTGATCCATAATGCTAACCCTAAAACTAGCCATAACCATAACCCTGGGTCTTACATTACCCATAGCCCTAATGCTAGCCATAAACCTCACACAAAACATAGCCATTATCCTAGCCCTAAACCTAGTCCTAATCGTAACCCTAACAAGAACCCTAGACTAAACCAAAACTTTAATCCTCGCTCTAGCCCTAAGGCTAGCTAAAACTCTAACACTTATCCTAAACCTAAACCTAACAATAACCCTAGGCCTAATCCTAACCCTAGCCCTTATCCTAACCTTAAACCTATCCCTAATCTTAGCTCTAACCCTATCCATTACCCTAAAGATTAGCCTAAAATAAATGCTAACCCTAGGCTTTACTCTAACAGTATCCCTAACACTAACCTTTTCCATTACTCTAAACCTAACCTGAACCCTAACCCTAACCCTATTCATTACCCTAACCCTAACCTAACACTGACACTAATTCAAGCCTTAACCCTAAATCTTAACCTAAACCAAACCATACCTGGAGCCTGACCGTAAAAAACACCTAGCTCTAAACCTGACCCTTATTCTAAACCTAAAGCTTACACTAGACCTAGCGACAACCTAACCCTAAAACTTACCCTAACCATAAACTTAGACCTGACATTAGCCCTAACCCTAATACTAGCCCTAAACCTAACACAAACCCTAGCCCTCATCCTTGCCCTAAATCTAGCCTTAATCCTAACCCGTACCCTAACCCTAGCCCTATCCCTAATTTTAACCCTCGCCCTATCCCTGAATCTAGCTATAACCCCACCCTTACTCTAACCCTAACCCTTACCCTTACCCTAACACTAACCCTAACTCTAGCCCTAACCATAGGCCTAACCTAACACTAACCCTAGCGCTAATCCTAGCCCTAATTTAGCCCTAACCCTATCCCTACCAATAACCCTATGCCTAAAACTAACTCTAACTCTCACCCTAGCCCTATTTCTAGTTCTAACCCTATCAGTTACCATAACCCTAACACAAGCACTAACCTTAGCCCTAATCCTACCCCTATACCTATTCCTAGATCTAACCATAACTCTAAATCTAACCCTAACTCTAAGTCTAAACCTTACCATACTTCTAGACCTAACACTATTACTAAACTTAAAACTAGCCCTAACCCTAGCCTTAGCCTAAAATAAAACAGAGCCACTGCCCTAACCATAAACCTTAAATTAAAACAAACCCTAACTCTACACCTAGCCATAAATGCCTTGCTCTAATTTGAGTCCTAGGCCTAAAACTAACCCTGACCCTGACTTATATCCTAACACTAAACCTGGCTCTAAATATCACACTAATTCTAAAGATAATGGTAAACTAGATCTAGACCAAAAACTATCCCTAAAACTAATCCTAATCATAACCCTAATTCTTACATTAGCCATAGCCATAATCCTAGGCCTAAACCTAAGAGAAAAACTACCCCTAAACTGAGTCCTAAATCTAGATGTAACCCTAACCCTTAAACTAGGCCTAGCCCTTACCCTAACTCTAACTCTATAACTTACCCTAAACCAAACTCTATCTGAATGCTAACCTTAGTACTAATCCTAATCCTTAGCCTAACCCAAACCCTAACCCTATTACTAGTCCTAACCCTTTCCCTCATACTAGCTCTAACCCTAACCCAAATACTAAGTCTAACACAAACCCTTGGTATAAACCTGACCCTAACCCTAAACTGAACCCTAAAACTAGCCCTAAAAGTAAACTTACACCTAAACCTACTCCTAACACTAGCCCTAGACCTAAAAGTAACCTAAATCTAGCCATAACTCTAGACCTAGACCTAAAAAAAACTTAGCCCTACCCCTAACCATAACCCTTAACCTAAAGCAAACACTAATCATACCTCTAGACCAAAACCCAGTCCTAATTCTGGTTTCTCCCTAACCCTAACTCTAAACTGAAACAGCCCCAACATAAACACTAAACCTAGGTCTAATCCTGACCCTAATCCCAAAACCTAAACCTAACACTAGACCTAGCCATAAAACTAACACTAAAACTAGCCCTAATTAGTACGTTAGATCTTACATTACCCATAGCCCTAACCCTGGGCCTAAACCTAACACAAAACCTAGCCCTAATCCTAGGCCTAAACCTACCCTAAGCATAACCATAACCCTAAGCGTATCCCTGACCCTAACCCTTGCCTTACTCCTAACTCTAGCTCAAAGCCTAACCCTTAGCCTAAACCTAATCTTATACCTATCCCTAACCATAAACCTAACTCTAGCCCTAATTCTAACCTTAACATACCACTAACCCTAGCTCTAACCCTAGCCATTACCTTAAGCCTATCTCTAACCCTAATGATAACCCTAGCCCTAAACCTAACCCTATTCCTAACCCTAATCATAAACATAACCCTAGACCTAACCCTAAACCTAATCCTTGTCATAGCCTTAACCCTAACTCAAACCCTAACTTTTACCCTAAAACCAACACTATATCTAGGCCTAAACCTAAAGTTAACCCTAAACCTAACCTTAACCCTAATCCTAACCTTACATCTAAACAACCCTAAACCTAACCATAAACCTAACCCTAACCCTAACCATAACCATAACCCTAGACCTAACATTAAACCTAACACTCACCCTAGTCCTAACCCTAGCTTAAACCCTAAACCTTACCCTAACCCTAACCCTACCCCTAGTCCTAACTGTAACCCTAACTCTAACTCTAGCCCTAACTCTAACCCTAAAACTAAACCTAACCAAATCCTAGCCCTAATTTAGCCCTATTCCTAACCCTAACCCTAACCATAGAATTAAGACAAACTATAACTCTCACACAAGATCTATCCCTAGTTCTAACCCTAGCCCTTTCCATAACCCTAAACCTAGCCCTAATGCTAGTCACAGCTCTTGCCGTATCTTAGCCTTTGCACTACCCTAGATGGAAACCTAACTCTAAATCTAAACCTAACCTGATGCCTAAGCCTAACACTGTAATGAGCCCTAACCCTAAGGCTAATTCTAAAACTAGACCTAACCTTATCCCTAGCCCTATAACAAATTCAAGCCATACCCCTAACCCTAACTCTTAACCTAAACCAAACCCTAACCATACACCTAGCCCTAACTCTAGACCTAATTTGAGTCCTAGCCCTAACCCTAAACCTAACCATGACCCTGACTAATATCCTAACGCTAACCCTACCTCTAAACATCACGCAAACCTTAAACCTAACCCTAACACTAGACCTAGCCCTAAACCTAACACTAAAACTAATCCTAATCATAACCCTAGTTCTTACATTAGCCGTAACACTAACACTAGTCCTAACCCTAACACAAAACTAGCCCTAATCTTAGCCCTAACCCGAGCTTTATCCCTAAACCTAAGCCTAACCTTAGAGCTAAACCTAGTCTTAACCCTAGTTCTATCCCTATCTTTTACACTAAGCCAAACCCTCACCCTAATGCTAACTCTAGTCCTAATCTTAATCCTTAGCCTAACCCAAAACCTAACCCTATTCCTAGTCCTAACCCTAGCCTTCATTCTAGGTATAACCATAACCCAAAACCTACCCTAACCCTGACACTTATTCTGACCCTAACACTAATTGTAGGTATAAACCTGAACCTAACCCTAAACCAAACCCTAACACTAGCTCTACCATTAACCTTATACCTAAACCTGACACTAACACTAGCCCTAGACCTAAACGTAATCGTAAATCTAGCCATAACTCTAGCCCTAGACCTACAGAAAATCCTAGAACTAGCCTTAACAATAACCCTTAAACTAACACAAACACTAACCTTACCCCTAGATCTAAACGTAGTCCTAATTCTGGCTTTAACACTAACCATTACCCTAAACCAAACACTGTTTCTGAAACTAACACTAACCCTAGCTCTAAACATCACCCTAACCCTAAACCTAACACTAAAATTACACTTAGTCCTAACATTAACCATAAAACAAGCGCTAATCATAACACTAGTTCTTACATTACCCATAGCCTTAACCTATCGCAAAACCTAGCCCTAACCAAGCCCTACACTAGCTTTAACCCTAAAGCTAAACCTAACCATAACCCTAGCCCTAACCCTAACCCTAAGCATAACACTAGACCTAATACTAACCATAACCCTAGCCCTAAGCCTAGCTCTAACCCTATCCATTATCCTAATGATAATCCTAAACCCTATGCTCACCCTAGGCCGAACCTTACTCCAATCCCTAGCCTTAACCCTATCCATTTAACCTACACCTAACCTGAACCTAAACTTAACTATATCATTACCCTATCCCTAACCCTAAAGCTAATTCGAGCCCTAACCCTAAACCTTAAACTAACACAAACTGTAACACTGACCCACTCCCTAATAATACCCATAGTTCTAAACCTGACTCTAAAAAGAAAACTAGTCCTTACAATATACCTAGCCATAAATCTAACCCTAAAACAATCCCTAACCATACCTTAGACCTGACATTAGCCCTAGCTTTAATCCTAGCCCTAACACTAACACAAATATGAGCCCACATCCTAGCCATAAACCTCACCTTAATCATAAATCCAACCATAACCCTAACTCTAAATTTAACCCTAATATTCACCCTAGTCCTAAAACTAGCTATAATACCATCCCTTACACTAAACCTAAACCTAACCCTAAACCTAACACTAAAACTAGCCCTAACCCTAGGCTTAACCCTAACACTAACCCTAGCACTAATCCCAGCCCCAATTTAGCCCTATCCCTACCACTAAACCTAACTCTAGCCCTATGACTAACTCTAACTCTTGCTTTAACCCTACACCTAGTTCTAACCCTATCCCTTACCATCACCCTAAACCTAGACCTAAACTAAGCCCTAACCCTAGCCCTATCCTTAGCCTTAGCTCAAACCCTAGATATAAACCTAACTCTAAATCTAACCATAACCCTAAGACTACATCTAGCCATAAATCTAGCCCTGCCCCTAACCCTAAACCTTAACCTAACCCTAAACCTCACACTACAATAGCCCAAACCCTAATGCTAATCCGAAAACTAGCCCTAACCTTACCCCTAGCCCTAAAACAAAACCAAGTCATAGCCCTAACCATAACCCTTAATCTAAACCAAACCCTAACCCTACACCTATCCCTAACCCTAACGAAATTCTAGTCCTAACCCTAACCCGAAAACTAACCCTGACCCAGACTCTCAGCCTAATACTAATCCCAGCTCTAACCTTAGGTCTACGTAACCAGAAACCTAACCCTAACACTAAACCTAGCCATAAACTTAATCCTATAACTAGCACTAATGATGAACCTACTTTGTACATTAGTGGAAGCCTTAACCCTAGCACTAACCTAACTCAAAACCTAGCCTTAATCCAAGTGATAAAACTAGCTTTAACCCTAAACTTAAACCTAACCCTAAGCCAAACACTAGCCCTAATCCTATACATAACCCTAGCCCTAACCTTAGGTCTAAACTTATCCATTATCCTAACAATAACCCTAACCCTTATGCTAAACCTAGGCCTAACACTAACCCTATCCATTACACTAAACCAAACCTGAACCCTAAACCTAACCCTGTCATTACCCTAAACCTAAATCTAACACTAATTAGAGCCCTATACCTAAACCGTAACTTAATCCAAAACCTAACCCTGACTCTGACCCTAAAAAAAAAAAAAAACCCTACATCTAAGTCTGACCCTTACCAAAAACCTACCCTTACACTGGACCAAGCCATAAACCTAACACTAAATCTATCCTTAACTGTAACCCAGACCTGACATTAGCCCTAGCCCTAATACTATCCCTAGACCTAACACAAACCCTAGTCCTCATCCTAGCCCTAAACCTAGCCTTAATGATAACCCTAGCCCTAACTCTAATACTAACCTTCACCCTAACTCTAAATCTAGCTATAATCACATCCCTTATCCTAAACAAAACACTAATTCTAACACTAACCATAGTCATAAATCCTGCCTTATCCTTAGCCCTAGCACTAACCCTAGATCGAAACCTAACTCTAAATCAAATCCTAACTCGATGCCTAAGCCTAACCCTAAAACTAGCTCTAATACAAATCCTAATGCTAAAACTAGCCCTAGACATAGTCCTAACACTAACCCTAGCCATAATTTAGCCCTATTTCTAACCCTAACCCTAGCCCTAAGACTTACTATAATTCTTACACTACCCTATCACTTGTTCTAACAATATCTCTTACCATAAACCTAACCTTAGCCCTAACCCTAATACTAACCCTTGCCCTATCCTCAGCCTTAGAACTAACCTTACAAAAAATCTAACTCTAAATCTAGCCCTAACCCAAAGCCTTGGCCTAACCCTAAGATTAGCTCATACCATAACACTAATCCTAAAACTAGCCCTAACCCTAGACATAGACCTAAAACAAACAAAGCCGTAGCTCCAACCATAACCCTTAACGTAAACCAAACCCTAACCCTACACCTAGCCCTAACCATATCCGTAATTAGAGTTGTAAGCCGAACCCTAAAACTAAACCTTAACCTGACACTGACCGTAACACTACTAGCTCTAAACATTACCCTAAACCTAAACCTAATTCTAACACTCACGCTAGCCCTAAAACTAGCCCTAATCATCATCCTAGTACTTACATTAGCTGTAACCATAACCCTAGCCATAACTTAACCCAAACCCAGCCCTAATCTGAGCCCTAACCCTAGATTTAACCCTAACCCTAACCCTAGCCCTAATCATAACCCTAGCCCTAAACCGATCTCTTACTCTATCAATTACCACAACCATAACCCTAACCCTAATGCTAACCGTAGGCATAAACCTAACCCTATCCTTAATCCTAACTCTATCTATTGTCCAAACTTAACCTGAATGCTAAACCTAACTCTCTCATTATCCTAACCCTAACCCTAACACTAATTTGAGCCCTAACTTTAAACCTTAACCTATCCCAACCCTAAATCAGACCTTTCACCTAATAATATCCCTAACTCTAATCTTGATTGTAACACTAAATCTAACACTTACCCTAGACAAAGCCAAAATGCTAACCCTAAAACTATCTTTAACCATAATTCTGGACCTGAAATTAACCCTAGACCTAATCCTAGCCCTAACCCTAAAACAAATGCTAGCCCTCATCTTAGCCCTAAACCTAGCCTTAATCATAACCCTAACCCTAACCCTAACTGTAGCCCTAACCCTAGCCCTAACCCTTGCCCTATTTTTAGTCATAGCCCTAACTCTATATCTAACCCTAACTCTAAATCTAACTCTAACTCTAAGCCTAAGTCTAACACTAACATTAACCCTAACCCTAACACTAATCTCCAAAAAATAGCACTAACCCTAACTCTAGCAGTAAAACAAAACCAAGAAATAGCCCTATCCCTAAACCTTAACTTAAACTAAACCTTAACACTACATTTAGACCTAACCATGAACTAACTTTGAGTCATAATATTAACCTTAAAACTAACCCTGACACTGACTCATATCCTAAACTCACTCCAGCTCTAAACACCATCCTAACCTTAAACCAAAACCTAACATTAACCCTACTCCTTAAGTGATTCCTAACCCTAACCCTGACCCTCACTCATATTGTAACACTAACACTAGCTCTAAATATCACCCTAACTTTAACCTAACCCTAACACTATACCTACCCCTAAAATTAACCATATAACTAACTCTAATTGTAACCCTAGTTCTTACATTAGCGATTGCCCTAACCCTAGCCCTCACCCTAACACAAAAACTAGCCCTAATCTGAGCCCTAAACCTAGCTTTAACCTAACCCTAACCCTAAATCTAGTCCTAACCCTAACTCTAACCTTAACCTTTACCTTAAGTGAAACCCTAACCCTAATGGTAACCCTAGACCTATCCCTAACACCCTAGCCATCATTCTAGCCCTAAATCTAGCCTTAATCTAATGAAAACCTAGACCTAACTCTAATTCTAACCTTTGCCCTAGCCCTAAAACTAGCTCTAACCCCATCGCTTACACTAAACCTAGCCCTTATATACCCATAGCACTAACCCTAGCTCTAAACCTAACACAAAATCTAGCCCTAATCCTAGGCCTAAACTTAGCCCTGAGCATAACCCTAACCTTAACCCTATCCTCACGCTAATGCTAACCCTCACCTTAGACCTAACCGTAGATAAAACCCCAAACCTAACCCTAAACATAACGCAGCCCTATCCCTAAACATAACGCTAACCATAGCCCTAATCATAATGTTAAAACTAGCCCTAATACTATCTCTAAAATTATCCAATACCATAAACCTAACCCTAAACCTAATGATAACCCTAGCTCTAACTAAATGTAAACCTAATCCTAGACCTAACCCTAAACTTAACCCTCATCGTAGCCATAAGCCTAGATCAAACCGTAAACTATACTCTAACCCTAATCCTAGCCCAAACGCTAATACTAACCCTAAACCTAAAACTATCCCTAACACTAACCCGACATCTAATCCTATCCATTAACCTAATTCTAAAGGTCACCTTAGCCCTAACCCTAACTCTAACCCTAACCTTAATTGTAAATTTAACCGTAGACATAACACTAAACCTAACTCCCACCCTAGCACTAACCCTAGTTCAAAACCTAGCCCATACCCTAAACCTAACCCGAACACTAACCCTAGGCCTAGCCCTAACCCTAACCCAATTCTAGCCCTAATCTTAATCAAAACGATCGCCCTAACACTAGCTCTAATGCTATCCATTAACCTAACAATAACCATAACTCAAATGCTAACCCTAGGCCTAACCCTAACCCTGTAAACCCTAACCATACCCATTATCCTAATCTTATCCTGAATCCTAAACCTAAACCTACACATTACCCTAAACCTAACTCTAACTCTAACACTAATTTGAGTGCTAACTCTAAAACTTTACCTAACCCATAACCTAAACCTGAAGCTGACCTTAAAAAACACCTAATTCTAAACCTGGTCCTTAACATAAACCTAACCCTTATACAAGACCTAGCCATGAAACTAACCCTATAACTATGCCTAGCCATAACCCTAAACCTGACATTATCCCTATCCCTAAAATTTGCCCTAACCCTAACAAAAACCCTAGCCCTCATCCTAACACCAAATCTAGCCTTACCTAACCCAATCCTAAACCTATCCCTAAACCTAATTCTAATCATTGCCCTAGTCCTAAACCTAGCTATAACCCCAACTCTTTTCCTAAAACTAACCCTAAACCTAACCCTAAACATAGCCCTAACATTAGACCTAACCCTGACACTAATCCTAGACTTATTCCTATGCCTAGTTTAGCCCTAACCCTAACCCTAACCCTAGCCTTAATACTAAATCTAACTCGCGCCTAGCCCTATTTCTAGTTCTAAGCCTATCCCTTACCATAACCTTAGCCATAGCCCTAAAACATAACCGAGCTATACCAGTAACTCTAATCCTTAACTAAAACCAAATCCTAACTCTACATCTAGCCCTAAGCTTATCCCTAATTCAAGTCCTATCCCTAACCTAAAACTAACCCTGACCCTGACTCTGAACCTAACACTAACCCTAGCTCAAAACATCACCCTAAACTGAAAACTAACCCTAAAACTAGACTTAGCCCTAACTGTAACCCTAAAATTAGCCCTAATCATAACCCTAGTTCTTACATTAGCCATATCCCTAACACTAGTCCTAAGGAAACCCAAAACCTAGCCCTAATCTGACCCAAACCATAGCTTTAACCCTATCTCTAACCCTAAATGTAGCTCTAACCCTTACCCTAAACCTAAACCTAACTTTAATCCTTACACTAACCCTAAACCTAACCCTAACCCAACCCTAACCCTAAACAAAATCCTAGCCATAACCCTAGCTCTAACCCTATCCAATACACTAACCCTAATGCTAACCCTCAGCCTAACCCTAACACATTCCCTAACCCTAAGCTATGCATTATCCTAAACATAACCCTAAGCCTAATCCTAAGCTAATACTAGGCCTAGACGTAACAATAAGCCTAAAAATAGCCCTAATTGTAACCCTAGTACTTACAATAGTAGTAGACCTAAAGCTAACACAAAACCTAGCCCTAATTCGAGCCCTAACACTAGCTTTAACCCTAACCCTAGCCCTAAACCTAACCCTCTCCCTAAGCCTAGCCCTAATCCTAGCACTAACCCTATCCCTAACCCTAAGCAAACTCTTACCCTAAACCTACCTAGTTTTAAATATAATCCTTATCCTAACCCAAAACATAACTCTATCACTAGTCCTAACATTAGCCCTCAATCTAGCTCTATTTCTATCCAAAACCCTAAATCTAACTCTGACCCTTATTCTGATCCTAATAATAACCATAGGTCTAAACGTGACCCTAACCCTAAAATGACCCCTAACTTTGGCGCTACCTGTAACCGTATACTTATATCTAACCCGAACATTAGACCTAGATCTACACCTAATCCTTCATCTAGCGATAACTCTAGCCCTAGCCCTAAACAAAAACCTAGACCTAGAATCTAACAATAACCCTTAACCTAACCCAAACACTAACCCTACCCCTAGACCTAACTCTAGTCCTAATGCTGGAACTAATCATTAACCTAACCCGAACCAGAACACTGACCCTTACCCTAACACAAACCCTAGCTCGAAACCTTTTCCTAACCAAAAACCTAAACCTACACTAGACCTAGTCATATGACTAATGTGAAAACTAGCCATAACCATAGGTCAAAACCTACCTATAACTCTATCCATTACCCTTACCATAACCCTAACCGTAATGCTAACCCTAGCCCTAACCCTAACCCTGACTATAACCCTAAACCTCATCCTAGTGCAAATCCTAGATCAATCCCTAACCCTTAAATATAATCTAAACCTAACACTAACCCTTGGTTTAAACCTAACCCTAACCTTAACTCTAGCCCTAATCCTAACCTTAATCCTAGCCGTAACCCTAGCTCTAATTCAACTCCTAAGCCTAAAACTAACCATAGCTCTAAATATCACCCTAACCCTAAAGCTAATGCTAACACTAGACCATCCCTAAAACTAACCCCAATCATAAACCTGGTTCTTACATTGGCCTAACCCCAAACTCTAGCCTTAACCCTAACTCAAAATTAGCCCTAATCCGAACCCTAACACTAGATATAAACCCTAACCCTAGTCTTAAACGTAACCCTAAACTAGCCCTAACAGTATCCCTTACCCTAAGCCAAATCCTATCCATAATGCTAAACCTAGTCCAATCCTAATCCTTAGCCTAACCCAAACACTAACCCTATTACTAGTCCTAACCCTAGCACTCATTCTAGCCTTAAATCTAACCCAAAACCTAACCCTAACCTTATTCTGACACTAACACTAATTATAGGTCTAAATCTTAACCTAACCCTAAACTGAACCCTGAAAGAAGCCTTATAGTAACCTTATACCTAACCCTAACCCTAACGCTAACACTAGCCCTAGACCTAAACCTAATGCTAAATCTAGTGATAACTCTAGTGCTAGACCTAAACAAAAACTTAGTCCTAGCCCTAACAATAACCCTTAACCTAAAATAAACACTAAACCTACCCCTAAACCTAACCTTTTCCTAATTCTGGCTTTAACCCTAACCCTAACTCTAACCTAAACACTGACCCTGCCTTTAAAAATAAACCTATCTCTAAACCTGAGCCTAAACAACATCTAAACCTAACATTAGACCTAGCCATAACTCTAACCCTAAAACTATCCCTAATCATAACCCTAGCTCTTATATTACCCATAGCCCTAACCCTAGGCCTAAACCGAACACAAAACCTAGATCTTATCCTAGGCCTAAACCTAGACTTAGGCATAACCCTAACACAAACCGTAGACCTAACCCTCGCCTTAGTCCTAACCCTGGCTCAAAACCTAAACCTTACCATAAATATAAACCTACACCTATCCCTAAATATAAACCTAATCCTAGCCATAATCCTAACCTTAACTCTAGCAATAAACCTAGCTCTAAAGACACCCATTACCCTAAACATTACCCTAACTCTATTGATAACCCTAGGCTTAACCCTAACCCTAAACCTAACCAGAAAACTAATCCTAGATCTAACCCTAAACCTCACCCTCAACATAGACCTAACCCCAGCTCAAACCCTAAACCTCACCATAAACCTAACCGTAACCATAGCCCTAAAACTAAGCCTAACACTTAATCTAATGCTAATCACAAACCTGAACCTACATCTAATTGTATCCATTGCCCTAACCCTAACACTACCCGTAATGATGACAGTAGCCCTATCCTAACCCTAAACCTAACCATACTGTAATCTTATCCCTAGACCTAACTCTAAACCTAACCCTCACTTTAGCCCTAAACCTAGCTAAAAACCCAACCCTTACACTAAACATAACACTAACTCTAACTCAAGACCTATTTCTAACCATAACCCTAGCCCTAACCTTAGCTGTAACCCTATCCATTATCCTAACCCAACCATTACCCTAATGCTAACTCTAGACCTAACCCTAACCCTATCGCTAACCCTAACCTTATAAATTACCGTAAACCTAAACTGAACCCTAAACAAAAACCTATAATTACCCTAATCCTGACCCTAAATGTAATTAGAGCCCTAAACCTAAACCCTAACCTCAAACAAACTCTAACACTGAACCTTAACCTAATAATTCCCCTAGCTCTAAACCTGACCCTTACACTAGAACTAGCCATAAAACATTCTGAATCTATCCCCAACTGTAATCCTAGACCTGACAGTAGCATTAGCCCTAATTCTAGACCTAACCCTAACACAAACCCCAGCCCTTATCCTAGCCCAAAATCTAGCCATAACCCTAACCCTAACCCTAACTTTAGGCCTAAACCTAACACTAACCCTAGCCCTAATCTTATTCCTAATTTATGCCTATCCCTAACCTTAGCCCTAACCCTAGCCCTAAAACTAACTGTAACTTTCACCCTTTCCCCATTCCTAGTTATAACCCTATCCCTTAATGGAACAATAATCCTAGCCCTAACCCTAGCCCTATCCTTAGTCCCAGCCCTAAACTAGATCTAAATCTAACTCTAAATCTAACTGTAACCCTCAGCCTAAACCTAAACCTAACACTAGCCCTAACCTAATGCTAATCCTAAAACTAGCACTAATCCTAGCCCTAGCCCTAAAACAAAACCCAGACATAGGCCTAAACCTAACCCTTAACCTAAACTAAACCCTGGGCCTAACCCTAAACTTAGCCCTAATTCGAGTTTTAAGCTGAACCCTAAAACTAACCCTGACCCTGAATCTGACCATAACACTAACTCTACCTCTAAACATCACACTAACCCTAAACCTAAACCTAACACTATACCTAGCCCCAACCCTAAACCTAAATTTAGCCCTAAATGTAACCCTGGTACTTACATTAGCCCTAACGCTAACACTAGCACTAACTTAACACACAACCTAGCCCTAATTCAAGCCCTAACCCAAGCTTTAACCCTAACACTAACCCTAACCCTAGCCCTAATCATAACCATAACCCTAGCCCTAACCCTTGCTCTAACCCTATCTATCGCCATAACTATAACCCTAACACTAATGATAACCCTAGGCCTAAACCTAAACCAATCCCTAATCCTAACCCTATCCATTACCTTAAACCAAACCTAAACCCTAAACCTCAACCTATCATTACCCTAACCCTAACCTTAATGCTAATTCAAGCCCTAAATTTAAACCATAACCTATACCAAACCCTAACCAAGGCCCTGGCCCTAATAATACCCTTAGCTCTAAACATGACCTAAAACTAAACATAACCCTTACACTACCTGTATCCATAAACCTAACCCTAAAACTATTTTAATGATAACCCTAGACCTTATATTAGTCCTAGCCCTAAACCTAGCCCTATCCTAAAACAAACCCTAGCCCTCATCCTAGCCCTAAAACCAGCCTTAATCATAACCCTAACACTAACCATAGGCCTAGCCCTAATTCTAACCCTCCCTCTATCTCTAAACCTAGCTATAATGCCAATCCTTACCCTAAACTTAACCCTAACCCTAAACCTAATGCTAGGCCTAAGATGAATAATAACCCTAGCCCTAATTCTATCCCTAATTTAACCCTATCCCTAACCCTAACCCTAGCCCTAAGACTAACTCTAACTTTCACACTAGCCCTATCCCTAGTTCTTAAACTATCCCTTACCATAACCATAGACATAAAACTTGCCCTGTCCTTATTCCTTGCCATAACCCTAGATCTATACCTAAATCTAAATCTAATACTAAAAATAAGCCTAAGCCTAACATAAACACTAGCCCTAACCCTAATGCAACTTGTAAAACTAGCCCTAACCCTGACCTTAGCAATAAATCAAACCAAGCAGTAGCCCTAATACTAAACCTTAACTTAAACCAAATCCTAATACTACACCTAGACCTAACCCTAGCCCTAATTCGAGTCCTAACCTTAACCTTAATTCTAACCCTGACTCTGACTCATATCCTAACACTCTTCCTAGCTCTAAACACCATGCTAACCTTAAACCAAACACTTACAGTAACCCTAGACATAATTTGAGTCCTAACCATAATCTTAAAACTAACCCTTACCCTGACTATTAATCTGAAACTAATACTACCTCTAAATATCACCCTAAACTTAAACCTAATCCTAACACTAGAGGTCTAACCCCTAACCATAACCCTAAATCTAACACTAATTGTAACCCTAGTTCTTACATTAGCCATTACTCTAGCCCTAGCCCTAATCCTAACAAAAAACTAGACCTAATCTAAGCTCTAAACCTAGATTTAACCCTAAATCTAGCCCTACCCCTAGCTTTAACCCTATCCCTTACCCTAAGCCAAACCTAACACTAATTCTAATCCTAATTCTAACCCTAATCCTTAACCTAACCCAAACCCTAATCCTTTTACTATTCCTAACCCTAGCCCTCATTCTAGCTCTAACCATAACCCAAACCCTAAACCTAACCCTGACCCTTATTCGACATTAACACTAATCGTAGGTCTAAACCTGAACCTAACCCTAAACCAAACTCTAACACTAGCCCTCCAGGTAACCTTATACCTAAACCTAACCCTAACACTAGCCCTAGACCTAAACCTAATCCTAAATCTAGGCATAACTCTAGCCCTACACCTAAAGAAAAAGCTAGACCTAGCCCTAATAATAATCATTAGCCTAAGTCAAACACTAACTCTTCCCCTAGACCTAACCCTAGTCTTAATTCTGGCTTTCATTCTAATCATAATATTAATCTGAACACTGACTCTGACACTAACACTAACCCTAGCTCTAAACACCATCCTAGCCCTGAAACAATACACAGCCTTAACATTAACCCTAAAACTAGCCCTAATCATAAGTTCTTAATTTAGCCACATTCCTAACCTATTACAAAACCTAGCCCTATACCAAACCCTACCCTATCTTTAAACCTAAAGCAAACCCTAACGCTAACAATAGCCCTAACCCTAATCCTAAGCCTAACCTTAGACCCAATCCTAAGCATAAACCTAGCCCTAACCCTAGCTCTAACCCTATCCATTACCCTAAGGATAACCCTAACCCTTACGCTAACCCTAGGCCAAACACTAATCCTATGCCCATCCCTAACCCTATCCATTACCCTATACCTAACTTGAACCCTAAACCTAAAACTATTGTTAACTTATCACTAAATCTAATGCTAATTCGAGGCCTAACCATAAACCATAACCTAACCTAAACCCTAACCCTGATCCTAAAAATACCCCTAGCTCTAAACCTGACCCTAAACATAAACCTAATCTTTAAAATAGACCTAGATATAAACCTAACCCTAAAACTATCTGAAAACTAACCCTAGACCTGACATTAGCCCTAGCTCTAATCCTAGTCCTAACCCTAAAGCAAACATTAACCTACATCCTAGACATAATCCTCATCTTCACCAGAACCCTAATCCTAACCCTAACCCTAATTCTAACCCTCACCCTATCCCTATAACAAGGTATAATCTCATCCCTTACCCTAAACCTAACCCTAATCCAAACCTTAACAAAAACGTAGCCCTAACCCTAGGCCTAACTCTAACATTAACACTTGTTCTAATCCCAGATCTAAACCTAGCTTTAATACTAACCCTAACTCAAAACTTAGGCCTAACCCTAACACTAACCCTAGCCCTAATCTTAGCCCTATCCCTATTAATAATGCTAACCCTATCCATTATCCTAACCCTAAACATAATCCTAACGCAAATTTGAACCCTAACCCTAAACCTTAACCTATCTCTAACACTAAACATAACCCTAGCCCTAATACTAACTATAACTTTTGCCTTAGACCTATAGGGTAGTTCTAAACTTTTCCCTTACCATCACCCTAAACCTAGACCTAATCTTAGCCCTAACCCTAGCCCTAGCCCTAAAACAAAACCGAGTCATAGCCCTAATCTAACCCTTAAACTAAACCAAACCCTAACCTTACACCTAGCCCTAACCCTATCCCTAACCCTATCCCTAATTCTAGACCTAACCCTAACCTGAAAACTAACCCTGACCCTGACTTTTACCCTAACACTAAACCTAGCTCTAAAATCATTGTAACCATAAATCTAACCCTAACACTAGACCTAGCCTTAACCCTAACCTTATAACTAGCGCTAACCATAACCACACTTTGTACATTACCCATAGTCTTAACCCCAGCCCTAACCTAACCCGAAACCTAGCCTTAATCAGAATCCTTATCCTAGATTTAACCCTTAACTTAAACCTAACACTAACCCAAACAAAAGCCCTAATCCTATACATAACCCTAGCCCTAAACTTAGGTCTAACTCTATCCATTACCCTCATGATAATCCTAACCCTTATGCTAACCCTAGGCCTAACCCTAACCCTATCCATTACACTAAACCACAACTAAACCCTAAACCTAACCTTGTCATTAATGCTAATCCTAATTCTAATGCTAATTTGAGCCCTAAACTTAAACCCTAACCTAAACCAAACCCTAACATTGATTCTGACCCTAATAATAACTCTAGATCTAAAACTGACCCTTACCCTAAACCTAACCCTTACATTGGACCAAGCCATAAACCTAATACTAAATATATCCCTAATTGTAACCATAGACCTGACATTAGCCCTAGACCTAATACTAGCCCTAAACCTAATACAAACACTAGCCCTCAGCTTAGCCCCAAACCCTAGCCTTAATCAGAACCCTAACCCTAACCCTGGCCCTAACCCTAATACTAACACTCGCTAAGCCCTCAATCTATCTATAACCCATTCCTTTACACTAAACGTAACCCTAACTCTAACCGTAAACCTAGGCCTAAACCTAACACTAATTTAGCCCTATCCCTAATTTAGCCCTATCCCTAACCACAACCATAAGCCTAGCCATAAGATGAACTCTAACTCTCACACTAGCCCTATCACTAGTTCTATCCCTATTCCTTACCATAACCCTAACCCTAGCCTTAACCATTGTCCTAACCCTTGCCCTATTCTTAGGCCTAGCACTAACCTTAAATCAACACCTATCTCTTAATCTAACCCTAACCTGAAGCCTAAGCCTAACCCAAACACTAGCCCTAAGCCTAACACTAATCCTAAAACTAGCCCTAACCCTAGCCCTAGCCTAAAACAAACCTGAGCCATAGCTCTAACACTAATCCTTAAACTAAACAAAACCCTAACCATACACCTACCTCTAACCCTAGACCTAATTTGAGTTATAAGCCGAACCCTAAAACTAACTCTGACCCTGACTCAGATACTAACAATTACCCTAGATGTAAACATCACCCTGACCTTAAACCTAACCCTAACACTCAACCTAGTCCTAACACTAACACAAAAATTAGCCCTAAATTTAACTCTAGTACTTAGATTAGTCATAACCCTAACCCTAGCACTAACTTAACCCTAAATCTAGCCATAATCTGAGCCCTATCCAGAGATTTAAAACTAATCCAAGCCCTAACCATAACCCTAGTGGTAACCCTAGTCTAACCCTATCCATTACCATAAACATAACCCTAACCCTAATGCTAACCCTAGTCCTAAATCTAATGCTATCTCTAATCCTATTTCTATCCATAACCCAAAACCTAACCTGAACCTTAATACTAACCCTATCATTACTCTAACCCTAACCCTAATGCTAATTAGATCCCTAACTTTAGACCTTAACCTATCCTAAACCTTTACCCAGACCTTGTCCATAATAATACCCCTAGCCCTAAACCTGAGCCTATCCCTAAACCTAACCCTTACACTAGATGTAGCCATAATCCTAAACATAAAATTATCTTTAAACATAATTCTAGACCTGAAATTAGCCATACCCCAAATCCTAGCCCTCACCCTAAAAAAAACACTATCCCTCATCCTAGCACTAAACCTAGCCTTAATCATAACCCTAACACTAGCCCTGACTCTAATGTTAATCATAAAACTAGCCCTAACCCTAACCCTAGCAGTAAAACAAAACTGAGCAATGGCCCTAACACTAAACCTTAACTTAAACCACAATAAAACTACATTGAGACCTAACCCAAGCCCTAAATTTGACTCCTAACCCTAACCTTAAATCTAACCCTGAAACAGACTTGTATCCTAACGCTCACCCTAGCTCTAGACCCCATCCTAACCTTAAACAAAAACCTAACAGTAACCCTATCACTAATTCGAGTCCTAATCCTAACCCTGACCCTGACTCATATCCTAACACTAACCCTAGCTCTAAATATCACCCTAACCTTAAACCTAACCCTAACACTAGACCTACCCCTAACCCAACCCTAAAATTAACCCTAAATGTAACCCTAGTTTTAACATTAGCCATTGCCGTAACCTTAGCCATAACCCTAACACAAAAACAAGCCCTAATCCAAGCACTAACCCTAGCTTTAACCCTAACACTACCTGTAACCCTAACCCCAGCTCTAACCTTATCCCTTACCCTAAGCAAAACCCTAACACTAGTAGTAACCTTAGTCCTATCCCTAATCCTTAGGCTAACCAAAATCCTAACCCCATTAATAGTTATGACCCTAGCCTTCATTCTAGCTCTAATCCTATCCCAAACTCTAGTGCTAACCCTGACCCTGATTCTGACCCTAACACTAAACTTAGTTCTAAACCTGACCCTAACCCTAGACCAACTCTAACACTGGCACTACTGATAAACTTATTCCTAAACCTAACTCTACCAATAGCCTTAGACCTAAATCTAATACTAAATCTACCATTAACTCTAACCCTAAACCTAAACAAAAACCTAGTCCTAGCCCTAACAATAACCCTTACCCTAACCCAAACACAACCCCTACCCCTAGACCTAACACTAGTCCTAATTCTGGCTAGAACCCTAACACTAACTCTAACCATAACACTGATCAGCATTTAACAGTAAACCTCCTCTATACCTTAACCTCACCGAAAATATAAACCTAACCCTAGACCTAGGCATAACCCTAACCCTAAAATTAGCCCTACTCATAACCCTAGATCTTACATTATCCACAGCCTTAACCCTAGGCCTAAACCTATCACAAAACCAAGAGCTAATCCTAGGCCTTAACCTAGCCCTAAGCATAACCCTAACCCTAACCCTAGCCCTAATCCTAACTTAACCCTAGCCATAGTCCCAACCCTAGCTCAAAGCCTAACCCTTACCATAAACATAAACCTAGAACTATCCGTAAATCTAACCTTAACCCTAGCCATAATTCTAACCTTAACCCTAGCCCTAACCCTAGCACTAAACCTACAAAATAAACTAAAACTAACCCTAAACATATTGGTAACCCTAGCCTAAACCATAACCATAACCATAACCCAAACCAGAAAACTAAACTTACACATAACCCTAAACCTAACACTCGCTATAACCCTAACCCTAGCTTAAAACCTAACCCTTACCATAAACCTAAACCTAAACATAGCCCTACCTTAACCCTAAACTTAAATCTAACCCTAACCGTAAACCTAAACCTAAATCTAACCGTATTCATTACACTAAACTTAACCATAACCCTAATGATAATCCTAGCCCTAACCCTAACTCTAACCCTAAAACTACCGTAATTCTATAACTAGACCTAACCTTTAACCTAACCCTTGCACTAGCCCTACCCATAGCTCATAACCTAACCCTTATGGTAAACGTAACCCTAAACATAACCCTAGTTGTTACCTTCACCCTAACTGAAACTCAAGGCCTAATCCTAACCATAAACCTAGCCCTAAACTAAACTCTAACTGTATCCATTTCCCTAAACATAAACCTTAAGCTAATGCAAACAGTAGGCGTAATCCTAACCCTATCACTAACCCCAACCCTATCAATTATTCTAAACCTAACCTGAAACCTAAACCTAACCCTATTATTACAATAACCCTAACCCTAATGCTAATTGGAGCACTAACACTAAATTCAAACCTAAACCAAACCCTAAATCTGAACATGACCCTAATAATTCCCCTAGCTCTAAACCTGACCCTTACCCTAAAACTAACCCTTACACTAGACCTAGCCAAAAACCTAAGCTTGAAAATAACCTGAGACCTGACATTATCCTTAGCTATAATCCTAGCCCTTACCCTAAAACAAACCCTAGCCCTTATCTTAGCCCTAAACATAGCCTTAAACAAAAACCTCACCCTAATACTGGGCTTAATCCTAACGCTAAACCTAGCCGTAATCTTAGCCCTAATTTAGCCGTATCCGTAACCCTAATCTAACCTAGCCCTAAGACAAAGTCTAACTCTCACCCTTGCCCTAAAACTAGTTCTAACCCTGTCCCTTACCAGAACCCTAATCCTAGCTCTAACACTAGGCTTAACCCTAGACATTTTCTTAGCCCTAGCCCCAACACTAGATCTAACCTTAAATCTAAATCTAACCCTAACCATAAGCCTAAACCTAAATCTAACACTAGCCCTAACACTAACCCCAATGCTAATCCTAAAACTAGTCCTAATTCTAGCCTTAGACCTAATACAAAACAAAGCCATAGCCCTAACCCTGACCCTTAACCTAAACCAAACCTTAACCATACACCTGGCCCAAACCTTAGCCCTAATTTGAGTTTTAAGCCGAAAACTAAAACTAACCCTGAACCTGACCTAATGCTAAACTTACCTCTAAACATCACTCTAACCCTAACCCTAAATCTAACACTAGACTTAGCCCTAATGATAACCATAAAACTAGCTTTATTCGTCACCATAATATTTATATTAGATGTAACCCTAACCCTAGCCTTAACTTAACCCAAAACCTAGCCTGAATCTCTGCCCTAACCGTAGCTTTAACCCTAAACCTAACCTTAACCCTAACACTAGCAGTAATTGTAAACATAACCCTAGCCATAACCTTAGTTGTAACCCTATCCATTACCCTAACCATAACCTTAGCTCTAACCTGATCCATTACCCTAACCATAACCCTAACCCTAATGCTAACCCTAGGCTTAAACCTAACCCTATCCCTACTCATAACCCTATTCATTACCCTAAATCTAACTTGAAACCAAAACCCAACCATATCATTACCCTAACTTTAACCCTAATGCTAATTTGAGCCCTTACTTAAAACCTTAACCTATCCCAAACACTAATAATGACCCTGCCCCTAATAATACCCTTAGCACTAAAGCTGACTAACCTTAAACTTACCATTACAATAGATGTAGCCATAAACCTAACCCAAAAACTATCTTTAACCATAATGCTGGATTTGAAATTAGCCCTAGCCCTAACCCAAACCATAACCCAAGTTTTAACCCTAATCCTAACCCTTGCTCTAGCCCTAAACCTAGCTATAACCTCATCCCCTACCCTAAACCTAACTATAACCCTAAACCTAACCAAAACCCATCGCCCTAACCCTAAGCCTGACAATAACACTAAGCCTAGCACTAATCCTACCCCTAATTTAGTCCTATCCAAACTCTAACCTTAGCCCTAAGACTAACACTTGCCCTAACCCTATCCCTAATTCTATCCTTAGTCCTAGCCCTAATCCTATTTCTAAATATAAACCTAACTCTAAATTTAACCATAACCACAAGCCTAAACCAAACCCTAACATACCCCTAGCAATAATGCTAATCCTAAAGCTTGAACTACCCCTAGCCCAGTCATAAAACAAAACAAAACCATAACCCTAACACGAACCCTTATGCTAAACCAAACTCTAACCCTACAATTAGCCCTAACCCTAACTCTAAAACTAACCCTGAACCTGACGCTGACCCTAAAACTAATCCTAGCTCTAAATATTACCCTAACCTTAAATTAAGCCTAGCATTAGACCTAGATTTAACCATAACCATAAAACTAGCCCGCATCATAACCCTAGTTCATACATTAGTTGTTGTCCTAACCCTACTCCTACCCTAACACAAATCCTACCCATAATCTAAGCTCTAACCCTAGATTTAACCCAAATCATAACCCTCACAATAGTCTTAACCCTAACCCTAGCCCTAACCCTACCTCTAACCCTTCCCTTACCCAAAGCCAAACCCTAACCTAAATGACAACCCTAGTACTAACCCTAATCCTTACCCCAACGTATACTCTAACCACATTACTACTCCTAACCCTAGCCCTCATTCTAGCTCTAGACGTAACCATAACCCTAGCCTTAAATTAAACCAAACCCTAACTCTGACCCTTATTCTGATCCTAACACTAACCCTGGGTCTAAATCTGACCCTATCCCTAAACCAAACCCTAAAACTAGCCCTACTGGTAACCCTATATCTATACTTAACCCTAATACTAGCACTAGACCTAAAGATAATCCTAAAAATAGCTATAACTCTAGCCCTAGACCTAAACAAAAACCTAGCCGTAGCCCTCATTATAACCCTTAACCTAAACCAAACACTAACCCTATGCCTAGACCTAAAACTAGTCCTAATTCTGGCCATAACCCTAACCCTAACCCTATCCCAAACACTGGCCATTACCCTAACACTAGATCTAGCTCAATAACCTGACCCTAACACAAAACCTAGACCTAAAACACGACGTAGCCATAATCCTAACCCTAAAACTAGCCCTAAACATGACCCTAGCTCTTGCATTACCAATAGTTCTAACGCTAGCCCTAAACCTAACATAAAACCTCACACTAATCCTAGGCCTAAACTTAGTCCTAAGCATAACCCTAACCCTAATCATAACTCTAACATTAACCCTAACCCTAACCCTAACCCATGCCTTAGACCTAACCTTAGCTTAAGGGAAACCCTTTCACTAAACAACAGTATCCCCTTCCTAAACCCTAACCCTAATCCTAGCACTAATCCTAAATTTAATCCTAGCCCAAATTTTAGCTCTAACCCTATCCATTACCCTTACACTAACCCTAATTATAACACTATCTCCAACACTAAACCTAACCTTAAACATGAATATAACCCTAGACCTAACCCAAAACCTATCCCTTGTAATAGCCCTAAATTTAGCTGAAAAATTAAGCCTTACACTAAACCTAAACCAAACACTAGCCCTAACCCACTCCCTAACCCTAACCCTAACCCTACCTCTAACATTATCCATTACCCTAAACTTAACCCTAAAACTAATTAAAACCCTAGCCATAACCCTAACTCTAAACAAAACCATAACCTTAAACATAACCCTAGACCTAAACTTAATCCTAACCCTCACCCTAGCTTGAACCCTAGCTCAAACACTAACCTTTATTCTAACCTAACCATAACCCTAGCCTTAACACTGACACTTATCCTAACCCTAATACTTACCTTAAAACAAACCCTAGCCCTATCCCTAAACCTAACACTAATCCTAGACTTAAGCAAAACCATTATCTAACCCTAACCCGAGCTCTAAACCTATCCATTACACTAAACATAACCCTAACTCTAATGCTAACCCTAACCCTATCAATAAACTAACCCATTCTTTATGCTAAACCTTAACTTAAATCTAAACCTAACCATATCCATTACCCTAACCTTAAACCTAAACCTACCACTAACTCAAGCCTTAACTGTAAACTTTAAACTAAACCAAATGCCAACCCTGACTCTAAACCTAATAAAATCCCTAGCTCTAATCCTGACCCTTACACTAAACATAACTCTTACACTAGAACTAGGCATAACCTAATCCTAAAACTATCCCTAACCATAACCATAGACCTGAAATTAGTCCTATTCCTAGTCCTATCCCTAAACTTAACAGAAACCCTAGCCATCATTCTACCCCTAAACCTACCTTAATCCTACCCTAACATTAACCCTAATGCTAATCCTAATTCTAACCCTCATCCTAGACCTACAGCTAGCTAAAACATCACCAATTCCCCTAAACTTAACCTTGACCCCAATGCTAACCCTAAATTTAGCCCTAACCCTAGGCCTAACTCTAACACTAACCCTAGCCCTAATCCTAGTCCTAATTAAGCTGTAACCCTATCCCTAATTTAAGTCTGGTATTAAGTCTAAAACTAACTGTCTTCTTAGCCGTATCCCAGTTCTAACCATATCCTTTCCAGAACCCTAACCTAGAACTAACCCTAGTACTAGATCTAAACCTAAATCTAAATCTAACCCTAACCCTAATCCCAAACCTCATCCTAACACCAGCTCTAACTCTCACACTAATCCAAAATCTAGCCCTAACACTAGCCCTAGCCCTAAAAGAAAACTGAGCCATAGCCCTAACCCTAAACCTTAACTTAAACCAAACCCTAACCCTACATCTAGCCCTAACTTTAGCCCTAAATAGAGTCCTAACCCTAACCCTAAAACTAACCCTTACCCTGACTCTGACCCTAACACTAAACCTAGCCCTGTACATCACCCTCACCCTAAACCTATGCTTTGCATGCTTCAGCATATGGCTACATTCACAAGGAACAAATCAAAGAGTGCCCACAGAGAACTGATTGAGTGTATGACATTTCAAGCAGCTATCATCAAACCTGTTTGTTATCCAGCTCCATTTCCAATTACACATATAAGTCAAGATGAAGTGAAACCTTAAAACACAAACTGTTCCTTACAGTGAACCATGAACTGAGAAGGCCCAAACACGGGGATTATAGTAAGGCCAGGGAAAAGATGAATCCTCACTGGTATCAAAGAAATTTGAACAAAACTAACACTAACCCCAATACTAATTCTAACCCTATCCCTAAACCTAAACCTAGCCCTAACTCTAACCTGTTTAGAGAACCTTTGATCATAGAATACCCAAACTTGAGGTGCCTAGTAGGGAAAGGTAACAGATGAATCCTGCCCAGAATCTTTCAGTACATGCCTATTTCCTCTGTTTTTTCCTAAAGTGCTCTTGAATAATGTTATTTTCATTGCCATAGCTTTGGAAAACTTTCACTAGGAAGAAACCAGAGAGTGCACATAGAGAACTGATTGAGTGTGTGAAATTTCAAGCAGCTAGCACCAACCCTTTTTGATTTTGAGCTCCATTTCCATTTACCCATAGAGATCAAAATGAAGTGAACCCTTACAATATGCAGTGTTCCTGACAGTGAACATTTGAACTGAGAAGGTCCAAAACTGGGGAACGTAACAATGGTAAGGTAAAGATGAATACTGCCCAGAATCAAATAAATTTGAACAAATCTAACTGTAACTCTAATGCTAGATTTGACTCTATCTCCAACCCTAACACTAAGCTGTTTAGAGAACCTATGATCATAGAAGTCCCCAATTTGGACATCCTAGTGGGGGAAGCTAGTAGATGAATCCTGCACAGTATCAAAGAAATGTGACCAAATAATTGGGGAAGGTATTTCAATATATTTATATTTCCCTCTTTTCTCCTAAAGTGCTCTCTGATAAACTTGCTTTGAATGCTTCAGCTTAGAGCTACATTCACAAGGAACAAACCAGAGAGTGCCCATAAAGAACTTATTGAGTGTGTCCAGTTTGCAGCAGCTAGCAACAACCCTGTTTGATTTCTAGCTCCAATACCATTTAGGTCAAAATTAAGTGAAACCTTAAAATAGAAACTGTTCCTGAAAGTGAACCATTGAATCTTGAAGCCTCAAACTTGGGGAGCCTAATAAGGCTAGGTCAAGGGTGAATCATGTACAGTATCAAAGTAATCTGACCAAAAAATTCAAAGCTCTTTCAGTATATGTGTATTCTGCTTGCTCCTAAAGTGCTCAGAGATAAAGCTGTTTCTTTCTACTTCAGCTTAGGGCTATTTCCACAGGAAACAAACGAGAGAATCCTAACTGAGAATTGATTGAGTGTGTGATGATTCAAGCAGCTAGCACAAACCCTGTTTGTTTTCCAGCTTCATTTCCATTCACCACTATAGGGCAAAAAAGAAGAGAAACATGAAAATTGAAACTGTTCCTGAAAGCAAACCCTTTATGTAGGAGGCTCAAATATTTGGAGTATGGTCAAAATAGGAAAAAAGATGAATCCTGCACAGTATCATAGAAATTTGAAAACAAAATTAACTCTAACCCTAACCCTAACACTAGGTCTAAAACTAGTACTAACACTGACCCTAATACTAACCTTAACCTGTTTAGAGTCCCTTTGATCCTAGAAGTCCCACACGTATGTAGCCAAGTGGGGCAGGCTAACAGATGAATCTTTCACAGTATCAAAAAATCTGACCAAATAATTGGGGGAGGTAGTTCAGCACATGTATATTTCCTTTTTTCTCCTAAAGTGCTCTCACATAAGGTTGCTGTGCATGCTTCCACTTAGGGTTTCTTTCACAGAGTAAACCAGAGAATGCCCATAGAGGACTAATTGAGTGTCTGAGGTTTGACATAGCAAGCACCAACCCTGTTTGTTTCCCAGCTCCATTTCCATTTACCCACATAGGTCAAAAGAAAGTAAAAACTTAAAATACAAACTGGTACAGACAGCTAACCATTGATCCAAGAGGCCCAAACCTAGCTAATATAGTAAGAATATAGTAAGCTGAATCCTGCCCAGTATCAAAAAATTTGAACAAAACTAAATCTAACAAAACACTATCTGTACACCTATCTCTAATCTAATACTAAATCTAACCTTACCTGTTTAGAGAACTTTTGATCATAATAGTCCCTAAAAAAAAAGCCTAGTGGGGAAAGCTAACAGATAAATCCTGTGCAGTATCAAATAAATCTGACCAAGTAATAGGGGGAGGTATTTCAGTACATTCATATTGCCCTGTTTTCTCCTAATGTGCTCTTGGTTAAATGATTTTTCATGCTGCAGATTATGGTACTTTCACAAGGAACAAACCAGGGAGTGCCTACAGAGAGCTGATTGAGTGTGTGAAGTTTCAAGCAGCTAGTACTAACCCTCATTGATTTACAGCTCCATTTTTAATTCACATCTATATACCATAATAAAGTGAAACCTAAAAATTCAAACTGTTCCTGACAGTGAACTGGCAAACCTTAAAGGCCCAAACATGGGGATCCTACTAAGGCTAGGAAAAGAATGAATCCTGTACAGTGTCAAAGTCATCAAGCAAAAAAAAAGTTGAAGCTTGCTCCTAAAGTGCTCACAGGTAAAGCTGTTTTTACTACTCCAGCTTTGGGCTACTTCTACAAGAAACAAACAAGAGAATGCACACTGAGAACTGATTGAGTGTGTGAAGTTTCAAGCAGCTAGCACAAACCCTGATTGAGTTCCAAGTGTATTTACATTCACCCCTATAAGGCAAAATGAAGTGAAACATGAAAATTAACACTGCTCTTGAGATCAACTCCTTTTACTTAGGAGGCCCCAAATTGGGGAGTATAATAAGAATAGGAAAAAGATGAATCCTGCCCATTATCAAAAAAGTTGAAAAAAAAAAAAAACTAACTCTAACCCTAACACTAGCCCTAACCCTTGACCTAACTCTAACCATAACCATAACCCTAAACTGTTAAGAGAACCTTTGATCATAAAAGTTTCAAACTTGGGGAGACTTGTGGGGCAAGCTTACAGATGAATTCTGCACAGTATCAAAAATATATGACCAAATAATTGGGGGCGGTATTTCACTACATGCATATTGCCCTGTTTTCTCCTAAAGTGATCTTGGATAAATTTGTTTTGCATGCTTCATCTTACACCTACTTTCACAAGGAAGAAACCAGAGAGAGCCCAAAAACAACTGATTGAGTATGTGAAGTTTCAACCAGCTAGCACCAATCCTCTGATTTCTAGCTCCATTTGCATTTACCGTATAGGTCAAAATGAAGTGAGACATTAAAAACAAACTATTCCTGACAGCGAACCATTGAACAAAGAAGGTGCAAAACTGGGGCATATAATAAGGCTAGGGAAAAGGTGAATCCTTCCCAGTATCAAAGAAATTTGAACAAAACAAACTCTAACCCTAACACTATCTCTAAAGCTACCCCTAACCCTAATCTTAAACCTAACCCTAACCTGTTTAGAAAACCACTGATCCTAGATGTCCCAAACGTGGGTAGCTTACTTGGAGCTAATATATGAATCCTTTGTAGCATCTAAGAAATCTGACCAAAAAATTTGGGGAGATAGTTCAGTACATGCCTATTTTCTTGTTTTCCTCTAAAGTACTCTCAGATAAAGTTGCTTTGCATGCTTCACCTTAGGGTCACCTTCACAAGGAACAAACCAGAGAGAGCACAGAGAAAACTGATTGAGTGTGAGATATTTCAATCTGCTAGCACCAATCCTCTTTGATTTCAAGCTCCATTTCCCTTTACCATATAGGTCAAAATGAAGTGAAACCTCAAAATACAAACTGTTACTGTCAGCGAACCATTGAACTGAGAAGGCCCAAACCTGGGGAACATAGTAAGGCTAGGTAAAAATGAATCCAGCCCAGTATCAAAAATTTTGAACAAAACTAACTCTAAACCTAACACTAGGTCTAAACCTAGTCCTAAACCTAACTGTAACCTTAACCCTATCCTGTTTAGATAACCTTTGATCATAGAAGTCCCAAAGTTGTGAAGCCTAGTGGGGCGAGCTAAGAGATAAAAAATGCACAGTATCAAAGAAATCTGACCAAATAATTGAGGGAGGTCATTCATTACATGCTTATTTCCCTGTTGTCTCCTAAAGTGCTCTCGGATATAGTTGTTTTTGCATGCTTCTCCTTTGGCCTATATTCAATAGAAAGAAAGCAGAGAGTGCTTGCAGAGAACTAATTGAGTGTGTGACGTATCAAGCAGCAAGTACCAACCCTGTTTGATTTCCAGCTTCATTGTAATTCACACCTATAGGCCATAATAAATGGACACAAAAATTCAAACTGTTCCTGACAGTGAACTGTTGAACTTAAAGGGCTCAAACTGGGGATCCTAATAAGGCTAGGTAAAGTATGAATCCTGTACAGTATCAAAGTAATTTGAGAAAAAATTATTGAAGATTGCTCCTAAAGAACTCACAGATGAAGCTTTTTCTTTCTATTTCAGCATAGGGTTACTTCCACAAGACACAAACCGGAAAATGCATGCTGAGAACTGATTGAGTGTGTGGAGTTTCAAGCAAACTTTCAAACCAAATCTGTTTGATTTCAAGCTTTATTTCCATTTACCCATATAGGTCAAAATGAAGTGAAACCTTAAAATACAAACTGTTCCTGACAGCAAACCACTGAACCCAGAAGGACCAAACCTGGGGAGAATAGTAAGGCTAGGAAAAGATGAATCCAGCCCAGCATCAAAGAAATTTGAACAAAAAGACTCTAACACTATTTCTAAACCTAAACCTAATCCTAACCATAACCATAACCCTTACCTGTATAAAAAACCACTGATCCTAGATGTCCCAATCGTTGGGAGCCTAGTGGGGAAAGTTAAAGATGAATACTGCAGAGTATCAAAGAAATCTGATCAAATCATTGGGAGACTTATTTCAATACATACATATTTCTCTGTTTTCTCCTTAAGGGCTTAGATACAGTTGCTTTTGCATGCTTCCGCTTTGGCCTATACCTTCAAAAGAAAGAAACCAGAGTGCCCACTGAGAACTGATTTTTGAAGTTTCAAGCACCTCCTACCAACCCTGTTTGATTTCCAGCTCAATTTTCATTCACATCAATAAGCCATAATGAAGGAAAATCTTAAAATACAAACTGTTCCTGACAGTGAACCATTGAACCGAGAAGACCCAAACCTTTGGAGCATAGTAAGGCTAAGTAAAAGATGAATCTTGCCCAATATCATAGAATTTTGAAGAAAACTAGGGCTATTCTGGAGCTCTCTGTGCAGATGGAAGGCTCAGCTCTGTAGTTGCTCTTGGCTCAGTTGGAAGACGGAAGTCTCGGCCTCGCATGAGCTCTCTGCACAGATGGAAGTTTCAGCTGCGCATGTGCTCTCAGCTCAGAAGGATGTCTCAGCAGCATGTGAGCTCTTGGCTCAGAGGGAAGTCTCTGCCGTGCATGTGCTCTTGGCGCAGAAGTTAGGTAGCACAGAGGCTTTGCTTGCGTGTCACCAGACCAAGCTCTGGACACGGCCAAAGGTCACCCCAGAAACACCCACCTCACCAAACACCTTACACAGGTAAAGATGGAATCCATCTTGGAAAACCTTACTCCCCATCTATCCGTGGCCGTGGCTACCTGCTGAGTTCTGTGGTTGCTCAGGTACCCGGTCTCCAACTCCCCTACCTCCAGCTGTGATAACTCAAATTTTTCTCACAAGCTTTTGGGGGGCGTAGCTATCAATTTGGAACAGCAACTGTACAGGTACCTGGTTTACAACTCAGAGAGTAAGAGTAGGGAGGCTCCAAGGAGAAGCTCAAGCCCTCTCAAACTGGCTACCTCCACCACACTTAGCACAGAGACTCAAGCTATGAATAGACAACTCCACCTACTGGAAGAAAACACAATTCTGAGAGACATTTCTCTTCTCACTCTTCTCATCTATTCTCCTCTACCCTCCCCCCTCTGGCCCTCACAATGTCAGCATACGTGAAGCCAAGAACTTTGCATGAAATTGGACTTTAAGAACTGAATCACCAGAATAGTACAATATAGAGAAATTGCATAGGTCCACCTCAATCCCCCCACTTTATTTTCTCTTATTTTCATTTTCCCTCTTTTTCTTTCATTCCTTGTTATTTTTTTCTTCTTTTTTCTTGATCCCTCTATCCCACTTTCAACCTCCTAACTTTTACTATTTATACATAGGGTAAATTTATGAATACAGGTAAGAAATTTGAATTTATACATTCCATAAATTACCCCTGTCTATTCATTACAGTTCTCCTCTAATTTGCTAAGATAGATTAATCTCATACCCTCACTCCTTCCCCCCCTTAACATCGCATCCTACCTCTGACCTTCAGTTCTCTATATGCCACCAGAAATGGTATGCCTTTTATGAAACTAATGACTATATTCTAAATAATAATTTAAGCCTACATCTGTGGACATAGAATCTAAATATAAATGTATTTATAATGGTTAGGCTTAGGCTTCTGGTTAGGGTTAGATTTAGAGTTAGTATTTGATCTATGGTTAGGGCTAGAACTAAGGATAGGTCAAGGCTTAGGACTAGGGTTAGGGCTAGGGTTAGGGTTCTGGTAAGGGATAGGGTTAGAACTAGTAATAGGGCTAGTGTGAGAGCTAGAGTTAGTCTTAGGGTTTGGGCTAGGGTTATGGTTAGGTATAGGGCTAAATTAGGGCTAGGGTTAATGTTAGGTTTAGATCTCAGGTTAGGGTTAGAGTTAGGGTTACATACAGGGTACGGGAGTGGGTTATAGCTAGGTTGAGGGCTACGGCGTGAGTTAGGATTAGGGTTACAATTAAGGCTAGGCTTAGGGCTAGAGTGAAGGCTAGTGTTTTTGTTAGGGTTAGGACTAGTGTTAGGACTAGGGCTGATGCCAGGTCTATGATTACAGTTAGGGATAGATGTAGCTTTTAGGTTTATGGCTTGATCCAGTGTAAGGGTTAGGTTTAGAGTAAGGGTCAGGTTTAGAGCTAGGGTAATTATTAGGGTCAGGTTCAAGGTTAGGGTTTGGTTTAGGTTAGAAGTAAGGTTTAGGGCTCAAATTAGCATAAGGTTTAGGATTAGGGTTAATGACAGGGTTTGGTTTAGGGTTGTAATGGATAGGGTTAAGATTAGGTCTAAGGTTTAGCATAAGTGTTAGGGTTATCATTAGAGTAATTGATAGGGTTAGACCTAAGATTAGGGCTAGGGATATGTATAGGATTAGGGCTTTTTGGGGGGTTAGGGTTAGGTTTAACTTTTTAGGGTTAATGCTAGGTTTTGAACTTGGACTAAGGCTAGGTTTTGGGTTAGGTTAAGGCTAGGGTTAAGGCTAATGGTAATGTATGAAGTAGGGTTATGATTAGTGCTAGTTATGGGGTTGGGGTTAAAACTAGGTCTAGTATTAGTGTTAGGTTTATGGTTATGACAATATTTAGAGCTAGAGTTAGTGTTAGGGTCAGAGTCAGTGTCTGGATTACTTTTCATGTTAGACTTAGGACTATAATTAGAGATAGGCGCAGGGCTAGGTATAGGGTTAGGGTTTGGTTTAGGTTAAGGATTAGGGTTATGGCTATGTCTTGGTTTTGTTTTAGGGCTATGGGTAGGGTTAGGGCTTGTTTTAGGATTAGTGTTAGTGTTAGGGCTATTGTTAATGTGAGGTTTAGGCTTAGGTTTAGGTTTAGATTTAGAGTTAGCTTTAGATCTAGCATTTGAGCTCGGGCTAATGACAGGGCTAGGTTTAGGGTGATGAGAAGGGATTGGGTTAGAACTTGGTATAGGACTGGGGCGAGAGTTAGAGTTAGTCTTAGGGAAAGGGTTATGGTTAGGCTTAGGCCCAGGGTTAGGGCTAGGGTTGGTGTTAGGTTTAGGGTTAGGGTTAGGTTTAGGGTAAGTGTTGGGATTATAGCTAGAATTATGCCTAGGGTGAGGGTTAGAATTAGGGTTAGTGTTAGGTTTATGTTTAAGGTGAAGTTTATGACTAGGATGTGGGCTAAGGTTTGTGTTAGGGTTAGGACAAGGATTAGAACTAGGGCAAAAGTCAGGTCTAGGGTTACAGTTAGGGATAGTGTAGGGTTAGGATTACAGCTTGGTCTATTTTAAGGGTTAGGTTTATGGATAGGGTCAGGTTTAGAGCTAGGGTTATTTTTAGAGTTAGGGTCAGGTTTAGGGTTTTTGTTACATTAAGGTTTAGGTTTAGGACTCAAATTATCATTATTGTTAAGGATAGGGTAATGATAGTTTTAGCTTTATGGTTCAGGTTAGGTGTAGGGTAATGGATTGTGTTAGGGTTAGGGATGGGATTAGGGTTTGGCCTAAGGTTAGCATAAGGGTTAGGGTTATCATTAGAGTAATGGGTAGGTTAGAGCTAGAGTTAGGGCTAGGGTTATGCTAAGGATTAAGTCCAGGGTTAGGCTTAGGTTTAGGGTTAGGGCTATGGTTAGGATTTGGATTAGCTTTAGGATTAAAGCAAGGGTAGCCTTGGATTAGGTCTAGGTTTTGTGATAGGTTAGGGCTACAGCTAATGTAAGAACTTGTTATGATTCAGGCTAGTTTTAGGGTTGATGTTAGTGCTAGGTATAGTTTTAGGGTTAGGTTTAGGGTTGGGGTGGTGTTTAGAGCTAGGGTTACTGTTAATGTCAGGGTCAGTGTTCAGGTTAGGGTTACGGTTAGAATTTAATTTCTTGGGTTAGATCTAGGGGAAGAGTTAGTATTTGGCTTAGGCTAAGGGTTATTTTTAGGGCTATGTCTAGGTTTTTCTTTCGGTCTAGGGTTCAATTTATGGCTAGATTTACGATTAGGTTTAGGTCTAGGGCTAGTGTTAGGGTTAGGTGTAGGTATAAGTTCACTGGGAGAGCTACTGTTAGGGTTTGGTTTAGTGTTAGGTTCAGGTTTAGAACTATGATTAGTGTTAGGGTCAGAATAAGAGTCAGGGTTAGGGTTAGGGTTTGTGTTATGGTAAGAGCTAGAATGAGGTCTAGGGTTAGGACTAGTAGGGTAAAAGTTTTTGTTACGTTAAGGATTAGGGTTAGCTTTAGTGTTAGGTTTGGCTTAGGGTAAGGGATAGGGTTAGAGCTAGGGCTAGGGCAAGGGTTAGGGTTAAAGCTAGGTTTAGGGCTTTCTTTAGGGCTAGATTTTGTGTTAAAATTAGGGCTAATTTTAGAGCAATGGCTAATGTAAGAACTATGGTTACAATTAGGGTTAATTTTTGGATTAAGAGTAGGTGTTAAACCTCTAGTGTTAATTAGTTTTAAGTTTAGGGTGATATTTAGAGCTAGTCTTCATGTTCGGTTAATAGTCAGGGTCAGGGTTAGGTTCAAGGTTGGGGTTAGGACTCGAAATAAGGCTAGGGTTACTGTTAGGGTTTGGTTTAAGGTTAGGGTGGTGTTTAGAGCTAGGGTGAGAGGATATGAGTCAGAGTCAGTTTCAGTATTAAAGTTAAGGTTAGGACTTGAATTATGGCTAGGGTTAGGTCTAGGTGTAGTGCTAGGGATTGGTTTAAGTTAAGGTTTAGTGTTAGGGCTAATACTCGGTTTTGTTATACTGCTATGGTTAGGGTTAGGGCTAGTTTCATGATTAGTGTTAGGGTTAGTGCTAGTGTTAATGTTAGGCTTAGGCTTAGGGTTAGTGTTATAGTTAGAGTTACATCTAGGGTTAGGACTTGGAATAAGGATTAGACAAGGGTTATGGTTAGGTTTATGCTTATTTTTAGGGCTAGGGTTAGGTCAAGGGATAGGGTTAGAACTAGGGATAGGGCCAGTGTGAGAGTTAGAATTAGTCTTAGGGCTATGTTTAGCGTTAGAATTAGGGATAGGGTTAAATTAGGGCTAAATTAGGGCTAAGGTTAGTGTTAAGCTTAGGTCTAGCATTAGGGTTAGGGTTAGGATTAAATTTAAGGTAAGGGATGGTGTTATAGCTAGGTTTAGTGGGAGGGGGAGGGTTAGAATTAGGTTAGGGCTATGGTTAAGGTTAGGGTTATGATTAGGGCTAGGATGAGGGCTAGGGTTTGTTTTACATTTAGGGCTAGGATTAGGGCTACGGCTAATATCATGTCTTGGGTTATGGTTAAAGATAGTTTTAGTGTTAGGTTTATGGCTACATGTAGTGTAAGGGTTAGGGTCAGGTTTAGATCTAAGAGTATTTTTACACTCAGGGTCTGGGTTAGAGTTTGAGATAGGTTAAGTTTTAAAATTAGGGCTCAAGTTAGCATTAGGGTTACTGTTAGGTTAATGGTAGGGTGAGGTTTAAGGTCTAGGTTTGGATTAGGGTAATAGGGTTAGGATTAGGGATAGAGTTAGGTTTAGGACTAGGTTTAGCATTAGGGTTAGGGTTCTGTTTATGGCAATGGATAGGGTTATAGCTAGGGTTAGGGATAGGGTTATGTTTATGATTAAGGCTAATGTTAGGGTTAGGATTAGGGTTACACTGAGGTTAGGTCTCGGATTAGGGCTAGTTTTTGTGTTAAGTTAGTGCTAGGGTTAGGGTTATCGCTAATGTAAGTACCAGGGTTATGTTTAGGGCTAAATTTAGGGTTAGGATTAGGGTTAGGGCTATACCTAGTGTTAGGTTTAGGTTTAGGGTTAGGGTTAAGTTTAGAGCTAGGGTTAGTGTTACGGTCAGAGTCAGGATCAGTGTTAGTTTTAGGGTTTAGATTAAAACTCAAATTAGGGCTAGGATTAGGGTTAGCGTTTAGGTCAAGGGTTAGGTTTAAGGCTATGGTTCAGTTTTGTTTTAGGGCTAGGTCTAGGGTTAGGGGTAGTTTTAGGATTAGCATTAGGGTTAAGGCTAGTGTTAGGTTTAGGTTTAGCATTAGAGTTAAAGTTAGATTTAGAGTTAGGGTTTAGGTTATGGTTAAGGTTAGGGTTATTGTTAGATGTAGAGTTAAAGTTAAATCTAGGTTAGGGCTAGGGCTAAGGATAGGGCTAGCGTTAAGGCTACGATTAGGGTTCTGGTAAGGGATTGGTTTAGAATAAGGGATGGGGCTAAGGTGAGAGTTAGAGTTAATTTTACGGATAGGGTTAGGGCTAGGTTTATGAATAGGGCCAAATTAGGGATAAGATTAGGGCTAGGTTAGTGTTAGGGTTAGGGCTACTGGTAAGGTTAGGGTTAGGAAAGGGTACATTTAGTGCTATGATAACGACTGTGATTTGTGTTAAGTTTAGGGCTAGGATTAGGGCTAGGGCTAAAGTCAGGTCTAGACTTACAGTTGGAGATAGTTTTAGGATTGTGGTTATGGCTAGGTCTATTGTAAATGTTAGGTTTAAGGTAAGGGTCAGCTTTAGAGCTAGGGGATTTATTAGGGTAAGGGTTAGGTCTAAGGTTCACATTAGGGTAAGGGTTAGTGTTGGTATAATGGATAGTTTAGGGGTAAGTTTAGGGCTAGGTTTATGATTAGGAATAGGCCTTGAGTTACAGTTATGGTTACGGTTAGAACTAGGGATAAGGTCAGGGTTATGTTTAGCATAAGGGTTAGGTTTTGAGCTAGGGTAATGCCTAGGGTGAGGGTTAGGTTTAGTGTTAAGTCTAGGGATAAGATTACAGTACGGTTAGGATTAGTGTTAGGATTAGGCTATGTCATCATTAGGAGTAGGGTTAAGGTTAGGGTAATGGATAGGTTTAGATGTAGGTTTAGGGTCATATTTAGGGTAAGATAGAGGTTTAGGCTTAGGTTTAGAGCTATGGTTATGTTTAGGTTTATGATAAAGGTTAGGGTTTGAGCTAGGGTTAAGTCTATGGCAAGTGTGAGTTTGAGAGTTAGGTCTAGGGTTAGATTTCCAGTTAGTTATAGCGTTAAGGTTAGGCCTAGGATTACCAATAGGGTTAGGGTTTGGTTTAGGGTAAAGATTAGGTTTAGGGCTAGGGTAAAGGTTAGGATTAGGACTAGGGTTAGGGTATTTTTAGGGGTAAATGTAGATTTATGTTTAGGGTAACAGTTAGGCTTTGAGCTAAAATTAGGACTAATGTGAGGATTAGGTTAGGGTGAGGGTGAGGGTTAGGGTTAGGGTTATGCTTAAGGCTAGGTGTAGACCTGGGATTAGCTCTAGGTTTTGTGTTAGGTTTAGGACTAGGGTTAGAGCTATGGGTAATGTAAGAACCAGGGTTATATTTAGGGCTAGTTTTAGGGTTAGGGCTATGGCTAGCTATAGTGTTAGGTTTAGAATTTGGGGTAGGGTTAAATTTACAGGTAGGTTTACTATAAAGACAGTGACAGTGTTCGGGTTAGAGTTAGAGTTAGGGTTACAGCCAGAATTCGGATTAGGTTTAGGTCTAGGGTTAGGGTTAGTGTTTGGGTTAGGTTCCGGGTTATTGTTAGGGCTAAGGATAGGTTTCTGTTTAGGTCTAGGGCTAGAGGTAAGTCTAGATTTAGGATTAGGTTTAGGTCTAGGGCTAGGGTCTGGTCTAGGGTTAGAGTCAGGGTTAGACCTAGGTTAGTGTTAGGATCAGAATAAGGATCAGGGTTAGTATTAGGGTTTTGGATAGGGTTAGAGCTAGAATGATGGCTTGGTTTAGGACTATTAATAGGGTTAAGGTTTTGATTAGCCTAAAGATTAGGGATAGGTCTAGGGTTAACATTAGTGTTAGTGTTTGGCTTAGGGTAAGAGCTAGAGTTAGGGCTAGGGTTAGGATTACGGTTAGGGTTTAATTTAGGTTTTGGACTCACATTAGGGCTAGTTTTCATGTTAGGGTTAAGTAAATGGCTAATGTAAAAGCTATGGTTACAATTAGGGTTAGTTTTAGGGTTAGGGTTAAAGGTAGGTGTAGTGTAAGTGTTAAGTTTAAGATTAGGGTAATATTTAGAGCTAGTTTTATTGTTAGGATCTGAATAAGAATCAGAGTTATTTTTAGAGTTATGGTTAGGACTCAAATAATGGCTAGGGTTAATTTTTAGGGTTCGGTTTAAGATGAAGGTGGTGTTTAGAACTAGGGTGACTGTTAGGATATGAGTTAGGGTTAGGGTTATTTTTAAGGTTAGGGTTATGACATGAATTAGGGCTAGGGTTATTGTTAGGGTTTTGTTTAAGTTTAGCATGGTGTTTGAAGCTAGCCTATGAGTCAGGGTGAGGGTAAGTTTTAAGGTTAGGGTTAAGACTCCAATTAGGCCTACGGTTAGTTCTAGGTGTAGTGTTAGGGTTTGGTTTAAGTTAAGGTTTAGGGTTAGGAGTATTGCTCAATTTGTTTTTAGTCCTAAGTTTAGGGTTAGCACTAGTTATATGATTAGCATTAGGGTTAGGACTAGTGTTAGTGTTAGGCTATGCTTAGCGTTAGGGTTAGATTTGGAAGTAGCATTAGATCTAGAGTTCGGGCTACTTCTAAGTATAGTGCAAGGGTTAGGCTATGATTAGGATAATTGTAACGGATAGGTTTAAAAATACGGATAGGTCTAGGATGAGAGTTATAGTTAGTCTTAGAGCTAGGGTTATGGTTAGTTTTAGGAATAGGGCTAAATTAGGGCTAGGATTAGGGCTAGGTTTAGTGTTCAGCTTAGGACTAGCATTAGGACTAGGGTTATGGTTATCTTTAGGGTAAGGCATGGCACTATAGCTAGCTTTAGAGGTAGAGTGAGGGTTAGAATTAGGCTTAGGGCTAAGGATAGGGTTAGGGATATGATTAAGGCTAAGTTTAGGGCTAAAATGGGTGCTAGGGTATGTTGTAGGTTTAGTGCTAGAATTAGTGCTAGGGATAATGTCAGGTCTAGTGTTACAGTTAGGGGTAGATTTAGGGTCAGGTTTGTGTCTAGGTCTAGTGTAAGTGTTAGGCTTAGGGTAAGGGTCAGGTGTAGAGCTAGGGTAGGGTCAGGATCAGGGTTAGGGTTTGTTTTAGCTTAATGTTTAAGGATAGGGCTTAAATGAGCATTAGGGTTAGGGTTAGAGTAATGGATAGGGTTAGGTTTAGGGTTCAGGGTACGTTTAGGGGAATGGAGAAGTTTCATGTTAGCAAAACGGTTAGGGTTAGGCCTAGTTTTAGGATTAGGGTTATCATAAGGATAATGTATATGGTTAGAGCTAGGGTTAGGTCTAATGTTATTGTTAACATTTGGTCTAGAGTTAGGATTAGGGTTTGGGTTAGGGCTAGTAACACTAGCTTAGGGTAGGGTTAAGGTTAGGTTTAGGGTAAAGGTTAGGTTTTGAGCTAGGGTTAGTCCTAGGGTGAGGGTTAGTCCTAGGGTGAGGATTAGGTTTAATGTTAGGTGTAGGGTTAGGGTTATGGTTATAGTCAGGGTTAGGTTTAGGTTAGGGCTAGGGTTTTCATTAGGGTTAGGGTTAGTTTTAGGGTAATATATTGGGTTAGATGTAAGGTTCGCTTTAGAGTTAAGGTTAGATTTAAGGGTTAAGTTTAGTTTTAGGGCTAGGTTTACTCTTGGGTTTAGTGTAAGGGTTAGGGTTTGAGTTAGGGTTAGGGCTAGAGAAAGGGTTAGGTTTAGGGTTAGGTCTAGGGTTAGGTTTATAATTTGTATTAGGGTTTTGGTTAGTGTTAGGGCTTGAGTTATTATTAGGGTTAGGATTAGAGTTAAGGTAATGGCTAGGGTTAGAGCTAGGGTTAGGGCTATGGTTAACATTAAGATTAGGGCTAGCATTACAGTTATGGTTAGGGATAGTCCTAGGATTATGTTTAGGCTAAGGGTTAGGTGTTGAGCTAGGGTTAGGACTAAGGTGAGGGTTAGGTTTAGGGTTAGGGCTATGGTTAGGGTGAGGATTATGCTTAGGGTAGGTTTAGGCCTCGGATTAGGGCTAGGTTTTGTGTTAGGTTTAGGCCTAGGTTTAGTACTATGGTTAATGTAAGATCTAGAGTTCTAATTAGGGCTAGTTTTAGGGTTAGGGCTATGGCTATGTGTAGTGTTAAATTTAGATTTTGCTTTAGGGTTGGGTTTAGCGCTAGGTTTAGTATTAGTGTCAGGGTCAGTGTTAAAGTAAGTGTTATGGTTAAGGTGAAAGCCAGAATTAGGACTAGGGTTAGTTCTAGGGTAGGGTTAGGGTTTGTTTTAGGTTAATGATTTTTATTAGGGCTAGGACTAAGTATTTGTTTAGGTCTAGGGCTAGAGTTATTGCTAGATTTAGGATTAGGTTAAGGTCTAGGACTAGTGTTAGGGTTAGGTTTAGGTATAAAGTTACTGGTAGGGCTAGTTTCAGGTTTCAATTTAGGGTTAGGGTCAGGTTTAGACCTATAATTAGTTTTAGGGTCAGAATAAGGGTGAAGTTTAGAGTTAGGTTTTGGGTTAGGGTTAGAGCTAGAATGAGGGATAGGGCTAGGACTATTAATAGGGTTAGTGTTTGGTTTAGCCTAAGTATTAGGATTAGGACTAGGTTTAGCATTGTGGATAGGTTTTGGCTTAGCGCAAGGGACAGTGTTAGATCTAGGGTTAGGGCTATGTTTATGGTTAGGTTTAGGGCTAGTGTTAGGGTTAGGGTTAGGGTTAAATCTAATTAAAGCTTGGATTATGGGTATTTTTGTGTTAGGGTTAGGGCTATTTCCAATGTAAGAACTAGGGTTACGATTAGGGTTAGTTTTAGGTTTAGGGTTTGGGCTCAGTCTTGTGTTAGTATTAGCTTTAGAGTTAGGGTGATATATAGAGCTAGGGTTAGTGTTTGGATAAGAGCTGGGTCAGGGTTAATTTTAGGCTTCAGACTCGAATTAAAGCAATGGTTATTGCTAGTTATAGTGGTAGGGTTTAGTATATGGTATTTTTAGGTTTAGAGCAAAGGCTCGGTTTTGTTTTAGGGTTAGGGCTAGGGTTACGGCTAGTTTTAGGATTAGCCATAGTGTTAGGGCTAGTGGTAGGGTGAGGTTTAGGCATAAGGTTACGGTTAGATTTAGCATTATGGTTAGATCTAGGGTTAGGACTATGGCTTGGGTTAGGGCTAAGGTTAGGGCTAGTGTGAGGGTCATAGTAATGAAAAGGGTTAGAAATAGAAATAGGAGTAGGGTTGAGAGTTAGAGTTAGTCTTAGGGCTAGGGTTAGGGGTAGGGTTAAGTTTAGGGCTAAATTAGGGCTAGGATTAGAGCTAGCATTAGTGTTAGTGTTAGACCTATGGTTAGGGCTAGGGTTAGAGTTAGTTTTAGGGACAAGAATGGGTTTATGTAGCTTGGTTCAGGGCTAGGGAAAGGGCTAAAATTAGGAATAGGACTAGGGTGGGGGTTCTGGTTATGATTAAAGCTAGGTTTAGGGCTAGGATGAGGGTTAGGCTTTGTGTTTGATTTAGGGCTAAGATTAGGGCTAGGGCTAATATCAGGTCTAGGGTTACAATTATGGATAGTTTCAGGGTTTGGTTTATGGCCAGGTCTAATGTAAGGGTTAGGTTTAGGGTAGGGGTCAGGTTTAGAGCTGGGTGTATTATTAGATTCAGAGTCCGGGTTAGGGTTGGTTTGGGTTAAGGTTTACAGTTAGGGCTTGAATTAGCATTAGGGTTAGAATTCGGTTTAGATTAATGGATAGGGTTAGGTTTAGGGTTCAGTTTAGGTTTACAGTAATGTATAGGGTTAATATTAGGGATAAGGTTAGGGTTAGGCCTAACGTTAATATTTGGGTCAGGCTTATGTTTAGGGTAATGGATACGGTTAGTGCTATAGTTAGGGATTAGTTTAAGGTTATGATTAGGGCTAGGATTAGGGTTCGGCTTAGGGTTACTGTTACGGTTAGGCTTAGGGTAATGTTAGGTTTTGAGCTAGGGTTAGGGCTAGCGTGTGGTTTAGGGTTAGAGTCACGGCTATGGTTAGGGTTAGGGTTAGGGTTAAGGCTAGGGTTAGCATTAGGGTTAGGGTTATGTTTAAAGTAATGTATAAAGTTAGATCTAGGATTTGGGCTATTGGTACAGTTAGGATTCGGGCAAGGATTAGGGTTACGGTTAGGGTTAGGGTTATGCTTAGGTTATGGGTTAGAGTTTGAGCTAGGTTAAGGGCTACAGAAAGCATTAGGGTAGGGTTTGGTTAGGTTAATGTTAGGGTTATGCCTAGGGCTAAGTTTAGGGCTATGTTTTATGTGAAGTTTATGGCTAGCATTAGGGTTATGGGTAATTTAAGAGCTAGGGTTTTGGTTATGGCTAGTTTGAGGGTTAGGGTTATGGATAAATCCTGTGTTAGGGTTAGGTTTTGTGTTAGGATAATATTTAGAACTAGGGTTTATGTTAGGATAAGGGTCAGTGTTCAGGTTAGTATTGGATTTAGTGTTAGGGCCAGAATTAGAACTATGTTTTGGTCTAGGGGTTGGGTTAAACTTTGTTTTAGGTTAATGATTATTGTTAGGTCTAGGGCTAGAGTTATGGCTATATTTAGGGTTTAGATATAGGTTTACCGGTAGGGCTAGTGTTAGGGTTTGGTTTAGGATTAGGGTCAGGCTTATTCCTAGGGTTAGTGTTAGGGTCAGAATAAGGGTCAGGGTTAGGCTTAGTCTTTGGGTTAGGGTTAGAGATAGAATGAGGTCTAGGTTTTGGACTAGTAATAGAGTTAAGTTTGGGGGTAGGCTAACAATTAGGGTTAGAACTAGGGTAGCATTAGGGTGAGGGTTTGACTTAAGGTAAGGGATAAGTTTAGAGCTAGGGTTAGAGTTAGGGTTAGAGCTAGGGTTAAATCTAGAGTTAGAGCTCAGACTAGGGCTAGGTTTTGTGTTAGGGTTAGGGCTATGGCTAATGTAAGAACTGGTTTTATGATTAGGACTAGGTTTAGTGTTAGGGCTAGGTATAGTGTTTGGGTTAGCTTTAGGGTTAGGGTGATATTTAGAGCTAGGGTTAGTTTTAGGTTCAGAGTAATGGTCAATATTAATTGTAGGGTTGGAGTTAGGGCTAGGTATAGCATTAGGATTTGGTTTAGGTTAAGGTTAGGATTAGGGCTATAGCTCAGTTTTGTTTGAGGGGTATGGCTAGGCTTATGGCAAGTTTTCAAATTAGCATTAGGGTTAGGGCTAGTGTTAGGGTGAGGTTTAGATTTAGGGTTAGGGTTAGATTTAGTTAGGGTTATATCTAGGTTTATGGCTAGGCCTAAGTTTAGGGCTAGGTTTGGGCTAGGGTTACAGCTAGGCTTTGGCTTAGAAAGGGATATGTTTAGAAGTAGGGATAGGTATAGGGCGAGAGTTAGATTTAGTCTTAGGGCTAGGGATATGGTTAGGTTTAGGATTAGGGCTAAATTAGGCATAGGATTAGAGCTAGGGTTAGTATTAGGGCTAGGCCTTGGTTTAGGGCTAGGGTTAGGATTAGGGTTAGGGTATGGTAAGATGTTATAGGTAGGTTTAGGCCTAGGGTGAATGTTCAATTTAGGGTTATGGCTATTGTTCGGGTTAGGGTTAGGATTAAGGCTAACTTTATGCAGGATTAGGGCTATGGTTTTTGTTAGGGTTAGTTTTAGCATTAGGACTAGGGCTAAGATCATATCTAGTGTTATGGTTAGGGATAGTTTTAGGGGTAAGTTTATGGTTAGGTATAGTGTGAGGGTTAGGTTAAGGGTTAGGTTCAGTTTTATATAGGGGTATTATTAGGGTCAGAAAAAGGGTTAGGGTTTGTTTAGGTTAAGGTTTAAGTTTAGGGCTCAAATTAGCATTAGGGGTAGGTTTAGGGTTAGGGTAATGGATATGGTTAGGTTTAGGGTTCAGGTTAGGTTTAGGTAATAGTGTTAGAGTTATGGATAGGGTTAGGATTATCCTAGGGTTACCATTAGGGTTAGGTTTAGGGTTAAGGTAATGGATAGGATTAGAGCTAGTGTTATGTCTAGGGTTATGCTTAGGATTAGGATTAGGTTTAGGTTAAGGATTAGGGTTAGGGTTAAAGCTAGGGTTAGGGCTCATATTAGGGCTAGGTTTTAGATTAGGTTAGGGCTAAGGTAGGGCTATGGCTAATATAAGAACTAGCATTACAATTAGGGCTGGATTTAGGGTTAGGGTAAGGGCTAGGTCTAGTGTTAAGATTAGGTTTAGTTTTAGCATGATAATTTGAAATAGGGTGAGGGTCAGGGTCAATGTCAGTTTTAGGGTTATGGATAATATTGAAATTCGAGCTAGGGTTAAGGGTAGGTGTAGGTTTTGGTTTTGCGTTAAGGTTAGAACAAGAATTAGGGCTAGGGCTAATGTCAGGTATATGGTTACAGTTAGGTTAGGATTAGCATTAGGGCTATGGCTCGGTTTTGTTTGGGGTGTTGGGCTTGGGTTAGTTTTTGGGTTAGAGATAGTGTTAGGGCTAGTAATAGGGTGAGGTTTAGGCTTAGGATAAGGGTTAGATTTAGAATTATGGTTAGATCTAGGGTTAGGGCTAGGGTTAGGGCTAGTATTAGGGTTATGGTAACAGATAAGGTTAGTACTAGAAATAGGTCTAGCTCGAGACTTAGAGTTAGTCTGAAGGCTAGGGTTAGAGAAAGGGTTACATTTAGTGATAAATTAGGGCTAGGATTAGAGCTAGGATTACTGTTATGGTTATGCCTAGTGTTAGGGCTAGAGTTAGGGTTAGTGATAGTGTTAGGATTAGGGTTAGGTTTAGGGGAAGGGATGTGGTTACACCTAGGTTCAGAACTAGGGTGAGGGCTGAAATTAGGGATTTAGTAATAGTTAGTAATAGGGCTAGGGATATGGTTAGGTTTAGGTTTAGGGCTAAATTAGGGATAGGATTAGAGCTAGGGTTAGTATTAGGGCTAGGCCTTTGTTTAGGGTTAGGGTTAGGAATAGGTTTAGGGTTAGGATTAAGTCTAAGTTTATGGCCAGCATTAGGGCTATGGTTTTTGTTAGGGTTAGTTCTAGAATTAGGACTAGGACTATAGTCACGTCTAGTGTTATGGTTAGGGATAGTTTTAGGGTTAAATTTATGGTTAGGTATAGTGTAAGGATTAAGTTAAGGGTTAGATTCATTTTTAGATAGGGGTGTTATTAGGGTCAGAAAAAGGGTTAGGGTTTTTTTAGGTTAAGGTTTATGTTTAGGGCTCGAATTAACGTTAGGGATAGGTTTAGGTTTAGGGTAATGGATATGGTTAGGTTTAGGGTTCAGGTTAGGTTTAGGTAATAGTGTTAGAGTTTTGGATAGGGTTAGGGTTATCCTAGGTTTAGCATTAGGGACAGATTTAGGGTTAATGTAATGGATAGGATTAGAGGTAGGTTTAGGGCCAGGGTTATGGTTGGGATTTAGGCAAGGGTTAGGATTAGGTTTAGGGTATGGTTTAGGGTTAGGGTTAAAGCTAGGGTTAGGGCTCAGATTAGGGCTAAGTTTTAGAATAAGTTAGGGCTAAGTTTTAGAATGAGTTATGGCTATGGCTAATGTAAGAACTAGAATTACCATTAGGGCTAGATTTAGGGTAAGGGTTAGGGCTAGGGCTAGTGTTAGGAATAGGTTTAGTTTTAGGGTGATGATATGAGATAGGGTAAGTGATAGGGTCAGAGTAAGGGTCAGTGTCAGTTTTAAGGTTAGGGATAACAGTCGAATTAGAGCCAGGGTTAAGTGTAGGTGTAGGGTTAGGTTTTGTGTTAAGGTTAGAACAAGAATGAGGGCTAGGGCTAATGTCAGGTATACAGTTACATTTAGGTTAGGAATAGCATTAGGGCTATGGCTCAGTTTTGTTTTAGGTCTAGTGCTTGAGTTAGGGCTAGTTTTTGGATTAGAGATAGTGTTAGTGCTAGTGGTAGGGTGAGGTTTAGGCTTAGGGTATGGATTAGATTTAGAATTATGGTTAGTTCTAGGGTTAGGGCTAGGGTTAGGTTTAAGGTTAGGGCTAGTATTAGGGTTATGGTAACAGATAAGGTTAGTACTAGAAATAGGTCTAGATCGAGAGTTAGAGTTATTTTTAGGGCTAGGGTTAGAGTAAGGGTTACATTTAGTGATAAATCAGGGCTAGGATTAGAGCTAGGATTACTGTTATGGTTAAGCCTAGTGTTAGGGCTCAGGTTAGGGATAGTGATAGTGTTAAGGTTAGGGGAAGGGATGTGGTTATACTTAGGTTCAGAACTAAGGCGAGGGTTGAAATTAGGGATTGGGGACGGGTTAGGATTCGGCTAGGATTAAGGCTAGGTTTAGGGCTAGGATGAGGGCTAGGTTTTGTGTTAAGTTTATGGCAAGAACTAGGTAGAGTGTTAATGTCCGGTCTATGGTTTGGTTAGGGATAGTGTTATGGTTAGTTTTATATCTAGGTCTACTGTAAGGGTTAGGTTTAGGGTAAGGGTCAGGTTTAGAGCTAGGTTTATTATTAGAGTCAGTGTCTTGTTCAGAGTTTGGTTTGGGTTATGGTTTAGGTTTAGTGCTCGAATTAGCGTTAGTGTTAGTGTTAGGGTTAGGGTTAGAGTAATTGATAGGGTTAGGTTTAATGTTCAGGTTAGGTTTAGGTAATGAATAGGGTTAGTGTTAGTGATAGGTTTAAGTTTAGGCCTAGGGTTAGCATTTGGGTTAGGCTTATGTTTAGGGTAATGGATAGGTTTAGGGCTAGGATTGTGGTCACGATTAGGTCTAGGATTAAGGTTTGGGTTAGCATTAGGCCTAGGGTTAGTGTTAGGGTTATGTTTTTGGTAAGTGTTAGGGTTTGACCTATGGTTAGTGCCAGGGAGAGGGTTAGAGTTAGTGTCAGGTCTAGGTTTTGGATTAGGGTTAATTTTAGCGCTAGGATTAGCATTAGGGTTAGGTTTATGTTTAGGGTAATGGATAGATTTAGAGCTAGGGTTTTGTTTTGGTTATGGTTAGGATTAGGGCTAGGATTAGGGTTAGGGTTAGGATTAGGGCTAGGGTTATGTTTATGTTAAGGGTTAGTGTTTGACCTAGGTTTACAGCTAGGGCGAGCGTTAGGGCTTGGGTTAGGTCTATGGTTAAGGTTAGGGTTAGGCTTAGGGCTTGGGTTAGGGTTAGAATTAGGGCTATGTTTTGTGTGAGGTTTAGTGCTCTCATTAGGGCTATGGGTAGTGAAAGAACTAGGGTTAAGATTATGGCTATGTCTAGTGTTAGGGTTATGGCTAGATTTGGGGTTAGCATAAAGTTTAAAGGTAGGTTTGTGTTAGGGTAAGAATCATTGTTCGGGTTAGGGTTAGGTTTAAGTTTATGGCCAGAATTAGGGCTAGGTTCAGGTATAGGGGTAGGGTTAGGTTAGGTTAAGGGTTATCGTTAAGCCTAAGGCTAGGTGTTTGTTTAGGGATAGTGATAGAGTTATGGCTAGATTTAGGATTAGGCTTTTTTTCTAGTTCTGGTGTTAGGGTTAGGTTTAGGTATAGGGTTACCTGTAGGGCTAATGTTAGGTTTCGGTTTAGGTTTAGGGTCAGTTTTAATCCTAGGGTTAGAGTGAGGGTCAGAATAAGGGTCAGGGTTAGGTTTAGAGTTTGGATTACGTTTAAAACTAGAATGAGGGCTAGGGTCAGGATTAGTATTAGAGTTATGGTTTGGGGTAGATAAGGATTAGGGTTAGGTGTAGGGTAGCATTAGGGTGAGGGTTTGGCTTAGGGTAAGGGACAGGGTTAGAGCTAGGGTTTGGGATAGTATTAGGATTAGGGATAGGGCTAGGGTTAAGGTTAGGGTTAGGTTAAAACTAGGTTTTGGTCTCATATTAGGGCTAGGTTTTCTGTTAGGGTAGGGCCATGGCTAATTGGAACTAGAGTTCCAATTAGGTTATTTTTAGGGTTAGGTTTAGGGTTAGGGTGATGTTTAGGGTTAGGGTGATATTTAGGGTTAGGGTGATGTTTAGAGCTAGGGTTAGTGTTAGGGTTCGAGTCAGGGTCAGTGTAAGTTCTAGAGTTAGGATTAGGAATCAAATTAGTGCTAGGGTTAGGGCTAAGTATAGGGTTAGGGTTTGATTTAGGATACGGTTTAGGGTTAAGCCTATGACTCAGTTTTATTTGAGTGCTTGGGCTGGGGTTAGAGCTAGTTTTCCAATTAGCATTAGGCATAGGGCTAGTGTTAGGGTGAGGTTTAGGCTTAGATTTAGGGTTAGGTTTAGAGTTAGGATTAGATATAGGTTTAGGGCTAGGGCAAACGTTAGGGCTAGGGTTGGGGCTAGGCTTAAAGCTAGGGTTTGGGTTATTTTAAGGGATAGATTTAAAACTAGGGATAGGACTACAATTAGAGTTAGAGTTAGTCTTATGGCTATGGTTAGAGTTACGTCAAAACTAGTACTAGGATTAGCACTAGGATTAGTGTTAGGGCTAGGCCTAGTTTTAGGGCTAGGTTTAGGGTTAGGGTTAGGACTAGACTAGGTTAAGTGCTAGGATTAGGGCTAGGTTTTATGTTAGGTTTAGGGCTAAGATTAGGGCTAGGGCTAATGTCAGGTCTAGGTTTATGGTTAGGGTTAGTTTTAGGGTGATGTTTATGGCTAGTTTTAGGGTAAATATTAGGTTGAGTGTTAGGGTCAGTTTTAGAGATAGGGTTATTATTAGGTTCCCAGTAACAGTTATAGTTTGGGTCAGGTTAAGGTTAAGGGTTAGGGCTCTAAGTAGCGTTAGGTTTTAGGCTAAGTTCAGGGTAATAGATATGGTTAGGTTTACGATTCAGGTTAGGTTTAGGGTAATGGATAAATTTAGGGTTAGAGATAGGGTTAGGGTTATCCTAGAGTTAGCATTAGGGTTAGGGTTAGGTTTAGGGTAATAGATAGGGTTATAGCTAGGGTTAGTTCTAGGTTTATCATTAGGATTAAGGCTAGGGTTAAGTTTAAGGTTAGGGCAAGTTTTAGGGTTAGGGTTAGGGTTAGGGTAATGTTTAGGGCTAGGGCTAGGGTAAGGGTTAGGGTTAAAACGAGGTGTAGGGCTCAGATTAGGGCTATGTTTTGGGTTAGGTTAGGGCTAGGGTTAGGGCTACAGCTAATGTAAGAACTAGGGCTATGACTGGGGCCACTTTTAGCGTTAGATTTAGGGCTATGAGTAGTTTTACGGTTAAGTTTATTTTTAGGGTGATGTTAGAGGTAGGGTTAGTTACAATGTCAGAGTCAGGGTCAAGGTTAGTTTTAGGGTTAGGATAGGTCTAGAATTAGGGATAGGATTAGGGCCAGGTGTTGGGTTAAGTTTTGGTTTAGGTTAATGTTTAAGGTTAAGGCTATAGCTCGGGTTTGTTTTAGGGCTAGAACTAGGTTAGGGCTAGTTTTAGAATTAGCATTAGTGTTAGGACTGATGTTAGTGTGAGTTTTACTGTTAGGTTTAGGGTTAGATTTAGAGTTATGGTTAGATCTAAGGTTAGGGCTAGGGCTATGTTTAGGGCTAAGGTTAGGGCAAGTGTTAGGGTTATGGTAAGGGATAGGGTTAGAACTAGGAATAGGGCAAGGGTGAGAGTTGGAGTTAGTCAGTGCTAGTGTTAGGGTTAGGGTTAGGGCTAAATTAGGGCTAGGATCAGGTCTAGGGCTAGTTGTAGGTTTAGGTCTAGGGCTAGGGTTTGGGTTACGTTTAGGGGAAGGCTTGGGTTATAGCCTGGTTCAGAACTAGGTCGAGGGATAAAATTAGGGATAGAGCTAATTTAGGGTACAGGTTAGGATCAAGGCTAGGTTTAGGGCTAGGATGAGGGCTAGCATTTGTGTTAGGGTTATGACATATATTAGGGCTAGGGCTAATATCATGCCTAGGTTTATTGTTAGGGATAGTTTTATGGTAAGGTTTATGGCTAGGTCTATTGTCAGAGTTAGGTTTAGGGTAAGGTTCAGGTTTACAGCTAAGGATTTTAAAATGATCAGGGTCAAGATTTGGGTTTGGGTAGGTTAAGGTTTAGGGTTAGGACTCAAATTAGCATTATGGTTAGAGTTAGGGTTAGGGTAATGTATAGGGTTAGGTTTATGCTTCAGGTTAGGTTTAGGGTTCAGATTAGGTTTAGGGTAATGGATATGGTTAGGGTTAGGCCTGGGGTTAGCATTAGGTTTATGGTTATCTTTAGGGTAATTGATAGGGTTAGAGCTAGTGTTAGGGATAGAGTTATGGTTAGGATTACGGCTAGAGTTAGGGTTAGTTTTAGGGTTAAGGCTAGGGTTAGGGTTAGGTTTAGGGTACGCTTTAGGGTTTGAGCTACGGTTAGTGCTAAGGCTAGGGTTAGGTTTAGGGTTAGGACTAGAGTAAAGGTTATGGTTAGGGTTAGTATTATGGTTAGGTCTAGGATTATCATTAGGTTTAGGGTAATGGACAGGGTTAGATGTCGGGTTAGGTTTAGTGTTAGGTTTAGGACTAGGGTCAGGGTTAGATTTAGGTTATGGTTAGTGTTTGAGCTAAGGTTAGACTATGGCAAGAATTGTTTAAAGTTAGGCCTACGGTTAGGTTTATGGTTAGGATAAGAATAGGTTTGGGGTTAGGGCTATGGTTATTGTGAGGTTTATGGTTAGGGTTAGGGTAATGAGTGATGTTAGAGCTAGCGTTAAAGCTAGGGTTCAGTTTAGGATTAGGGATAGGGTTATGGTTAGGCTTAGGCTTAGTGTAAGTCTTATGGTTAGGTTAAGGGTAAGGGTCAGAGATTGAGTAAGTGTTAGGGCTAGGTTTAGGGTTCGGGTTAGAATCAGGGCTAGGGATAGAGTTAGGGTAAGTGTTGGGGCTAGGATTAGCATTAGGTTTAGGGTTACGGTTAGGGTAATGGATAGAGTTAGAGCTAGGGTTTGGGCTATGGTTACGGTTAGGATTAGGGCTAGGATTTGGATTAGGGTTTGGGCTAGGGTTATGTTTAGGGTAAGGGTGAGGGTTTGAGCTAGATTTAAGGCTAGGGCTAGGTCGAGGGTTAGGTTCAGCATTAGGTCTAGGGATAGGATTATTATAGGTTTTGGGTTAGGGTTAGGTTATGGCTAGGGTTATCATTAGGGTTAGGATTAGAATTAGGGTAATGGATACGGTTATATACAGGTTTAGGTGTAGGGTTAGGGTTAGATTTAGTTTTAGGGTTAGGGTTAAGGCTATGATTATGTTTAGGATTATGGTATGGTTTAGGTTTAGGGCTATGGCAAGTGTTAAGTTTAGGGTTTGAACTAGGATTAGTGTTTTTTTTTTTTAGGGTTAGGATTAGAGTTACTGCTAGGGTTATCAATTTGGTAAGGATCAGCGTTTGGGTAATGGGTGGTTTATAGGTAGGTTTAAGGCTAGGATTAAGGTTAGGATTAGGGCTAGTGTTAGTTTTAGATTTAGGGATAGGTCTAAGTTATATTTAGGGTAAAGATTAGGCTTCAAGCTAGGTTTAGGACTAAGCCTAGGGTTGGGATTAGGATTAGGGCTAGAGTTAGGGTTAGGGGTAGGCTTAGGGCTAGGTTTAGGCCTAGGATTTGCTCTAGGTTTTATGTTAGGTTAAGGCAAAAGGATAGGGCTATGGACAATGTAAGAGCTAGGGTTATGATTAGGACTAGTTGTAGGGTTAGGGTTATGGCTAGGTCTAGTGTTAGATTTATATTTTTGGTTAGGGTCAGTTTTAGAGGTAGATTTACTATTAAAGGCAGGGTGAGTGTTTGGGTTAGAGTTAGAATTAGGTTTAGAGCCATAATTAGGACTAGATTTAGGTCTAGGAGTAGGTTTAGTGTTTGGGTTAGGTTAAGGGTTATTGTTAGGACTAGGTTTTTGTTTAGGTCTAGGGTAGAGTTAAGGCTACATTTAGAATTAGGTTTAGGTCTAGAGTTAATGTTAGGGTTTGATCTAGATTTAAGGGGAGGCTTAGACCTAGGGTTAGTGTTAGGGTCAGAATAAGGGTCAGGGTTAGCATTAGGATTTGGGATAGATTTAGAGCTAGAGTGAGCACTATGGTTAGGACTATTAATGGGGTTAGGGTTATGGTTAGTGTAATGGGTAGGTTTAGGGGTATGTTTAGGGCTAGGGTTAAGTTTAGAATTAGGGCTAGGGTTAGCTTCAGAGTTAGGGATATATCTAAGTTTATATTTAGCATAAGGATTAGGCTTTGAGCTAGGGTTTGGACTAAGGCTAGGGTTAGGATTAGGGTTACGGCTAGGATTATGGTTAGAGTCACGTTTAGGGCTAGGTTTAAGCCTAGGATTTGCTCTACATTTTGGGTTAGATTAAGGTGTAAGGTTAAGGCTATGGGTAATGTAAGAGCTAGGGCTATAATTAGAGCTAGTTGTAGGGTTAGGGTTATAGCTAGGTGTAGTGTTAGGTTTAGGTTTTCATTTAGGGTCAGGTTTAGAGATAGGTTTAGTGTTAATGGGAGGGTCAGTATTCAGATCAGAGATAGAGTTAAGGTTAAAGCCAGAATTAGGATTAGGCTTATGTCTAAGATTAGGTTTCGTCTTTGCCTCAAGTTAAGGGTTATTGTTAGGGCTAGGGCTAGGGTTTTTTCTTAGGTCTAGGGCTAGAGTTAAGGCTAGATTTAGGATTATGTTTAGGTCTAGGGCTTGTGATAGGGTTAGGCTTAGGGTAAGTATTGGTAGGGCTAGAGTTAGGGTTTGGTCTAGGGTTAGGGTCAGGTTTAGATCTAGGGTTAGTGTTATGGTCAGAATAAGGGTCAGGGTTAGGGTTAGGGTTATGGTTTGGGATAGGGTTAGAGCTAGAATGAGGGCTATGTTTAGGACTATTAATTGACTTAGGGTTTTTGTTAGCCTTAGGATTAGAGATAGGTCTAGGGTTACCATTAGGGTTAGCATTTTGCTTACGGTTAGGGATAGGGTTAGAGATAGTGTTAGGGGTAGCTGTTGGGGTAGGGTTAAAGGTAGGTTTAGGGCTCAGTTAGGGTTAGTTTTTCTGTTAGGTTTAGGGCTAAGGTTAGTAAAATGGGTATTGTAAGAATGAGGGTTAAAATTAGCTTTCTATTTAGGGTTAGTTTTAGGGGTTAGACCTCTAGTGTTAGGATTAGTTTTAAGGTTATGTTGATATTTAGAGCTAGGATTAGTATTAGAACAGAAGTCAGGGTCAGAGTTAGTTTTAGGGTTAGGGTTAGGACTCAAATAAGGGTTAGGGTTACTGTTAGGTTTCAGTTTAAGGTTAGAGTGGTGTTTAGAGCCTGGGTGAGTGTTAGGATATGAGTCATGGTCAGGGATAGTTTAAGGATATGGTTAGGACTCTAATTAGGGCTAGGGTTATGTCTAGTTGTAGTGTTGGGGTTTGGTTTCAGTTAAAGTTTAGAGTTAGGGCTACTGCTCAGTTTTTTTTAGTCCTAGGGTATGGGTTAGGGCTACTTTTACAATTAGCATTAGGGTTAGGGCTAGTGTTAGTGTTTGGCTTATGCTTAGTGTTAGGGTTACATTAAGAGTTAGGATTAAGTCTAGGGTTAGGGCTAGAACTAAGGATAGGGCAAGGGTTAGGGCTAGGGTTAGGGTTACAGTAAGGAATAGGGTTACATCTAGGGATAGAGTTAGTGTGAAAATTAGAGTTAGTCTTAGGGCTAGGGTTAGGGTTAGGAACATAGTTAAATTAGGGGTAGGATTAGGGCTAGGTTTATTGTTCAGCTTAGGCCTATTATTAAGGTTAGGTTTAGGGTTAGGTTTAAGTTTAGGATAAGGGATAGCGTTGTAGCTAGTTTTAGAGGTAGGTTGGGGGTTAGAGTTAGGGTTAGGGGTAGGGTTAGTGTTAAGTTTATGATTAAGGATAGGTTTAGGGCTAGGATGAGGGCTAGTGTTTGTTTTAGTGTTAGGGCTAGGATTAGTGCTAGGGCTAACATCAGGTCTAGGGTTATGGTTAAAGATAGTTTTACAGTTAGGTTTATGTCTACGTCTAGTGTAAGTGTTAGGTTTATAGTAAGGTCATGTTTAGAGCTAGGGTAATTATTCGGTTTAGGGTCAGGATTAGGGTTTGGTTTAGGTTAGGATTTAGGTTTAGGCCTCAAAGTACCATTAGGGTTATGCTTAGGGTAATAATAAGGTTTGGTTTTGGGTTCAGGTTAGGTTTAGGGTAATTCATAGGGTTTGGGTTAGCGATAGGGTTAGGATTAGACCTAGGGTTAGTATTTGGGTAAGAGTTATGTTTAGGGTAATATATAGGGTTAGAGCTAAGTTTAGAGCTAGAGTTATGGTTAGGAATAGGTCTTGAGTTAGGGTTAGGTTTAGTATTAGAACTGGGGTTAGGTTTAGGGTTATGTTTACTGTAAGGGTTAGGCATTGAGCTAGGGTTAGGGCTGGTGTGATGGTTAGGTTTAGGGTTAGGTCTAGTGATAGGATTATGGTAGGATTAGAGTTAGGGTTAGGGTTAGGGTTAGGGTCATCATTAAGGTTAGGTTTCTAGTAATGAATACAGATAGATATATGATTAGCGTTAGGGTTATATTTCGGTTTAGGGTTAGGGTTAGGGCTATGGTTACATTTAGGTTTATGGTAAGGGTTAGGGTTTGAACTACAGTTAGGGCTATGACAAGTGTTACATTTAGGGTTATGTCTAGAGGTAGTTTTCAGGTTAGGGTTAGGTTTAACATTAGGGTTCGGGCTAGGATTATCAATAGGCTTAGTGTTAGGGTTAGGGTATTGGGTAGTTTAGAGCTAGGTTTAGGAATATGGTTAAGTATAGGGTTAGGGCTAATGTTAGGGTTAAAGTTAGGGATAGGTCTATGTCTATGTTTAGGGTAAGGGTTAGGCTTTGAGCTATTGTTAGGGTTAGGTTTAGGGTTAGGGTTAAGGTTTAGCTAGGTTTAGGTCTCAGTTTAGGGCTAGTGTTAGGGCTAAGGCTAGGAATAGAGAAATAGCTAATGTAAGAACTAGGTTTACAATTATGGTTGTTTTTAGGTTTAGGGGTATGGTTATTTCTAGTGTTAGGGTTAGGGTGATATTTATAGCTATGGTTAGTGTTAGGATATGAGTCATGGTCAAGGTTAGTTTTAGGGTTAGTTTTAGGACCCGAATTAGGGCTAGGGTTACTGTTAGGGTTTGGTATAAATTTGCGGTTGTGTAGAGATAGGGTGAGTGTTAGGATATGAGTCAGAGTCTGAGTCATTTTTAAGGTTAGAATTAGAACTCGAATTAGGGCTAGAGTTTGGTCTAGGTGTAGTGTTAGAATTTGGTTTAAGTTAAGGTTTAGGTTTTGGCCTCTTGCTTGGTTTTGTTTTTGTGCTAGTGTTTGGGTTAGGACTTGTTTTATGATTAGCATTAGGGTTAGGGCTAGGGCTATGGTGTGGGTTAGGATTAAGGTTAGGGTTAAGGTTAGGATTAGGTCTAGATTTTGTGTTATGTTTATTGCAAGAATTAGGGCTAGGGATAATATCTGGTCTAGAGTTACAGTTAGGGATAATTTTAGGGTTAGGTTTAGAGAAAAGGTCAGGTTTAGAACTAAGGGTATTATTAGAGTCAGGGTCAGTTTTGGGGTTTGATTTAGGTTAAGGTTTAGGTTTAGGGCTCAAATTAACATTAAGGTTATATTTGGGTTAGGGTAATGGATAGGGGTTAGGATTAGGGTTCAGGTTAAGTTTAGGGTAATGGATATGGTTAGGTTTTGTGATAGGTTTACGGTTAGGCAGAGGGTTAGCATTAGGGTAAAGGTTATCATTAAGGGTAATTTATAGGGTTATGATTAGGATTAGGGCTAGAGTTAGGGTTAGGGTCAAGGTTAGGGCTAGGGTTAGTTAGGATTAGGATAAGGGTATGGTTTAGGGTTTGAGCTAGGTTTAGTTCTAGGGCTAGGGTTAGGTTTAGGTTTATGGTTATGGTTAGTGTTAGAGTTAGGGCTAGGGTTAACATTAGTGTTAGGGTAATCAATAGGGTTAGGTGTCAGGTTAGAGTTAGGATTAGTATTAGGGTTAGGGTAGGGTTAGGTTTAGGATAAGGGTTAGGATTTGAGCTAGGATTAGGGTTAGGTTTAGGGTTAGGTTTCCAGTTAGTTCTAGGGTTAGGTTTATGTTTAGGGTTAGAGTAGGTTTAGGTTTAGGTCTAGGTTTATCATTAGGGTTAGTTTTAGGGTTAGGGTAATGGGTAGGGTTCGATCTAGTGTTAGGGCTAGGGTTATGTTCAGGATTAGGGCTAGGGTTAGGGTTACAGTTAGGCCTTGTGTTAGTGTTATGGTTAGGTTAAGGGTAAGGGTTAGGGATCAAGCCAGGGTTATGGCTAGTGTGAGGTTAGGTTTAAGTCAGGGCTAGGGTAGGGTTAAGGTTAGGGATAGGGATAGGGTTAGCAATAGGTTTAGGGTTACATTTAGGGTGATGGATAGAGTTAGAGCTAGGGTTAGTGTGACATTTAGGGTTTGGACTAGGATTATGTTTAGGGTAAGGTTTAGGGTTTGAGCTTGGGTTAGGGCTAGGACGAAGGTTAGGGTTAAGGTTAGGGCTAGGTTTAAGTTTAGGGTTATGCTTAGTGTTAGGTTTAGGGCTACAATTAAGGCTAGGTTTTGTGTGAAGTTTAGGGCTAGTGTTAGATTTATGGTTAATCTAAGAGATAGGGTTATGGTTATGGCTAGTTTTAGGGTTAGTCTACTGTTAGGGTTAGTTTGGGGGTTAGGTTAAGGTTTAGGGTTAGGGTTTGTGTTACGGTAAGGGTCAGTGTTCGGGTTAGGGTTTCTTTTAGGTTTACGGCCATAATTAGGACTACGGTTATGTCTAGGGTGAGTTAGACTTTGGGTTAGGTTAAAGGTTATTGTTAGGTGGAGGGCTAGAATTATGGCTATATTTAGGATTAGATTTAGGTCTATGGCTAGTGTTAGTGTAGATATAGGTTTACTATTAGGGCTAGTGTTGGGTTTCGTTTTAGGGGTAGGGTCAGGTTTAAATCAAGGGTTAGTGTTAGAGTCAGAATAAGAATCACGGTTAGGGTTAGAGTTGGGTTAAGTTTAGAGCTAGAATGAGGGCTAGGGTTAGGAATAGTAATAGAGTTAGGGTTTGGAGTAGACTAAAGTTTAGGGTTAGAACTAGGGTAACAATAGGGTGAAGGTTTGACTTAGTGTAAGGGATAAGGTTAGATCTAGGTCTAGGACCAGGGATAGGGTTAGGGTTAGGGCTAAGGTTAGGGTTATGGCTAGGATTAAGGCTAAGTTTAGGGTTAGTATTAGGCCTGGGGTTTGTGTTAGGGTCAGGGCCAGCATTAGGGATAGGGCTAATGTCAGGTCTAAGGTTAGATTTAGGGATATATTTATGGTTATGATTATGGCTAGGTATAGTGTAAGGGTTAGGTCAAAGTTTAGGGTATGATTTAAAGCTAGGGATATTATTAGGGTCAGATTCAGGGCTATGGTTTGGGTTAGGTTAATGATTAAGTTGAGGGCTCAAATTATGTTTAGGTTTAGGGTTAGGCTTATGGATATGGTTAGGTTTAGTGCTCAGGTTAGGTTTAGGGTAATAGATATGTTTAGGCTTAGGAATAGGTTTAGTGTTATCCTAGAGTTAAATTTAGGGTATGGTTAGGGTTAGGAAAATGCATAGAGTTACAGCTAGGTTTAGGGCTAGGGTTATGGTTACGATTAGGGCTAGGGTAAGGTTTAGGGTTTGGGCAAGTTTTGAGGTTAGGGTTAGGGCTAGGGTTAGGGTTATTGTTAGGGTTAAAGGTAGTGTTAAGTCTCTGATTAGTGCTTGTGTTGGGGTTAAATTAGGGCTAGGATTAGGTCTAGGGTCTGTGTTAGGGTTAGGCCTAGTGTTAGGCTTAGATTTATGTTTAGGGATAGGGTTAGATTTAGTGGAAAAGATGGGATTATAGCTAGGTTTAGGGCTAGGTAGAAAATTAGAATTATGGTTAGGGATAGTGTTATGGTTTTGGTTATTAATAAGGCTAGCTTTAGGGCTAGGTTGAGGTCTATGGTTTGTTTAAGGGTTATGGCAAGAATCGGGGCAAGAGATAGTGTCCAGTCTAGGGTTATGGTTAGGGACATATTTAGGGTTGGATTTATTGATAGATCTAGTGTAATGGTTATGTTTAGAGTAAGGGTCAGGTTTAGAGCTAGGTGTATTATTAGGGTTAGAGTCAGGTTTAGGGTTTAGTTTAGGTTAGGATTTAGGGTTAGGTCTTGAATTAGCATTAGGATAGGGTTAAGGTAATGAGACTGTTCGGTTTAGACTTTAGATTAGGTTTAGGATAATTGATATGGTTAGAGTTAGTGATAGGGTCCGGTAGGCCTAGGGTTAGAATAAGGGTAAGGGTTATGATTACGGTAATGGATAGGGTTAGAGCTAGGGTTAGGGCTAGGGTTATGGTTACTATTAGGCCTAGAGTTAGGGTTAGGGTTAGGTTTAGGGATAGGGTTAGGATTAGGGTTAGGGTATGGTTTAGGGTTTGAGCTAGGGTTAGTTCGCACTAGGGCAAGGGTTAGATTTAGGATTATGTCTATGTTAGAGTTACAGTTAGGGTCTGGATTACTGTTATTGTTAGGGCGAGGGTTATCATTAGTTTCAGGGATTGCGATAGGGTTAGCGTTTGGCCTAGGGTTAGTGTTAAGTGTAGGTTTAGGGCTAGTTTTAGGATTAGTGTTAGGGTTATGGCCAGTGTTAGGCTGAGGTTTAGGCTTAGGGTTAGGGTTAGATTTAGAGTTAGGTTTAGATCTAGGGTTAGCACTAGGCTGAAGGTTAGGTCTCAGGTTTGGCCAAGGGTTAGGTCTAGGTTTTGGGTTATGTTAAGTGGTAGGTTTAGAACTATTAATTAACTAGGGTGAGAGTTAAAGTTAGTCTTAGGGCTAGAGTTAGGGTTACAGTTAATGTTAGGGCTTAATTATGGCTAAGATTAGGGCTAGGGTTAGTGTTAGGGTTAGGCCTAGGTTTAGGTCTAGAATTAGCATTTGGATTAGGGTAGGGTAAGGTTTGATGTTACAGCTAGGTTTAGGGCTAAGGCAAGGGTTAAAATTAGGGTTACGGCTAGGGTTAAGTTTAGGGTTATGATTAAAGCTAGTGTTAGGCCTAGGATTAGGGCTACAGTTTGTGTTAGGATTAGGGCTATCATTAGGACTAGGCTTAATATCAGGTGTAGGGTTATGGTTAGGGTAAGTTTTAGGGACAGGTTTATGGCTAGGTATGGTGTAAGGGTTAGAATGAGGGTTAGGGTCAGCTTTATATGTAGGGGTATTATTAGGGTCAGGGTCATGTTTAGGGTTTGGTTTAGGTTAAGGTTGAGGGTTAGGGCTCAAATTAGCATAAGGGTTAAGGTTATAGTTAGGGTAATGGATATGGTTAGGTTTAGGGTTCAGGTTATTTTTATGGTAATGGATTGGTTAGGGTTAGAGATAGTGTTAGAGTTGGGCCAGGGGTTAGCATTAGGTTTAGGGTTAGGGTTAAGGTAATGGATAGGGTTAAAGCCAGAGTTAGGGTTAGGATTATGGTTAAGGTTAGGGCTAGTTTTAGGATTAGGTTTAAAGTTAGTGCAAGGATTAAAGTTAGGGTTAGGTTTAGGGTAAGTGTTACAGCTAGGTTTAGGGTTAGTGTTAAGGTTAAAGGTATGGTTGGGTCTCAGATTAGGGCTCGGTTTGGGGTTATGTTAGGGCTAGTGTTAGGGATACAGCTAATGTAAGAACTAGGGTTATGATTACGGATAGTTTTAGAGTTACCATTAGGGCTAAGTCTAGTTTTAGGATTAGGTTTAGGATTAGGGTGATGTTTTGAACTAGGGATAGTGTTAGGGTCAAAGTCAGGATCAGGGTTCATTTTAGGGGTAGGGATAGGGCTCAAATTAGGGGTAGGCTTAGGGCTAGATGTCGGGTAAGGATTTGGTTTAGGTTAAGGTTTAGGGTTAGTGCTATGGCTCGGTTTTGTTTTAGGGATAAGCCTAAAATAAACGGTAGTTTTACAATTGGCATTAGTGTTATTGCTATTGATAGTGTAAGTTTAGGCTTAAGGGTAGATTTAGAGTTATGGTTAATTATAGGGTTAGAGCTATGGCTAGGGTTAGACCTAAGTTTGGGGCTAGTGTTTGGGTTATGGTCAGGCATAGGGTTAGAAATAGGAATAGGGCTAGGGCGAGAGTTAGTCTTAGGTCTAGGGTTAGGGTTAGGCTTAGGGTTAGGTTTAGGGGAAGGGATTCCTGTTTGATATCCACCTCCATTTCCATTTACCCATATAGGTCCAAATGAAGTGAAACCTTAAAATACAAAGTGTTCATGATAAAGAACCATTGATTCGAGAAGGCCCAAAACATGGGAGCATACTAAGGCTAGATAAAAGATAAATCCTGCCCAGTATCAAAGAAACTTAAACAAAATAACTCTCACCCTAACATTACCTCTAAACCTAGCCCTAGCCTTAACCTTAAACCTAACCCTAACCCTAATGTGATTAGAAAACCAGTGATCCTAGTATTCCCGCATTTGTGGAGCCTTGTGGGACAAGCTAAGTGATGAATCCTATGCAGCATCAAACAAATCTGACCAAATAATTATGGGAGGTATTTTAGTACATGAATATTTCCCTGTTTTCTCCTAAAGGGCCCTTGGATATAGTTGTTTTTGCATCCTTAAGCTTAGGTCTACTTTCACAAGGAACATACCAGAGTCCCTACAGAGAACTTATGGAGTGTGTGAAGTTTCAAGCAGCACAAACCCTGTTTGATTTTCAACTCTATTAACTTTCTTATATAGCTCAAAATGAAGTGAGATCTTAAAATACAAATTGTTCCTGACAACAAACCTGTGAATGGAGAAGTCCTAAACCTGGGGAACAGAGTAAATCTAGATAAAAGATAAATCATGCCAAGTATCAAAGAATTTTGATAAAACTATCTCTAACCCTAACACTAGCTCTAACCATAACTATTCCCCTAACACTAACTTTTTATGGAATTTTTGACAGTAAAATTTGCAAACCTGGGCAGCCTAGTAGGGCAAGCTCAGGGATGGATGCTGTACAGTATCAAAGAAATCTGACCAAATAATTGATGGAGTATATCAGTACATGCATATTTCCCTGTTATCTCCTAAAGGACTCTTGGATAAAGTTGTTTTTACATGCTTCACCTTAGGCCTACTTTCACAAGAACAAACCAGAGATTTCCCACAGAGAACTGATGGCGTGTGAAGTTTCAAGCAGCGAGCACCAATGCTGTTTGATTTACAGCTCCATTTCCTTTTTCCCATATAGGACAAAATGAACTGAAACTTTAAAATACAAAGTGTTCCTTACAGAGAACCATTGAACCTAGGAGGCCCAAGCATGTTGAGTATAGTTAAGCCAGGAGAAAAATGAATCCTATCCAGTATCAAAGAAATTTGAACAAAACTGACTCTAACCCTAATACTAGCTCTAACACTAGCCCTAACACTAACCTTAACACACACCCTAACCTGTTTAAAAAATGGTGATCCTAGAAGTCCCAAACTTGGGTAGCCTAGTGGGCAAGCTATCAGATGAATTCTATGCAGTATTTCTCTGTTTTCTGCAAAAGGGGTCTCAGATAAAGTTGATTTTGCCATCTTCATCTTAACACTACTTTACCAAGGAACAAACCAGAGAGTTCCCACAGAGAACTGTTTCAGTGTCTGAAATTTTAAGCAGCTAGCACCAACCTGGTTTGATTTCAACCTCCATTTTAATTTACCTATATAGGTCAATATGAAGTGAAACCTTAAAATACAGAGTGCTCCTGATAGTGAACCATAGAAACAAGAAGGCCCAAACCTGGGTAGCATATTAAGGCTAGGTAAAAGATGACTCCTTCCAAAACAAAACAAAACAAACTCTCACCCTAACACTACATCTAACCCTAGCCCTAACCCTAAACCTAACACTAACCTAACCTGATTACAGAACCATTGATCCTGGAAGTCCCACATTTGGAAAGCTTTGTGGGGCAAGCTAAATAATGAATCCTGTGCAGTATCAAACAAATCTGACCAAATAATCGTAGGAGGAATTTCAGTGCATACATATTTCCCTGTTCTCTCCTAAAGGGCTCTCAGATAAAGTTGTTTTTGCATGCTTCAGGTTAGGCCTACAATCACAAGGAACATACCATAGTGTCCACACATAGAATTGAGGGTGTGTGTGCAGTTTCAAGGAAGTAGCATAAACCCTGTTTGATTTCCATGTCTATTTCCATTTACTCATATAAATCAAAATGAAGTAAAATGAAAATATTTGAACCAAAAGACCTAAACCTGGGGAACCGAGTAAGGATAGTTTGAATCCTGGATTTTTTTTTTTTTTTTTTTTTTTTTTTTTAATTTTTTATTGTGGGTTGTTCAAAACATTACAAATTTCTTGACATATCATATTCCACACTTTGATTCTAGTGGGTTATGAACTCCCACCTTCACCCCATACACAGATTGCAGATTCACATCAGTTACACATCCATTGATTTACAAATTGCCATACTAGTGTCTGTTGTGCTCCTCTGCCTTTCCCATCATCCACCCTCCCCCCTCCCCACCTCTCCCCTCCCCTCCCCTCCTCTCTCTCTACCCCCTCCACTGTATAACCCTGAGGGTCTCCTTCCATTACCGTGCAATTTACCTTCTCTCTCCCTTTCCCTCCCACCTCTCATCCCTGTTAAATGTTAATCTTCTTCTCCTGTTCTTCGTCCCTACTCTGTTCTTAGTTACTTTCCTTATATCAAAGAAGACATTTGGCATTTGTTTTTTAGGGATTGGCTAGCTTCACTTAGCATAATCTGCTCTAATGCCATCCATTTCCCTGTAAATTCTATGATTTTGTCATTTTTTAATGCAGAGTAATACTCCATTGTGTATAAATGCCACATTTTTTTTATCCATTCGTCTATTGAAGGGCATCTAGGTTGGTTCCACAGTCTTGCTATTGTGAACTGTGCTGCTATGAACATCGATGTAGCAGTGTCCCTGTAGCATGCTCTTTTTAGGTCTTTAGGGAATAGACCAAGAAGGGGAATAGCTGGGTCAAATGGTGGCTCCATACCCAGCTTTCCAAGAAATCTCCATACTGCTTTCCAAATTGGCTGCACCAATCTGCAGTCCCACCAGCAATGTACAAGTGTACCCTTTTCCCCACATCCTCGCCAGCACTTGTTGTTGTTTGACTTCCTAATGGCTGCCAATCTTACTGGAGTGAGATGGTATCTTAGGGTGGTTTTGATTTGCATTTCTCTGACAGCTAGAGATGTTGAGCATTTTTTCATGTACTTGTTGATTGACTGTATGTCCTCCTCTGTGAAGTGTCTGTTCAGGTCCTTGGCCCATTTGTTGATTGGGTTGTTTGTTCTCTTATTGTCTAATTTTTTGAGTTCTTTGTATACTCTGGATATTAGGGCTCTATCTGAAGTGTGAGGAGTAAAGATTTGTTCCCAGGATGTAGGCTCCCTATTTACCTCTCTTATTGTTTCTTTTGCTGAGAAAAAACTTCTTAGTTTGAGTAAGTCCCATTTGTTGATTCTAGTTATTAACTTTTGTGCTATGGGTGTCCTATTGAGGAATTTGGAGCCCGACCCCACCGACTGTAGATCGTAGCCAACTTTTTCTTCTATCAGACC